>NC_029786.2:6793581-6804470 GCF_000816755.2 Arachis ipaensis
AGAATTGGCATTATGAACAACATGGATAGTAATCCTTATCATTGCATTGAAACTACTAAATGTAACAAACAATATTATGTATGACATATGCTATGTATTTTTCAAGTTCAATCATATTTTTCAAATTATATCACTTTAAATGTTTCCCCACAATGGTTGAGAGCTAATTAATTTTTTTTTCTTTTCAATTAAAAAAAATCTTCCTAGACTTTCTAGGTAATTAAATTAATTAAATTTTCAGAATGCTAAACGGTATATATTAGCCAATGAGTTATAGCTCAAATGGCATAGTCTCTCCATACTCAATTAAGAGGTTGCGGGTTCGAATTTCCTATCTTTGTAAAAAAAAAAATAAACAGTATATATTAATTAATTAAATTAAAGAAATTAATTAAATTACTTGAACCAGTTTAACCAAACAAGATCCCCCTTCCCAAAAAATAAAAAATAAAAAATAAAAACAAAACAGAAGAAGAAGAAGAAGGAAGAGGTGAATCAAAGAAGAGAGGGACCTCATTCATTCATTGATTCTCCATTGGTTTCAGGATCTGAAAGAAAGAAGAAAAGTGATGAAGCAGCAAGAATTGACTCTGTTGTTATGCCTCATATGGATACTAACTCTTCTATATGGTGAAATGTTTGCTTATCGGGTTCCACCATTCTTCACATGTTCATGGCCCCATCTTCACCGCACTTCTTCAAAGGTAAACCCTAAAGTTCTCAACTTTTCAACACCATCTATTTTGGGTCACACTCAATTTTCATCCTTGTTCATAGTTCACAGCCAAAATCAGATTTTTATTTTCATTTTTTGTTGGGTGTAGTTGATGAACAATGAAACTGTAGCTGCAAAATTAAATAATAATAATAATTTCTGGGACATTGTAAACTTGTGATGTTATAGTTATGATAGCTGGAATTTCAAGTATTTAGCTTTATTGTTATAACTGTGCTGGATCTGTAATTTTTATTTTTTTGGAAAAATTTTTATGTGGAATTGTGGAACATTGAAGAGTTTGATGATTCATGGTGTTTAAAAATATCTGGAGACTGAAGCTTCAATGGTTGTAAACACAGTAAAGTGCATAATTAAATAACATAAATCTTTGAATACTTGCAGGTTCAAACAGATAGTGGGAGTAAACAATCTGATTATGTAAAAGTTGCTGTTATTGCGGATCCACAGGTTTGGATTTGCTCATTCAAAAGCAAGAATTATAATTGCATTGCATATGCTTGTTAATGTATGTTTATGTGAATGTGCATCTCTCTAATCTTCTGAGGTTTTATTTTTGTTTTTTTCTTTTGAAAAATATAACAGCTGATGGATAGAACTTCTCTTCATCTTCCTCCGAAATCACGTCCCTTGGAGATTGCGGAATTCTACACTGATTTAAACATGCGTAGATCGTTCTTTGCATCTGTCATGCCTTTCAAACCCGATGCCATATTGTTTTTGGGTGATTACTTCGATGGAGGTCCTTATTTATCAGATGAAGAGTAAGTCTCAAAATTTGGCTTTCTACATCCTGAAATTCTATGCTGATTGCTGTATCTTCAACATGTTCAATAAAATTCTCTAACAACTTTTGGATGGATAGATGGCAGGACTCTTATCGTCGCTTTAGAAATATCTTTGGTTTGAATGAACAAGGACAATACAATGACATGAAAGTTTTCTACATTCCTGGAAATCATGATATTGGCTATGAAAGTCATCATTCTACAAAACCACAGGTCTTTTAAATACTTATTTATCTACATTTTGATGCCTAAAGTGCAAGAACTACAAGATTAATCACATTGAGTCATTGATTGTGTATTTCCCTTTGATTTCTCATTTGCTTTAAATTTCATCATTACATGAACATAGGTTATCCAACGCTATGAAGAAAAATTCGGGGTCAGGAACTACAGATTTACAGTTGGAAAAGTGGATTTTATTGTCGTTGATTCGCAAACTCTGGATGGTAAATGGATTTCGCCTTATAATTTGAGCTGTCAATGTTTCATATGTATAACTATGGTGATTGATTGTAATCTTAATTTGTGTAGTATCAAGTTGTTTCACTTGCTGCATCATTCCATTCACTATGTTCCTCATGGAACTTATTCCTACTATGTCATATAATTCTTTCTTAATCAATCATTCATGTTTTGAATATTTAATAACATAATTTACATAACTTAAATATTGCAATCTCAATCATATACAAGTGCTGCTTAAGGAATTTTCAAAAAGCTGAATCACCGAACACATTATGTTTCGTACAGGAAATCGACAAAGGCATCTGACTTCTCAAACTTGGGAGTTTTTGAAGAATATGTCTGTCGGTATAAACTATCCCATACATATAATTTAATGTTTTGATTATCTGTCCCATTATAATCTCTGTTTCTTTTTCGCTTTACTAGATGATGGAGTTCATCCAAGAGTCTTAGTAACGCACATTCCTTTATACCGAGAAGATAACACTTCCTGTGGTCCTGATCGGAGTTCCCCGCCCATCAATCAGGTAAAGTTTGTGGCTTCTTAAACACGTTATGTGGATTATGTGCATGTTTTCTTGTGTGCCTTTCTGGAAACTATTAGTGAATCTATCTTTCTATATTTTCAGAGGATACATCACACTGTGTCTGGTAGCACTGGTTACATATCGTAAGTTATTTTATATTTGAAACCATCTGGAAAGTGAATATTGCATGAACTGTGTAAAAGCAGTTCATAGATTCCAACGTTTGATGTGACTTTCGGTTCATACAGGTATCAGAATTATGTCACTGAGGATTCGACAGAGTACTTACTAGATACTATTAAACCGGTGAGTCATCTATCTTTTCCTTGGTCTCATTTTCATGGTTATTCCATTCCACCATGACATAAATGTCGAAAAAATCAAAACAAGAAAAATTTAGTTAGTAATGGATTATTCTATATTCATTCATGATTGAAGGATCCTGTGGAATGGACTTATCGCACATTTATATTTTTCTCTACTAAGAAGACTGAAAAATTTGAAGATAATGAAGTAACGAGGGAAACAACTTTTTGAATTAACGGTTCTTCTGGTTTTTACAGAAACTTATTTTGTCAGGTCATGATCATGATCAATGCAGCCTCACTCATCAATCCAAATTTGGGCCGGTGAAAGAGGTAAGAACCTAACCTTCTCATCTGGATGGTCTCGTCGAGATTTCGGCAGCTTGAACTAACAGTTGTGTGCAGCAAACTCTAGGCACTATAAGCTGGCAACAAGGAAACTTGTACCCTTCTTTCATGCTGTTGTCTGTTATCAACGAAACTCATTCAAACACTACCGAAGAGTCTTTGTTGAGTCAACTGTGTTACCTTCCATGGCAAACACACATTTACATATGGTAACTCCCAAATTCTGATAATCATGTTAATATAATTTTCAGCTGAGATTTTTTGAGTTTGCAATTTTTGCTGAATTAAATTTTGCTTTTATTATCAGGTATGCTGTGCTGTATGTTCTGACCATTCTCGCCCTCCTACTTTGGCCGACAAATAGCACAAGTCTTTGGCATCAATGTCGTAGCATAGCAAGTAATTGTAAAGAAATACTATCTGGCATACTATCTAGAACCGATGCGAAAGAGAAAGATGAGGATGCTAACTATGAATATGAGATGATATGGGATGTTGGAGGAACGATGCATCTTGTAAAGAAACCACGGAACACACCTATTGTGAATTCAAGCGAGCAAAGCGTAGGGGAATGGTAAATTTTCGGTTCCACATTCTTGCTGTTGCTCTGTATACATGGAAAATATGATATGATCTGTGATTGAATGGATGAATGCATGCTTAGTTTTAGAAAATGTTGACTGTTTTCGTTTCTTGTTTTTGATATTATTTTATGAAAAGGCCACATTTTATTATTTTCATGTTTGTTCTTGTTTCTGAAAGAAACACTGAAAACAGAACAAAAACATGGTATTTTGTAATTAAAATTGAGAAGTAATGATAACAGAAAATCAATTTTCAAATCAATGAAACCTTAAGAGTCCAAGTAATGATAAGTATACTCATTTTGTATTGTTCATCAGGCTAACTTACACCTCATCTAGTAGGGGCGTAGATTTAGTGTACAATACAAAATGAGTACCTGAAACATTTCTCCTACAAATCGACAACGGTGTTACCTTACCATTAATCTTAGCATTTTCCTTATGCATTATTTTTTCGCTATCAGGGGCAATGCTGTAATGAGACCAACTGCTAGAAAGAATGCAGCTCAGGAAGCAGATCTATCTGTGAATGTGGGTATGATTTCAGGCACTGCTGTTGATCCTCTAACAAGAATACATCCCTCCAGAACTGGCAAATCGAGGATGAAGTTCGTATTCCAAAGATTGTTGCGCACGATTCGAGCAATGACTGTCATTGCAGTAGTGAATGTTCCTCTTTACATGATGCTCCTATTCAAGGATTGGGATTGATAAACAAAAGATGAAAAATTCTCATTGAAGAGGGTAGAATTTTGTAGATCCAGTGAGATAGTTTAAGTGTGTAAATGCCAAAAGTCTATGGTAGATGGGTTTGTAAATCTAACTATTGTTCATGTCATTTGCAGAGTACCTTAAAAGTTCAACATATTTGCTAAAAGAAAAAAGCTTGATTTTCAATCTGGTTGTTGAGTATCATTTGTTCTATATCTAACTAGAATGTGCCTTATAAAGGGGATTGAATTTTGGAATTTCTATATTGCGTTATTGTGCAAATCCTTAGAAAACAAAATATGCCAATAATTAAACTAGAAAGTTACTACATTACTATTTTGCACAAATCACCTCTGTATTATGAAAAAGAAAATAAAAATAGCCTCAAAAACCATATGCTTGATGTCTGTATTTTATTCCACTGGTGCACAGACTCAGATTGCGAATTTTGTTTTTATATTATTGTTAATATCTTTAAAATTTATGGTTAATTAATAGTCATATGTTTTGGTATACTTTCTATTCAGCAGTCCCTTTTTAGGGTGTTCTTTTAGATGTAGACATAGACTTTCAATCTGCCATGGTTCACGAGCTGAACAGGGATGATACCTGTAAGGGACTCTACAATTAGTTTGGGTTCAAGCGGTATAGAGATTAGAATTACATAGCACACCTTTGGGTGGATGTTTTTCGATAACAACATTATCTCGAGTTAGATGGGGATTGCTATTTGCAAGGCACTTCGACGATAAAGTTAGTCTGGACTTTTCACTTAATATTTACAATATGCCCTGATTGGTCTGGGAGAGAATCTTTAACAGATTCTAGCTGAATCTGGCAGGATATGATTTGATTCTGGTATAGTGGCATATGATAAAAATGACAAGAGAAGACTTATTGTGAAAGCATGCCTCAGGCATTGACACTAAGTCATGCTTTTGATTAAGCTGTCTGAGAAATGGAAGATCTTGTGATGACAAAGAACATATGGACCAAGATATATGCTTGCCATTTTTAAGCCAAGCTAGCAATATTAATGGTGACTTGAATTGAATTGAACTTACATTTGTGTTGTCCAATCAAATCCCTTAGTCAAACATTCCATGATCCTTACACTTAATGTTGTCAAGTCAATGGTGCCTTCACTCACAATCTAATCATGTTTATTTATTGGAACAAATCTCATTTTATTAAGAACTTATTAGCTTCTAATATTAATTTACTACTATACTAGAGGCTTGTGAAACCCCATCAAATATGTAATTAAGTTTGTGCAATTAAGATTTAACCTATAGTTGAGTGCTTATCTGATGCCTATCTTGTTTGAGCTTAAAAGTCTTTGTGAAAGTAATTTTTTTCTTTTTAAGTTTAAGTTTAAACATACTTCCTAATTTAATTTGCTTAAAACAATTCAAGACTTGGCCCCTATTCAACAAGGTGTCAAGTTGGAATCTCCAAAGATTAGAAGAAGAAATTAACGGAAATGTTTAGTAACCAAAGAAAATAAGCCAAAAACAGTCATAACTTACTTTATTTATCATTCATTAATTGTTGCGATAATTAATTAATGCTAAATAAGGTAAGTTCTGGCTATTTTTTTTGTCTACCTAACATTACCCGAAATTAATAACTTCGTGGTTATAACTTAGCTTATCGTCTTATCTTTTAACTATAAATTCAGGAGTTTGAATTTTATCTTGAGTATGAAAATATTTTGTTGTTAGTCATTTATTTTAAGTAGATAATTTGTAAAGAAAAAAATTAGTCATCTTATTTAATTAGTGATAGATATCTTAAATAAAAAAAAATGATGTTAAATAGCGTTTTTCCTTACATAATAGACTTAACCAACTCAAATTATAATAATTAATTGTTAAACTAAATTCTAATGGTTTAAGAGATTTCTTTTTGAAAAAAAATAGAACTTTCATATATAATAAAATAAACACTCTATCATAATATTTTCAATAGTATAACAATATGAATAATATACATAATGGAACAATACAAGAAAAGGATAGTGTCTCTCTGAAAGACTATTAATTTAATTTTTTTTTCTCGTAATATTTTTAAACTTAACAGGTTAAAAACTAAATCATATCAATATTCTTAAAGATTCTTATTCACTATTTAGCATTATCAAAGTTAAAACTCAGATGCAGGATACTAAGAAACATGCTAATGTGCCATCGAATGCAGCACCTTGGCTTCAAGAGAGTTTCCACAAAAGTCTCTTTGTCACATACAAAATCCAATTGGGCCTTTCCCCAAATGGATAAAAAAGAAGAGACAAAAGCCCAAGTGAAGCCCATAAAACCCAACTAAGCTACCTTAAAGCCCATGCACAAGAAAATGACCATCATATTCATTTTGGAAACTAACCAAATTGACTTGGTCTAGTAGTTAGCTCACTAGTGCAAGTGTCAAAGTTCGAATCCTGCTTTGTGCATGCAATAATCTATTGGCGAGCGACAAACTCTTAAATAGAACGTACTGTGGCGAATTAGTCCTTGACTTGTCCTGGAAAACTAAAAAAAAAAAAATCATTTTGGCAACTGAGATGAAGTAGTTAGAGGAAGAAAAAGAAGAGGATACATGATGATTGAGTTTGATGAGTTGAAAGTAGTGTTTTTGATCAATCATCTCCATGAATGTACCAACATAGAAGCATAGTTGCACAACGACGAAGTATGTAAAGACGAGCACGTTGCTCCTTCACCAACAATGCACACTTTCTACTAATTCCACCATTATTATTGTTTTTACTTCCTTGCTTTCCCTTTTCATCACCATCATGGACCTTAATGCTTCTCTCCTTGTTGTACTTAGCCATAGCAACAATAATAAGAGCTTGTCTTGTTTTCCAAAGGGGTTAACTTAACTTAACTCCCTCAAAAAACAAGCTTTATTATTATTTGCTACACATGCAAGCTACTAAGAAGGTAGCTAGGTGTCTATATATATATATTGATGAGTGGAAGAAGTGAAGAAGGAACGTGGGGGAAGCTTGAAAGTGAGGGATTTGCAGGCTTTGGAGGTTTAAACTTTCAATGAAGTGAGGGAAGTATTCAATGTGGTTTCCAACATCTTTTCTTGATTATGGCAATAAAATATGGAGGACTTATCATATATTTGTTGTCATATGTGATCTTATTATATACTACACTTTATTTACACATCAAGAGATCATACTATTATAAAGAATTGAGATTTTTTTTTATTATTATTCTAATATTGTTTAGATAGTTAAACGTTATCTTAGTATTATATAATGATTCTATGATGTAGACATTTTTTAATTGTGTTTAATATGGTGTATAAAGTTAGTTTATAGAATTCAATTAGATCAAAATTAGATATCAATTTAGTCACATAAATCATAATTAAAAAATATCTATATCGAATAACTAGTGGTTACTATTACAAGAAAAGTATTTTTTACTGTTGGAATTTTCGTTAAATTTAGGGCAAATAACATAAATAAGTTAAGGGCAGCAAAAAATTACAAACATCTGCCAAATTAAAAATTGGTTCATGAATCAACCAAGAGTCATTTATATATAGTTTGAATCAGCCTAATTTAAACTCTAATTACATGTAATTCGAATCACACTGATTCGAACTACTCACACACGCACGTACACACTAATTCGAATCAACCTGATTCGAATTACACCCACAGTAATTCGAATTAGGGTGATTTGAATTACACTCACACATGCTGTACATAGTAATTCGAATTGGCCAGATTCAAATTACTCATGATTTAATTTTGCCCATTTTTTTATTAAAAAATTAATAATTGATTAAAAAAATTAATAATTTAAAAATTAAAAAATATATATTTTATTTCATGCATTAAAAAAAAACTAACAAAATATTTAATTACGAGATTTCTTTAAAATATTAATGAGCTATCAATTCGAATTTCATACAATACTCTTTTGTCCATTTTTAATAGTTCATGAATATTTTTTAATAAAATTTTTTAATAAATTTATTTAAATTATACCACAAAAAGATTTTATTCCATACAAAATAATTTTAAAAAATGACTTAAAAAATGTTAGGGGTACTGTAAAAATTTGTAATAGCTCGATGCATAGTAATTCGAATCAGCCCCATTCGAATTATATAAGAACAAAACCAGGGGTTAAATCAAAACAGCTTATTTCGAATTAGTAGGGACTTCACATGCATGCATAAATCGACTCATGCTGTTTCGAATTACATAAACCAATTTGATTTGTGTATATCTCTAGCTAGTAATTCGAATTGGTCTGATTCTAATTAGTGTTGGAATGAGTAATTCGAATCAGGCTGATTCGAATTACATAAAATTGTCTTTCTGGTAGATCTTTGTAAACTTTTTTTTAGTAGAATTGTGTAATTTTGAGCTCCATTTGGTTTATATGTGTGATTTACCCAATGGTTTTTATACCACCTCAATGTGGGTAAGAAACTGTTGAACCCTTATGAATCATTGAGTTAGTAAACTCTATGATGATTATAGCAATATTGTGTGAAATAGATTGTGTTCTAGTTGATTTGGAGTTCAATTGGGCAGTTTGGAATAAAATTCAGATAATTAGGCTTGAGAAATTGACGTTTGGAAGCTTGGAGCTTGTGAAAGGAGAGGTTTTTGAGGTGTTCCGAGCTTAGAGAAGAATCGGCCAAGGTATGGTTTTGGTTTCTCATAATTAATGTTTAATGTCACGTGAAAACTTAGGTTAGAAGACCTTAAGATAGGAATGAACTAAATAAATTATTGATGGATTGTGTATATGGTATATGATGTGTGGTTCGGTTTTTGTAAATAATTTGCTATTGGAGTTGGTTGGTTTTGAGAAAAGATTTAATATTAGAAGTGGTTTGATTTTGAAATACCAATGATACTGAAAATGATTTGAATGACTGAGAGGTGTTTGGTTTGGTGGTTGGGAGTTGGGACCCTTGAAGGGTAGCAAAAGTCTGAGTTTTAGAAAAGATGCTGTCGAAGTTTTTATGAAAAATTGGAGGCTTCATTTGAAGTGGTTATTTAGAAGGATTTGGGTTTAAGGATTTTATAATTTGATTTTGAATTTGATTTATTTAGAAAAGAATGAATTAAGTTTTGAGTATGAATTTTTGATGAATGATGATGACATTAAGACTAATTGTTGACCCTCTATCGCAAGATGTGACCGGATACTTTAACTCCCCGGGTTCTCCCATGGGCATGCATAAATATATGGATTTTGAATATTATATTATATTTGAGTTTAGAGTTTGACTCCATGAAATATTATTGAGCTTGGAGTTTGACTCAAGGAGTTTGACTCCATAGAATATTATTGAGCTTAGAGTTTGACTACATAGAATATTATATTTGAGCTTGGAGTTTGACTCTGTGTATATTATTTTTGAGTTTAAAGATGCGCGCACAGAGGGACTGTCCAATGGTTAACTACCAGGACATGTCGGGTTGGTTGTATAACTGACATATGAGACTCATCAGCCATAGGACAGGCATACATCATATGCATTTGTTTGTTTTGCTTGAGTGTGCATTGTTTTAGTTTGCTTAACTGTTTAACTTTGCTTATCTGTTACTTGTTCTATCTGCTGTAATTGTACATCTGTCTGTGTTTTCCTTACTTGAATTGTATGTGTATATTTTCTGAGAAACGTCTATTGGCGGAGGTGTGAAGGGGGGGAGGGGTTGTTCCACCGGTGATTCGGAGAGTTGGAGGAGACAGAAAGTGATGCGTTAGATTAAAGTTATCTTTAGAACTTGAAAATCTTAGATAACTTATTTAATTTCTGGTTTAGTTGGACCTTTAAGCTGAAACCTGAGTGTTGGAGTTCTAAGAATGCCTCTGGCTTTCCCAAGATCTTTTATATTAACTATGTGGGCACCTTTACCATACTGAGAACCCCCGATTCTTATTCTATTCATATTTCTGTTGTTTTTCATATGCAGGTCGAGAGGCACCTCGCTGAGCGTTTGGAGTTTCCTGTACAAGCGAAGTAATATGTAATATTTTTAAGTTACTGCAAATTTATTTTGTTTATTAAAATATGATTTAAAATAGATATTATTATTTTAGCTTATTTTAACTTATAACTCTACGTAATACTAGCATTTAAATTTGTAATATTGATTTAGATATAATATTGATTTTGACGGAATATATGATTTATTTATAAATAATATAATTGATGTGATTTATGTTAATTATAAACTAATTAGAATGAATTTGCATTTAATATAGATTTAGCGTAAATGATATATAATAACAACTCTCTTTTGCCAATGAGTAATAGCTCAAATGGTATAATCTCCCCATACTCAATTAAGAGGTTGCGGATTCGAATCTCCTATCTTTGGTAAAAAAAAAATACTTAAATACTATTATGTGTTCTAACTAAAAAAGAAATTAAAG
>NC_029786.2:6805452-6808094 GCF_000816755.2 Arachis ipaensis
AACTCTTTTATCATTGTTATGTATTTTTGCCAAGCTAATTACAATGGTAAAAACGCGAAGAAATAATCAAACTACTTCTGTTGAAGTAAGTTCTATTTCTAACATGAAGATCTGTCAAGAACCAACTGAAATTCTGAACCAGTACGTATTATTTATAATATAAGAAACAAAAAAAACGCACATAACACTACAAGTACGTATTATTTATAATATAAGAAACAAAAAAAACGCACATAACACTACAAGCTAATTACAATGGTAAAAATGCGAAGAAATAAACGTACATAACACTACAAGCTAATTACAATGGTAAAAACGCGAAGAAATAATCAAACTACTTCTGTTGAGGCAAGTTCTATTCCTAACATGAAGATCTGTCAAGAACCAACTGAAATTCTGAACAAGTACGTATAAATAGTACGTACTTATTCAGAATTTCAGTTGGTTCTTCACATATCTTCATGTTAGGAATAGAACTTGCCTAGGAATAGAACTTGCCTCAACAGAAGTAGCTTAATTATTTATTCGCGTTTTTACCATTATAATTAGCTTGTAGTGTTATGTGTTTGAAAACAAAAATACATAACAATGATAAGAGAGAGTTGTTATTATATATCAATTTACGCTAAATCTATATTAAATGCAAATTTATCCTAATTATTGACAATCTAATTAGTTTATAATCAACATAAATCACATCAATTATATTATTTACAAGTAAATCATATATTCTGTCAAAATCAATATTATATCTAAATCAATATTACAAATTTAAATGTTAGTATTACGTAGAGTTATAAGTTAAAATAAGCTAAAATAATAATATCTATTTTAAATCATATTTTAATAAACAAAATAAATTTTCAGTAACTTAAAAATATTACATATTTATTGTCACGTTGAATAATAAATTTAAATAATAATATCTATTATGAATAATTTCGACATAAAAATAATAAATTTACACATAAAATAAAAGATATATTTTTTAATTTTTAAATTATTAATTTTTTTAATCAATTATTAATTTTTTAATAAAAGAATAGGCAGAATTAAATCATGAGTAATTCGAATCTGGCCAATTCAAATTACTATGTACAGCGTGTGTGAGTGTAATTCGAATCACCCTGATTCGAATTACTGTGGGTGTAATTCAAATCAGGTTGATTCGAATGAGTGGGTGTGTGTGAGTAATTCGAATCAGTGTGATTCAAATTATATGTAATTAGAGTTCGAATTAAGCTGATTCGAACTATATATAAATAGCTCTTAATTGATTCATGAACCAATTTTTAGTTTAACATATTTCTGTAATTTCTTTCTCCCCTTGATTTAATACATTGATTTGCCCTTAAATTTACTATCGAATTATTATTAGATTTATCAATGCTGTTACAAAATTTATCTTCTAATTATCTGATAAAAATATAAGACAATATTTACTAATTTTTATTGATAATTGTCGTCTAGTTTTCTAACACAATATATAGCAGATCATAAAATTTAGTGTTTTAGAAATCAGATCGAATTAGTCGATTTAACTGGATTAAGTGATTAACCGAAAATCGGTCACCAAATTGATCTGATTCAAATTAAAAATTGGTTGGCAACGAATCGATTTAACTATTAGCTTTTAGTAATTAATTTTTTCTAAAATAATATATATTATATATAAATATATTATTTTATTCTAATTAAGTCAACTCGAATTGAATCTTTGAATATTTGAACCTCTAATTTTACCAACTCAATGACTAATTTGATTTTCAAAAGGACAAACGATAATTATAAATTAGTTTCTATGGTCGAAAAATCCAACCATAATGGTAGATATTATAAAAAACTAATTAAGCTAATAACTAGGATAACATTTCATTGCCACATTGGCATTAGATTAAATTAGTGTATATATTTGGGTGATGTACGGAAATTTTTTTATTTATATCCTAAATTTGTTTATGAAAAAATGTTCATCGACAGATTTAATTTTAAATTAAGTTTTATATATTTTTCTGTTATTTATCCAAAAAATGTCTGCATCATGTACATCAGTGTGCACCATAATCTCATAGTAATTCAAAAATTTGATTAGAAAATAGTAGAAATAAAAGAAAAGTTAAAGAAATTGATGTAATAAGGAGGCAATATGGACGAAATATATATATAGACCTCCTCCACTCTTATTTTATTTACAGTGTAAACAAAATAAAAATATACGTATTTTGTTTATACTGTAAAGAGATAAGGCCGTTACATATTACGTATACAAAACGTTGTACGATTATGTTATTTCATGTCTCATTTCGTTTATAGTATAAATGAGATACGTGCACTCTTATTTCGTTTACATGGTAAACGAGATAAAAGATAAGCTATATTTTAATAAAAATGCTACAAATTATTTATTTTAATAAATAAAATATTTATTTTATTTATTTAAAAAAATTCCTTTAAATACTTTCCTAAAATACTATTCACATAAATCTTATTAGTTATGTGGGTATATCTATTAATACTAAATGAACAAATCTTAGTTATTGAAAAAATTATTTGTTTATTTTTATTAAAATTGAGTCATAGAAATTCGAGTAATGTAATAATGTTTATCATTTTTATTAATTATTAAATGTGTAAAATTTAAT
>NC_029786.2:6808332-6815683 GCF_000816755.2 Arachis ipaensis
ATAGGTTTGTACGACTGACTTATATAATTATATCTCAGTAATAAATATATATCACTTGAGTTTTTATAATATCAAATCCCTACACTTTAATTATGGGTTGTAAAAGATTTGATCCTTAATAAATGATAACATCACATATATTTGGGAATGAATTCTCTTAATTTTTTTTATAATTGAGAGAGTAAAGTGTAATCTTCTATAATTGATTTTATAAGTGGGACAAAGAATGAATAGACCAAATTAATATATATAAATATTAATTTTGAGATGGCAACGAGAGGGAGGGGAAACGCTAGTGGGAGTGGACACAGGAGTTACCGGAACCAAGGAAAAGATCCTCGGGTCTGGAATCGGGAAGCATATCATCGCTTGGAAAAGGAGTCATTTACAGTGTTCGTGGAAAACTTGCCGGAGGATATTTCCAGGAAGGAACTGTATCAGCTGTTTGGGTGGACGGGATGGATTAATGATATTTATCTGTGTCGGAAAAGGAAAAACGTAATGGTTTACCTATTCGCATTTGTTCGTTACACAACGAAAGGTGGTGCTCTGAAGGCTATAGCAGAAATGAACCAATTCCGACTGCGGGGAAAAGTGGTGTCCGTGGGGGAAGCTAAGTTCAGAAGATCATCTCACTCGGGGAACATAGGGATGCATGGAGTTGCTAGTACACAGGTGGATAGGAGCCCCGAAGGAGGAGTTCTTAACAGTGCAGAGGTGATGGATACCCTGGTGGTGCCTGAGGTGCCGGGAGGAGTACCACCACCAAAACAGCAGGGCCATAAGGGTATGAAAAGGGTTGAAGTAGCGTTAGGGGCAGAGAATATGGCTTGGTTGGAGAGGAGTCTAGTAGGGACTGCGTTGAAACCTGTGGATGTCAATTCGCTGAGAAGAACTATACCCACAAATCTGCGTCAGGTGGTAGATATAAGGGAACTCGGAGTGGCTAAAGTATTGATTACTTTTGATACGATGGAGCATGCGGATGAAGCTTTCACGTTCAAACTGGATACTCTGCTCCAATTCTTTCATAGGATTCGGAAATGGGAAGCATCAGAGCGATGGGTCTCTCGTAGGGTGTGGTTGGAGTGCTATGGTGTACCTCTTCATGTCTGGACCCCGAAAACCTTTAAAGCGATTGGAGGCCAATGGGGAGATGTGATACAATGTGGTGTCCCGATAGGAGAAGGGGCATCTTTCCGGGTTGGAAGGGTTCAAGTTGATACTGAGGAATTTGACGTCATAAGGGAGAGGGTTCAACTTGCGGTTGGGGATGCTGAGTTTACAATCCATGTGAACGAGATGGGTGTGGAGGATGGTGGGACGTCAAGCGCAAAGGAGAGCCACGTGGTCTATGCGGAGAATGGAGGTGCGGGCCACGAGGACAATCGGCTGAAGCAGGTGGCGGTCCAGTCGGATCCGGCAGCGGCGTTAATTACCGGTGAGGTCCACCAGGTGATCATGGGAGAGGACAGAATGGTAAATACGGAAGTGTTGTTGAATGATACTACCGTTGAGCATTTGAATTTTCAAACGTCTAGGCTGGTAACTGAATTAGTGTGTTGTACCGAGAATCAAGGCGAAGCGGTCTCTCAGGGATTTGGTGGGGGTGACGAAGGGGTGTCTGACGAAACGGTTATGCAGGTTTATAGTACTGATGGAGGAAGGGATCCTGATGGAAGTGGATTTGATGGGAATTTAAGTTTAAGGGAACCGGATCAATTGGACCAGCTAGGGGATAATGGGGTGGGGGGTGTAAGCTTGGGCTTGCCTCCAAGAAGCCCAATTCCCATGAAGATTAATGCTGGGCCAAGGGGTTTAGACGAAATACGCATGGGGAGGGCTAGGAAGAGTGGGCCTCAAGTGGGTGAGAAGGTGGCCACTAGGGTAACTGTTGCCCCAAAGATTATTGCCACGGGTCGGGCAGCGGGTGGGCGGGTTGCCACATATCCTCTTGCTTGCGGGACTGCAGCGCAGGGCTGTGAAGGGGGCGAGGCGGCGGCAACCCTAGTGGGTGGTGGCAGACCTGAAATCATAAGGCCAATGGAGGAGAACTCGGTGAGGGTTGATGGTACGGCGACGCCGGTTGACTTGTAGGGAGAGACGGAGGAATCGGCGGGGAAGGTTGTGCATGCAGGGCGCGGTGTCGGGAAGGGGATGACGGAAGGGGTGCGCGCAATGGACGAGGGATTGGTGCCGGTGCCGGTGGACTGGGCGAGGGTCCCGTCGAAGGCTGCTGGTACTGTGGCGCTGGATGGGTTGCAGGGAAGTGCGCAGGAATCGACGGGGACGGGAGTCCCTGCTTGGCGCGGTGTCGGGGATGGGGTACAGGAGGGATTGCGCGCGATGGATGAGGGGCTGGTGCCGGTGCATGTGGACTGGGTAGAAGTTATGGACGATGGTCGAGTTGTAGGAAGCCTCCCGGGGCTGTTGGACCAAGGGCGAAGGAAGGAAGCGGCCATGGAGGTGAACCGAACAGCAATGGTAAGTGAACAGGATTGGGCGGAAGATGGAGGAGCACCTGCGAAGGGGGTTAGCCCAGAAATAGGCTTAGGGTGGCATAACAAGGACAATCAGGAAGCTGTGGATAGGAATACACAAGAGGATCAGATGCATGAAAATGAGGTGACTTGGGCGCTGGCGGTTGAATCTGGTGCTGTACTGTATGATGACGACGTGGATATCATGAGTATTTTGAAAGCTCAAAATGAAGAAATAACAGCAAGGACAAGATTGACAAAACATAAAGAAAAGGCAAGAAGGAGTCGTCCGAAGAACAAACATAAGGTGAACAGTACTTTGTTTAAATGATTGTGAGTTGTTGGAATATTAGGGGGTTGAGGGGGGATGGGAAAATAAGCATGTTGAGATCATTGAAGAAAAAATTTAATCTGAATATGTTGGGGTTGATTGAAACGAAAAGGGAGGTGATTTCGAAGTATGATGTTGCAAGAATCTGGGGAGATAATACGGTAAGGTGGGAGTTTGTGGAATCTGATGGTGCGGCTGGGGGGCTATTGTTGATGTGGGATGACATGATGTTTCAGACTAGGAATTGCTATAAAGGAGAGAGATGGTTGTGCATTGAAGGAGTGTTAACAAAGAATAATTTTCATTGTGCTTTATGTTTGGTGTATGGGGCGCATGGAAGGGAAGAAAAGCGGGTGGTTTGGGAAGAATTGAGCTATATTGCGGGACTGTGCCAAGTACCTCTCTGCTTGTTAGGGGATTTCAATGAGATAATGCACGTGGAGGATAGAAAAGGGGGGACGAGTCTGCCGGCATCAGCGGAAGAGTTTAAGAGCTGGGTTCAAGACATGCAGTTGGTGGATCTACCTCTTTCTGATGGGAAGTTCACTTGGTTTAGGGGTCAATCCTGTAGTCGAATTGATAGGGTCCTGGTTTCTGTTGAGTGGGTTGAGGAGTTTCCTGACATTCGGGTGAAGGGTGGTCCGAGGGGCCTATCAGATCACTGCCCGTTAATTGTGGAGGATACTAGGGTACGAGGGGGCCCACGACCGTTCCGGAGTTTAGACTCCTGGTTTACCCATGAAAGTTTCCTGAGGATGGTGAGAGATGAGTGGAGGAACCTGGGAGATGCTCCCTTCATTGGTAAACTGCAGTCATTGACGGTGCCTTTGCGGCAATGGCACAAAGATAACTTCTGTGATATGGACAGTAGGCTGATGAGGTTTGAGGATGAAATAAAGAAGCTTGACATCCAGGTTAGTGATGGGATCTATGATGGTACGACGGAGGCTAGAAGAAAGGCTTTGGTGAGTTTCTGTGAAAAGTGGTACATCAGGAAGGAAGTTCACTGGAAGCAGATGTCTCGATCCAAGCATGCGAGGGACATGGATAGGAATACGAGATATTTTCATAATATCGCATCGGCCAGAAGGCGGCATAACAGGATTGATGCTCTAGTGATCCAAGGTAGGTTGGTGCGGAACCCGGTAAGAATTAAGTATGCAATTAGGAGGTTCTATAAGGAGCTATATAGCCAGAAGTATGCTCCGAGGATTGGTGTTCGTGATGGGTTACTGAAACAGATTGATAGGGAGGAGGCTGCGGCCTTGGAGGTTCTGCCGTCGGCGGAGGAAATCAGGGAAGCAGTCTGGGATTGTGAATCTTCTAAGGCCCCAGGGAGTGATGGGTTTAATATGAATTTTATCAAGAAATGCTGGGAAGAGGTTGGACAGGAGTTCACTGGAGCAGTAATGGATTTCTTCCTAACGGCAGAGTTACCATCTGATGCAAACATCACATGGGTGACACTGGCCCCAAAATTTGTGGGGGCTAAGGAAATCAAGGACTACCGGCCGATTAGTATGGTGGGCTGTGTATACAAGGTAATTTCGAAAGTGTTGGTAAGAAGAATGCGCTCAGTTATGCCGGGATTGGTGGGAGAGACCCAGACTGCATTTGTAAAGGGTAGAAAAATCCATGACGGTGCACTCATCGCCTGTGAGACGGTCCATTGGCTAAAGACGAGAAAGAAGAAGGCGGTAATTATCAAACTTGATTTCCAAAAAGCTTATGATAGAGTCCGATGGAGCTTTGTGGATATTGTGCTTCAGAAAATGGGGTTCGGCCAGAGATGGAGGGATTGGGTAAAAGAGTGTGTGAGCACGGCATCTATGTCAGTCCTGGTGAACGGGTCTCCAACCAAGACATTCAACATGGAAAGGGGCCTAAGACAAGGGGATTCCCTGTCCCCCCTTCTGTTTGTGCTTGTGGTTGATGTGTTGCATCGGATGGTGGGGGAAGCAGTCAGGAACGGACGCATTGAACCACTACTGGTCGGAGGTGAGCATGTAGAATTATCGCACCTTCAATTTGCAGATGATACGATATTGTTTTGTCCCCCAAACACAGAGACAGTGGTGAATTATAAGAGATTGCTACGGTGTTTTGAGTTGATGTCGGGGTTGAGCATCAATTATGATAAGTCAAATCTGATACCAGTAAACTGTGAGCAGGAGTGGGTTGATCAGGCGTGCGGCCTTCTGGGATGCAAGCAAGCTGTGTTACCGGTTAGGTACCTTGGAATCTCTCTAGGTGCAAATCCGAGGCTAGTGAAGACTTGGAAACCAGTCATAGATAAAGTGGAAGAAAAACTCAGCCTATGGAAAGCGAAGGTGTTGAATAAAGCAGGCAAGCTTATCCTTATTAAGTCGGTGCTGAATAGCCTACCGATATATTACTTAAGCCTGTACAAGATGCCAAAGGCGGTTGCGAACAAGCTGGTTGCGTTGCAAAGGAGGTTTATGTGGGGTAAGGGGGATGGAAAGGATGGTATCCCATTAGTTAAATGGGAATTGGTTCAGGCTCCGAAGAAGGCTGGGGGTTTGGGGGTTGGGGATGCAATGCTTCGAAACACAGCCCTCTTGTTTAAGTGGTGGTGGCGGTTTTCAAAGGAGGAGTGCCCCTTATGGAAGAAAATTGTATGCTCCTGCAACAAGTTGAGCCCTGATGTCATGTTGGGAAATCAGAAGATACCAGAGAGAGGCGGGCCTTGGAAGGACATATGCCAGTTAAACATAAGGGAGCAGCGGATAAGGGACAAGTTGGTTACTGGCCTGGCTATGGAAGTAGGGAATGGAAGGAGTACCCTGCTTTGGGAAGATAACTGGGTGCAAGGTGGGCCACTGAAAGTAGCGTTTCCAAGGCTCTTCTCTGTTTCCAACCAACAAGGAGCGGTGGTAGGAGATTGTGGGTTTTGGGATGGATTAGAGTGGATATGGAATTTCCAATGGAGAAGAGAGCTTTTCCAATGGGAGTTGGAACTTGTCCACCAGCTGCATGAGAGGTTACGGCCAGTAAAGCTGTCGCAGAATATGGAGGATAATGTGGTCTGGAAGTTTGATAGTAAGGGTGTGTTTTCTACTAAATCTTTTATGCAAGTACTTCAAGCGGAAAATTTGCCAACAGCGATCACAAGCTATAGTTTCACAAGCTCATTGTGGAAAGGAGTGGTGCCTCCGAGGATTGAGCTTTTTGGCTGGTTTGTACTTGTTGGTAGAGTTAACACCAAGGACAGGTTGAGTAGGCTAGGTGTTATTCATCACAGTGATAATATCTGTGTGCTCTGTAATAAGGAGATAGAATCTGTCCAGCATCTATTTCTTCTATGTGATATAGCATGGCAAGTATGGTGCTGTTGGTTGAGGGCAGTTGGTAGGGAGTGGGCTATCCCGGGTACCATAAGAGGACTGTTTGAGAGTTGGACTGGCTTGCACACTAGTAAACAAGAGCAGAAGCGGTGGTTGACTGGGTTCTTTGCAGTGATTTGGAACATCTGGTTGGAACGTAATGATAGGATTTTCAGCAATAAGGTAGCAAGTGTGGACCTCATACATCAGAGAACGCTGTTGAGTTACAACGAATGGACGGACAGTAATCATAGTGGTGGTTGTTAGCAGTGCTGGCGGTGACAGAGCTTATGGTGTTGTTTACTTTCGTTCTGTTGATGTAGCACCTAAACTTGCGCTCCACTGTTGTGTGTTGAGCTTTCTTTGTTTCAAAAAATTTTTTTTGAGAATTCTAAATCCTAATTCTATGATAACACATAGATAAAAAAAAGATTAGGATTTTCTGTTCTCAAAAATTATAATATTTTGGTCATTTTTTATATTGACCTTTTGTATATATATATAGGCATAATAATTTTAGAAATAGTAATAGCATTTGATGAATTAGTAGTTCTTTTTGACAGTAATAATAAAAAGAAGTATGATTTTTTAGTCTTTATCATTTGGGATATTAAATTTTAAATTTATCCTTAATATAATGTTGGGATTATTTTATTGATGTCTCTCCCGTTTTATTATCTTTCTATATATAACTATAAGTCTTACACTGAATTAAAAAAATATATATATAACTAAAATATTAAGAACATAAATAGAATGATGAATAAGTGACAAATTTTGAAATTTATCACAAATATTGGACACAAATTCTAATTTGTTCATACTAAAAAGTTGCATTCTTACTATTCTTCTTATTTTATTTATTTTATTCTTCACTTCTAATTAATCATTAGCACAAATTGGTCCAGCTGTTTAATTTGCTGATGAGGTTTTCTCTATTATTATAATCATCAACAACACTTTGGTATTACTGGACAAATCAGACCTTAATCTATACTAGCTAGCAACTACACATATATACACTACTCTGCTAGTAATTATTACTATTAATTAGTCTTCCCACCAGAGATATTATTATTATCTAATTCTTTTTGTTGAACCAATTGTTCTTTAGTCAAAGAAAATTGATTATGCTATTATTTTTATAGTTGGTCTAATCCTGTTCCCTCGTGGCATGGATTAATGATCCCTTATAT
>NC_029786.2:6815884-6816190 GCF_000816755.2 Arachis ipaensis
TCAGCAATGTTTGGGGCAGTAACTTTAGTATTTTGTAATCATCAATTGGCCATCAATAGTGTTTTTAATTGTGTGAGATTATATTTAATAGTGAGAAATCACTCATTTTTCTTTTGATAGTTAAGTGCTGGCCAGAAAACACAAAAGTTGCTAACCCTAGACTTTTTATTTACATATTTTATGCAATTGTTGAAGTGTTCTGTGTTGAGTATTTAATGGAACAATTTTTTTTAAAAGAAATTAATGTGTATCTATTGTCAATGTAAATAGTTATTTTAAGATATTTAATTATATAATGATATATTA
>NC_029786.2:6816249-6817550 GCF_000816755.2 Arachis ipaensis
TCTTGTGTTCATTGGGATGGGTCTATGAAATCAAATACTTTTTTTTTGGCCTTTAAATCAAAGACTTAAATATCAGTTTACCAAAAACTCAAGGAATTGGGTTAATAATAAATATTATGAAACGTCTTCCACACGAGAAATGAATGGGAAGCCCTAATCTTGAGAAATAGTGTAGAAGCCCAACTTCAGTAAAAAAGAAAAACGGAAAGTTGCTTCCCACCGCACCTATTTCTTACACAATTTATGTGTTTGATTGCATATTTTGATTTTTTTTATTGATAACGTTGACGCGAGAGTAAATAGAGTTAGTAAATTAATTATATTAGTTAATTATAATAAAGGAATATAAGTTTTATATTGTTTAGAATAGTAAATTTTGTGTTATGTATTAGTGTCACATTATTCAAGTTATGAATATTTTTTTTTATTAGTATAAATAACTCATACCATTTGTTTATGAAATGAAGTTGAAGTTGATTTAAATATGATATAAATTTTGTATTTATTTTTTTCTAAACTTTTTGAAAGTAAGAGGTGTATGCTCGATCAATCAAGGTGGGTTCATAACTATTTTTACCATAATGGGATTACAAATCTCATTAAGATTGGTGAGACAAACGACGTTCTGGCATCAAATGTGCATGATAGTGTTTAATTTTTTTCTACGATATGCCTTTGGAGGTGAGATAGGTAATTTCATTCGATCATTATAATTTTGAGATTTTTTAAATGGTGAAAAGTACAGAAATCACTGAGCCTTGTAGCTTAAATTTTTTAAACTTTTTGAAGTAGAAATTAGAGGTTCCTATTTTTATACTCTACAAAATTTGATGATCCGATTTTTGTAAGGGTCCAATTTTTATATCCTAAATTACACGGCGCCACATTTGAGATTAATAACCCAATAATCCATAATAAAGAAAAACACCATTATCAAATATCATCAATCCAATATACAAAACAAAAAGTGTAATATTGATGGCAATGCTAAAAAAATTATTATGTAGTTAGTATTTGGTATTTTATTGTGAATGATATAGTAGGTAAAATAGAAAACAAATATAAAATGTGTGTCATGAATATTTTGTTGTTATTTTTTATTTTTACTACTCCTACTAAAATTCTCTCCGTCTTTGTTGGAGTTAAGAACTTGCTGTAACAATTATAAAAAAACAAGCTATATAAAAACAAAATCACATAAAAAAATAAAATTGAAACTGAAATTTCATATCACACACAATGTTAAATATAAATTTAATAATAAAAATAGAGTCATAGAATAATTAAAAAAAATACCTAAA
>NC_029786.2:6817693-6819672 GCF_000816755.2 Arachis ipaensis
ATGGAAATTTTTGTTTTTAACTTTCTTTCCATTCTCTTCTCTTTGGTTTCTTCGTATATTTCCACTACAAAGTTGTAGAACAACAACAATAAAAAAAAAGGTATACTAGGAATTTCTTAATTGATTAAAGTTATATCAATTTATAGCAGATTGCAGATATACTTTTTATATCTTTTTAGCAAGTTATTTTAGTTGATAATATTATAATTTGCTAAATAGTAAACTGTAACAGAAATATTAACAAAATAATGTACTTTAAGAATATATGAATAATATAATCGCAGTCAATTTTATAAGATATTTTTCTACATTTTAGTTGAATGTATATCTATTATTGAGACATTTGATTTCAAGAAAATTGTAGATAAATTTTTTCACTATAAAAAATGCAATTGATAATTTAATAACTGATAATAATGTAAAGCAAAAGAGGTGTTACGTTAGTTTTAATTGGATATTTATTAGTCAAGGATCTTGAGTTACAATGTCATTACTTAGTAACTCTTGGCGTCACATGTGCTCTCTGCGTATTCTCATTGGGTTCTACCTCATATCCAGACATTCCTAAGAAAGATATAACAAGACTCAGCAAAACAAACCATCCACACTTTCATTCTATGTCACACGGTCCTAATAACAAAAATGCACCCTGCAAAATCAAAAACTACTAAACAGAACAATTTATGTAAGAGGTCGCCCTAAGGAGTCTTTTACTTCACAAATAATGGAGTTAACTGCAAGTGCCGAAGCACAAGAGGCTTGTGAAATTGATAAGATACTCTACTAATAGAACTTGCGGTTTAAGTGATTAAACTAAAGAGATCTTTTTATATTATTTCATATAGTATTCATCATCATTTTATGTACTAACTAATTAACAGGTTAGACTTTCTGTACTAGGCTATTAATTTGTTACGGATCAAAATTTTATCTAAAAATTTATTCACATGCACAAAATAAGATTTAAATTCTCAATATTTATTTAAGTAAACTAATAAATTAACTATTAAACTAATATAATTTGGTTTAGTTTAATTATTTTTATAATGAGAAAAAACAAAAGTGAAGTTATCAGCTTTATGTAGGGCTTTAATTATGTATTATTTCATTAAATTTGATTTACAGTGTAAAAGTAGTATTATATATGTACAATTTTATTATACATTTAAGTATTTTTGTCAACAAAATTTAATTAAATTGGTCAAAACTCAACAAAAATCACTCACGCGATGTATGCGCACGCATTTCTTCTTTTTTACATTTTCTTTTTTGCCGTAGTTCTTTTTTTTTTGTTTTCCACGGTATCCTCCAATCCGACATGTTAATGACTAATCCGTCGCGAATCTGAACTTCAGTGAAGGGTCGAGGACTAATTCGTGACTGTCGTTCTTTTATTAGTGTTATTGTTGCTATAATTTTTATTTTACCTCCTCCTGTTTTCTAGTGGTTATTGTATATTTTTTCTTTGTTAATTTTTTTCACTATCATAAGAAAAATTATGAGAGGATGAAAAAAAAAAAAAGATGATGATGATGAAGAAAAAGAGAAGGAAGAGAAAGAATATTTTTAAATTATACAAAATTTATTAGAAAAATAGCACCAAAACTTTTTAAACGTAACATAGAAAGTTTATTCATTTTGATACCAAAATTTTTTAACTATAATAAATTATTGTTAAGAGAGTGAAACAAAAAATAAAAAGAAAAAAAAAATTTTGAATTGTATAAAATTTATTAAAAAAATAGCATCAAAATTTGTTAACCCTACTATAGAAGTTTCTTAATTTTGGTGTTACTGAAATTTTGTTAACTGTGACCGGGAAAATTTGTTAACCAATTAGAAATTATTAGAAAATTTTTTAATTTGTAGTCCTTTTAAAATTTTTTGGATCATTCATTAAAAATTTTTATGTTATTTTTAATTAAATGATGTATTTTTTTTATTGAACTAATGAATAGTGTTAAAATTATATATAAGAA
>NC_029786.2:6820449-6820770 GCF_000816755.2 Arachis ipaensis
AAATTTTTAGACTAATAATTTTTTAAAATATTTTTGTATTATTTATAAAAAATTTATGTAATATTTTTAACAAATTTTTGTGTTATTAACCAAAAATTTGTGTTATTTTTGCTATTATTAAATTAATTGTGTAATATTGAATTAAAAAGAAAAAGAAGGAGGAAGAGGATGATGATGATGATGAATTGATGATAATAATAAAAGAAGAAAAAAAAGAAAAAGATGAAAAAAAGATGATAATCATCGTAATGATGATAATAAATATAAAAGAAAAAGAGGAGGAGAAGAAAAAAAAAATAAAAAAAAATGTAAAAAATATGT
>NC_029786.2:6822161-6822795 GCF_000816755.2 Arachis ipaensis
TAAATTTCGTTAAAAATAAATTTGGTTGTATAAAATTTTTATATTATGTAAGTGTTTTTAATAATCAATTTCTAATCAAAATTAAAAATGCCTTATTACTCCTGGCCTCTGGATAATAATTAAAATTGAAAGGAAAAATTAAAGCAACTAATAATTAACAGCAAATTAATTAGTTTTTTTCTAAAACTAATAAAGTAATAATTGTTACTCCTTTCTTCAATCTGGCAATGCTTTGTAATGTTATCACTTATCATTAAGGATGACAATAAGACAAGTAAGGATGGGTTTGACACTTTACACTTTTGCCCTGTCCTACTCAATTCTACTTAAACTTGTGTTCTGGTCTAACAAATATTTAAAAGGTGAATTCTAATACGAGCATAAATTCAATGGCAATGGTAGTTAGATGATGAACTTTTATTTTTGTATATTGGATTATGAGTGGTGAAGTTTTTAAAAATGATAAAAAAATATTTTTTTTTATAAAACGTCAGTAATATTTTATACTATTATCATAGCAGTATAAAATACTAAAATGAACAAATATTATTATATTTTACATTAAAATTATCCATATCTAAAAATTTTAACCGTTAGATGGTTGATCACTCAATGAAACTATATATAACCGCTG
>NC_029786.2:6824760-6839754 GCF_000816755.2 Arachis ipaensis
TCACCTCACTCAAATATAATTTTATTATTTATACTAATAAAATATATTATATAATATTACATATTTAAAATTATTAAAATATCATTAAAAAAAATCCTTTTAAATTTCGGTCAGGTAATTATTATTCGCCTGACCTAATTAAAAGCAGGAACAAGAACGATACTGTATATTGGGATAGTATTGTCATTCCCATCTTATAATACATGCATATGGGAATTTTGAAAGGCAAAATAATATAAAAGTATGTAATTAATAAAGAAAAAGGGAACAATTTCTCATGGAAGTAGCTAGCTGGCCACGGTGTGTCACGTTTTCGCATCTGCTGCTGATTTATTCTTAGGAATCATAGATGGCACACTAATAAAATATATTATATAATATTACATATTTAAAATTATTAAAATATCATTAAAAAAAATCCTTTTAAATTTCGGTCAGGTAATTATTATTCGCCTGACCTAATTAAAAGCAGGAACAAGAACGATACTGTATATTGGGATAGTATTGTCATTCCCATCTTATAATACATGCATATGGGAATTTTGAAAGGCAAAATAATATAAAAGTATGTAATTAATAAAGAAAAAGGGAACAATTTCTCATGGAAGTAGCTAGCTGGCCACGGTGTGTCACGTTTTCGCATCTGCTGCTGATTTATTCTTAGGAATCATAGATGGCACATTTTTATACAAACATTTATATCAATTTGTTGACATAATTCAGGTTGTGGAACATTACATTCATCAGATCAGAAGCTTATTTTATATATTATTAACAAATAAATAAATAAATAAATCAGTACTGTACTGTGTTGTCTCACATCTGCATCCCTTCATGGCCCTTATTAGCTTGTCATTGCATTGCATAACTATTCAGATTTAGATGCATTTTTTTATATAATTAATTAGTAATATATTATTCATAATTATAAGACTAATGTTGTTGTAATTTAATATATGCATTATTAATTTGTGTCCAAATAATATAATATTACTACTCTTTTTTGTTATGTATGTTTGCATGATTTAAGGGCCAAAACTGGCGGCATAAATTACAGCTATTTTATAAGTGATGGAGAAATAATGGTACTTTTCTAGTAACTTCATTTATATTATTATCTTATTCTAATCGATTTTATTAACACTTTTGGATAATTGCATATAGCAATGAATTGTAAGATTTTCAAAAAACTATCTCCATAAAAGCTAACTATTATGACAAGTTTAAAATTCTATATATAAAAAAAAATTGAGTAAACATCCTTGTTCACTTTTTGATTTTTTTTATGTGAAACATAATGCATCTTAATTATTTTAAAATCTCAATCAGGCTCTTATCCATTAAGAAAAATAGATAAATCGACCTCTGTTATCGGATGACAAACAGTTGCTTGCTGACGTGTCAGGTAACAGTGCCAAGTGTCACCTCCAAAAAGTTACAGAGACTAAAAACCCCCTTTCTATCTCTTTTTCTACTTCTTCTTTTCTTCATCAATGGCGAATTCTACTGCACCCCTTACACAACCACTAAACCTCATTCCTCATTCACCTCAAGGATTCACCATCCAAAATCCTTCCAATCCTCACCATCCAAAACCTTTCCAATCTCTTACACAATCACTGTTTCACGTTGATCCCCTACTCTTCTCTTCGCAAGCTCCTGACTTTGTGAGCCAAACCATAACATCAACCAATTGAATAAAACTAAAGAGAAAATAAGAGAAATTTGTGGAAGATTAAAACAATTAGGATGATGACGCACCTGACCTCGATAGTGTTAGGGTTCTGTTGGCGACAAAGAACAAGGAGAAAGAGGTGGCGAGCGAGAGGGTGCAGACGGCAGAACGTGAAAAGCTTCAAGTGGTGGCAGAGCTCTGTAGATAGCAGAGAGCATAGAGCTATCGGCAATGGAGGAAGAAAGAAATGGTGGCAAATGCGGCAGAGAGCGGTGGCATCAAATAGTGGTGAAGCACTTCACAGGACAAGAAAAAGAAGAGAAAAAATCGTAGCTTGAAACTATTTCTCTGTGTGTTAAAAGAAAGCACATTGAAGAAGAAGAAGAGGTAGAGAGGGGGTGTGTGTAAGAGGTTGAAAGGATTTTGGATGGTGGATCCTTAAGCTGAATGGAGAATGTGGTTTAGTGGTTGTGTAAGGGGTGGCTGTAACACCCTACCACACAAAGCTTTACGCTTAAGCCATAAAACAGAGGTAGTGTGGTATTACGACCTCTAAAATAAATTGTACATACATAGTATAAGTGAACGAATATAATATTTGAGGAGTCTTGAAGGTTGGTTTAAGCAAATTGTGAAAAATAAAAGCACAATGCTCAAGACAACGATTACTTGCGTATAAAGAAAGTATAGATACATACATATATAATAGGATCGGAGTGTTAAGGATACAAAATAATCAAGCTCGGGGCTCAACCTGCAAAGCTACGGCTGGCCGGAGAACACACATACACACACACAATCCCAATATGCAAAATACTCAAAACATACCCTATGTCTCCATCAAGCCTCTATGAGGCACAAAAGTAAAGCATATATACAAGGAGAATTCTATACATATAGATACATCTAAACATAGCAAGATACAACATCCAAAAATCCCACTTCGCTGCAGAGTAAGTCCAGATGCCTAGTGAGGTGGTTCTTGACCTGCATCTAAAAAGATAACACATGTATGGGATGAGAACCGGGAGTTCTCCGCATGGTAATGGTGCCAGCATGAAGAGTATTTACAAATTTGATTAATTAATATTATTAATATTATTGATATTATTATTAATATTATTATTAATATTAATAGACGGTTACTAACCGTTTAGTACCATTTGGTTGAAGGGACACAACCTTTTAAGGATTGTGTATGTTCAAAACATTGTGTCTATTGGCTAAAGGGACAACTCTTTAAGAATTGTGTATGTTCAAAACATTATATTTATTGGCAATAGAAAAGACACAACCATTTGTATACGTAACTAATCATAATTGCTACGTGCAATATGTATAAATAAGTCCTTGTCCACTATTTCAGAAACACAAGTACTAAATGTACATTTTAATCAACTATTAAGAGATTTCTTTTGTTCAAGAGAGTTGAGAATTTTTTACTATTGCTAATTAAGAAATTCTTAGGTTTCATTGTATCCTTGGAGAGTATTGTCATCAACCCTATAACAACTAAGTGTGGGGACAAATATCTCTCTAAAGAAAGCGATCTAATCGTGCCTTGAAACCATTACACAAATATAAGATTTTGTCATCTTCTCACACTAATATACCCAACAATTTTAGAGAGATATTTCTTGAAGATGGCACAAGATCAAAACACTACATTCAAGGTCATGAATCAAGAGTTTGTCAAATTAGATCACTTTGATGGAACAAACTTCAACCATTGAAAGGACAAGATTATGTTTCTTCTTTCGATTCTCAATCTTGCATATATGATTGACCCAAAGGCTACATCAATTACCGATGCTGCTGAAAATGTCACACTAGAAGAGAAAGAAAAGATTGTTCAATTGAAGAAGAAACGTGATGAAGATACTTTTGCATGTCAAGGTCATATTCTCAACACTCTATCCGACCGACTCTATGATCTCTATATGTCAATTCAATCACCATTGGAGATTTGAAAATCTTTGGAAGAAAAGTACAATACTGAACGACAAGGAATATATAAGTTTATTATGATGAAATATTTTGAATTTATTATGAATGATACTATGTCTGTTATAGATCAAATTCATGAATTACAAATCCTTGTAAGTTGACTTCGTGATCTACAAGTGGTGATCCTTGAATCATTATAAGGTGAAGAGTAATTTTTTAATAAATTTGATAACTTTTGTGAATTACATGGTATTGTGCATGAATTTTCCGCTCCATATACTCTGCAACAAAATAGTTTGGCGGAAAGAAAAAACCGTACCTTAATGGATATGGTTAATTCAATGTTATTAAATGCAAAATTGCCTTACAATTTGTGGAGTGAAGTATTATTGACATCATGTTATATTCATAATAGAATACCATCAAGACATAGAAATGTTTCTTCTTATAAAATTTGGAAAGGAAGGAAACTTAATTTAAATTATCTTAAAGTGTGGGGGGTGTTTAGCCTTTTATCGAGTTCCTGATCAAAAGAGAACCAAATTGGGGACAAGAGCCATAAAAGACACTTTTATAGGATATGCTCAAAATTCTAAAGCATATAGAATATTAGACTTATTGTCTAATGTAGTTGTTGAATCAAGAGAAGTAGAATTTATTGAAAATAAATGTATCAATGAGTCAACTTCTAATTCAGAGTATCCCTAAAATGATACTAATATTTCACAAGAAATAAATAATCAAAATAATAAATGTCTAAGCAACAAAGAGTTGATTGAACCAAGGAAGAGCTTGAGAGTAAGAAAAGAAAAGGACTTGGGTCCAGATTTTATTTCTTCTCAGGCTATCACCTTTTTGGTAGAAGGAACTAGGAATTCTGTAACAAACAAGATTCCTATTGTTATGAACATAGATGGTGATCCTCAAACATTCAAAGAGGCTATGGCTTCTAGGGGTGTGCATGGCCCGACCCGGCTCGAAGACTCGGCCTGGCCCCAAACACTTTAGGAGCTATTTTGGTGTGATTTCACCGGGTCTAGGGTCGGTAAGGGTCTCAAAAATAAACCCGGTCATTATTTCGGGTCGGGTCCGACCATGGTTCGGGTTACCCGAAGTCGGCCCGGTGGCCCGGTCATCATACACAATTAATATTTTGTGTTATTAGTGATGGATGATGGTTATTCTTATATGGAATTTAAATATTGTAAACCTTAATATTTTGTGTTATTAGTTATTATAAGACTATAAGTTAATGTTTTATGTTTAAAATGCATAAGATTTTAGACTAATGCATAATATTGTGTTATTTATATTGATTTAAATATTTGGTGTTATTAGACAATATTAGTATTAATTATGGTTATGCTTTAATTTTAGAGAAGAGTTGGTTCTTGTCAAGGTTGCGAGAACCGGACCGGTCAAAAAATCGGTGAGGTCACTGGTTCAATGGTTCATTGGTTCGACCGGGGTTCAACCGGGGTTCAACCGATTTAATTAAATATTAAATAAAATTATTAAAAAATCTAAAAATAATTTTAAATATATAAATTCAATAATTTCTAACTTAATAAAATTTAAAATTTCACATAATAAATTATCCATTACTTAATATTAGAGGTTCACAAACAACTTCAAACATCAAAATTTATAACTAAACAAATAAAAAAAGCACATAATGACAAATCCATAATGTTCTACATTCAAAAGAAACAATTACTAGCAAGTTTTCAACTAATCAAAGGTGCAACTCATCAAAAATCATAATTATCATTAAGTGTTCCAACTAAGAGTACAATGAAGGTGACTCGTTATAATAGATTGTTAATAATGGAACACATTCAACATTCCACCTCGTCCCTCAGACCACAATTTAGCACAAATAATGAGGTTTTGCAACTAAGCATTAGGTTTAACCATGAATTACATGTGGAAATGTACCAAAGAATGTTAGAAACATAAACCAACCTAAACGAAAAAATTTCCAAAACAATGTCATTGCTTTCGGGGCTATGAATGGCTGCTGGTCAAGGATGTTATGCACATAAAAGTTAAATAGGTCCACTGCTTGACCCTGCCACAAGCCTAAATGAAGATGTATTCAAAGCTCTAGAAATATTCATATAAATTCTCTGCACTCAGGTATTAAACAGTACATTGTCAGTAAATAAAATTATGTCTTTAAATTATATGGCATAGCATTATTTATAAGAACAGCCTGATCTCCTGCAAGCTGTGTAACCTTTTCTTTTTTTAATGAAAATAATATACTATAAAATTAAAAGATAACTTACCTTCTTTCCAAGCTCCAGCCACGCCATTCATAAGCATATAATAGATCTGCAAAATTAAACAAATTGCAATATATTTCAAAAACAATAGACAGGGAAAATAATGGAAGTAATCGGCAGCTCATTAATGGTGGATTTCTTCATTCATCAGGAATAGCCACAAAAAAAAAATCACACATTTCATATAGTGAGTGGAATAAGTAAACACAAAAGTGGGTCAAAAGGCAAAATCCAACACATGTTTTTCAAATCTCAGTTTATGCACGATAAATTGGGAAGTCAATAAATTGAGACAGTGCTATGGATAAAGACCAATAGAAGTTGTACAATGAAAATCACTGCCAAAATGTTCTGCAACAATCATATCGAATTTGATCAAACTTAAATCCCATCCCCCCTTCCCCCACCCACCAAAAAAAATTTAGAGAGAATGAATCCCTTCGATTACAGGGAAGTGATATGACATACTATAGCATCCTTTGCAAATTGCAATGACAAAAGCAATGTGATGTGAATAGAGGACTGTAAGGAAAGCCCCTATTCTTATCTCTTGTAGCTTTTAAGAGGCAAGCTGGGCAACAAGGCCAAATACCAAATGAAGGTAAAGCAGGTTTGAGAACCCAGAAGTCTAAAACAAGTGCCATGCATCGAGAAGGCAGCAAACATATTCATTATTCAAAATCAACAACAGCAATGATGAAAATCAAAATCATAAATCAAGAAGGCAGCATAGAACAGGCGAGCTCACAGAACCTCAGAAAATCAAAATCCAAAATCAAGAAGGAGTAAAGAACAGAGTCTTACCGAATAGGGTTAGTGGTAGTGGGTTAGGTTTGTTTCGGCGCTATGCGTTTGCCTTTTCTTTTTTTTTTTTTTTTAAAGCCGAAACGACGTCGTTTTGGCCTGAAGCTGCAAACCACTAAACCGCCAAAAAATCGGACGGTTCTTCCGGTTCGCCGGTTAACCGCCGGTTCGACCGGTTTTTTCATTGATTTTTTGCCAGGCGGTTTTCTATGTCACCCGGACCGGATAGGCCACCGGTTCCCGGTTATTCCGGTTGAACCGGCCAAGGGGTTTAGACAACAAGAAGGTCTAGACTATTTTGATACCTACACACCTGTAGAAAGAATGACTTCTATTAGACTCTTATAGCATTAGCATCCATACATAAGCTTCATATACATCAAATGGATGTTAAAACAGCTTTTCTAAATGGAGATCTTAATGAAGAAATTTATATGGAGCAACCAGAAGGCTATGTGCTACTCGAAAATGAAAAGAAAGTTTGTAAATTAATTAAGTCTTTGTATGGGTTAAAACAAGCGCCTAAACAATGGCATGAGAAGTTTGATTCAGTGGTGTTATCAAATGGCTTCTCACATAATAGTGCGGATAAATGTATTTACTCAAAATTTACTAAAGATTATGGAGTAATTATTTGTTTATATGTTGATGATATGTTAATCATCGGAACAAATTTAGAAGGAATTCGTATAACGAAGAAGTATCTAACTTCTAATTCAAGATGAAGGATTTGAATGAAGTTGATACAATATTAGGCATAAAGGTGTATAAGAATGAAGTTGGCTTTACTTTAAGTCAATCTCATTATATCAAAAAGGTATTGAAAAAGTTTGATCATCTCACAATTAAAGAATCCAATACGCCGTATGATCCTAATCTTAAATTAGAAGGAAACATGGGAAGACCTATAGCACAATTAGAATATGCTAGTGCTATAGGAAGTTTAATGTATGCAATGCATTGTACTAGACCTGATATAACATTTGGTGTGTGAAAATTATCAAGGTTTACAGAAAGCCTAGCAATCAACATTGGAAAGTTATAACAAGAGTTTTTGGTTATCTCAAGAAAACCATAAACTTGGCATTACATTATAGTGATTATCCCGTAGTTTTAGAAGGTTATTCCGACGCAAGTTAGATTACAAATTTTAGTGACAACAAATCCACTTCAGGATGGATTTTCACCATAGGTGGTGGAGCAATAAGTTGGACCTCAAAGAAACAAACATGTATTACACATTCTACTATGGAGGCTGAGTTTGTAGCTTTATCAGCCGCAGGGAAAGAAGCGGAATGGTTAAGAAATTTGTTATATGATATAAAGCTGTGGCCACAGCAGGCGACAACCATTTCAATCTTCTATGATAGTGAATCAACCATGTCTCGAGCATATAATAAGGTTTATAATGAAAGTCTAGACATATAAGTTTGAGACATAAGTTTGTGAGGCAACTAATAGATGATGGTGTAATTACCATCACTTATGTAAGATCTCAAGGAAATTTAGCAGACCCTTTGACTAAAGGTTTGTCAAGGGATAAAATTAAAGAGAATACTGCTAAAATGGGATTAAAACCTATTATTGCTAAATGATGGGAACCCAACCTTATTCTAGTAGACCACTAGTTTCAAGGTTTAATGGGTAATAACAAGTTATTTAGCAATTGGAGCACTAAGATATAGGATTTAGTACTATTTACAATAAATTAGGAGGGTGAGTTTAAACTCTTAATGGACTGATAATATTATCTATCAAAAGATTCTACCTATATGAATATAAGAGTGGTGCCGCTCTAATCAAGAATTTTAGAGTTTTATTCTCGTAAATATTCATGAAACAATGATGAGCACAAGGCCATATAAGTGCTTAAAATTGTAAACTCTTGAACTTGGAGGGTATAAGTAATGTGTGTAATTTTTGGTACTAGCATATGGAGTATAGGTTTAATCGATTAGACACATATTACTTCGTTAGAACTTTAAAATTTACACCAAAAGAGTGTTTAATCTTAGTGACACATTCTTTATGCATATACTTGTATGCCATTTAAATTTTGTAAATAGTGGGGGATTGAATGGTATTTACAAATTTGATTAATTAATATTATTAATATTATTGATATTATTATTAATATTATTATTAATATTAATAAACGGTTACTAACCGTTTAGTACCATTTGGTTGAAGGGACACAACCTTTTAAGGATTGTGTATGTTCAAAACATTGTGTCTATTGGCTAAAGGGACACAACTCTTTAAAAATTGTGTATGTTCAAAACATTGTATCTATTAGCAATAGAAAAGACACAACCATTTGTATACGTAACTAATCATAATTGTTACGTGCAATATGTATAAATAAGTCCTTGTTCACTATTTCAGAAACACAAGTACTAAGTGTACATTTTAATCAACTATTAAGAGATTTTTTTGTTCAAGAGAGTTGAGAATTTCTTACTATTGCTAATTAAGAAATTCTTAGGTTTCATTGTATCCTAGGAGAGTATTGTCATCAACCCTATAGCAACTAAGTATGGGGACAAATATATATCTAAAGAAAGCGATCTAATCGTGCCTTGAAACCACTACACAAATATAAGATTTTGTCATCTTCTCACACTAATATACCCAACACAGCATACATAATATATAAGGTCCCGAGAAAGCCAGAGGTGATCCTAGAACTCTGACTCTCAGATATAAAGCTTAGAGTTAAAGTTTAAAATCTTAATACAAGGTGAGCTATCTAAGGTTCCTAAGTCTAACTCAATTCTACTTATTTCCTCAGCTTCTCGCCTTCCTCCAATCCTCCAAAACTTCGGTACACAGACAAACAATACAGACAAAGCAAACACAAGTAGGATACATATATGGTAGGTAGCAAATATAGCAGTAAGCATAATAATTACATAGGCAAGCCCAATTAATGCATAATCAAACAAAACACACATATGCATATGATATATGGCTGTCTTATGGCTGATAAGTCTCATCTATTGGTTATAAAGCCAACCCAACATGTCCAGTAGCTAACCCTGGACAGTCCCTCGTGCGCTCATCCCCAAGAGTCCATGCATAACTTTTTCTCAATCATAATCAAATTCAGCTCATTGGGGGAATTTTCGAGGAGTTAAAGTGCCCGACCACTTCTTGCGACGTAGGGTCAACAGAGTATCGAGTCTCGACCTGGAGCAAGTGGTGGCAAGCCACTGTATCTACCTAGGAAAACTCGTATCTCAGATAATAAGAAGTGCACAAGTCAATATATCATTCATACTCATTCATTCAATATCATTGTAGTCAATATTCATCAATTATATAACATTTTTCGCACTTCTCAATCATAATTCATCATATCTCAAATTTTCTTCACTTCCAAGTTACCACCATTTCATAGTTCAGCCCCCTTCACTATCATTACAACTAAGTTTTAGCCTTTTAGGGTCTTGGAGAGTAAAAATAGAGGTTTAGAATAATGTTGCTGAAAAACATGGTCCTGCGTATGCATGTAACTCGTGCGCACGCGGGACATTAAAACAGAATAAAGTACCCGCGTCGCGTGCGAGTGTCCGCATACGCAACCCCTTACATTTACATTCTCACGTATGCATACACCCTCTCGCATACGCGGGACATCAAAACAGAATAAAATGCCCGTGTCGAGTGTGTACTCGCGTACGTGAGTTCTGCAGAATGGCTAAAAATTGTTAAGTGCCACAGAATCTACCTTTACACGCCAAACTTTCGACGCGCATAACTTTTCCATTAGAAATCATTTTTAGTCCGTTCTTCAAACGGCGTAAACTTCACGGACCCAATTTTCATTTTTGGGGATTCGTAGGCCGAGTTATGGCTTGCCGAAATTTGGTCAAAAATAAGTTTTTCTCAACAAATCTCAAACCTCTATTTTTACCAATTTCATAGCTCAAAACCAACACTCCAAGCTTTTAAACAGCATTAAAATATACCAAACCACATCCCAATACTGACATTCATTTCATAGCACCCCAATATATAACTTCAACAAGTTTAACCTCAATAATTCACATTCAATACAACCTTATACTCAATCATCAATATATCATTCTTGTTCATTAAAATCACCATTTTATCAACCATCCACCACATTCATATCATTCACCAACCTATCGAATATCCACATCAAATTAACACATATTACATTTACTAAAATCACTAAATATGCACCAAACACACAATTCAACCTATCCTAAGTTGTCTAACCTAAATTTTCACAAAACATTATATATTACATACGAGAAACCAAAATCATACTTTGGCCAATTTTTCTCTAAAACAGAGACACCTCAAATTGGAACTAAAACTCAGCCTCCAAAGTTCCCAACCTCCAAGATTTCAGCACTCAAGGTTAAACCAAGCTTTCAACCTCCACAATTGTGTTCCAAAATCACATATACGCTTCCTAATACATATTATTATATCCATATATAAAATTTAAATACTCAACCACAAATAATCAAGGAATTTACTAGGGTTTGAGAATTCTTACCTTACCCAAGCCTCAATTGAACAAAACCCGCTAATCCTTCAAAAGCTTAATTTGAGCCTAAACACCAAGACATCAAATTTCAATAACCAAACTCTCAAATTTTCGAAAATTAGGGGGATGAGAAACTAAGATGAAAACAAGGTTCTTTACCGAAATTAGTTACCAGGCTTTGTAGAGCTCGATGCGGTGAATACGTGGCCACAGACGGTGCGGTGATCGGAACTCGGAGTTGAGAGTTATATGGATTTGAATTTAATTCAAGGGTTTGTAACTTGGGAGTGTTCTTCCCCCTTTTGCTGAGCGTTTCAGCGTTTCTCATATGAAGAGGAAGGCAAATGAGCTAAAGCTCATATGCATAAGTGGATTGGTTGGGCCCGCTTCGACCAGTTCGGCTCGTCCGACCCAATTTTGGGTCAAAATCTTTAAAATTAGTGTCAAAATTCATATTTTACTTAATTCTACCACATTAAACTATAAAATTTAATTTTCTCATTTTTTAATTAATTAATTTATTAGCTAATTATTCACTAATTACGTGGAGTTTACAGTGGCAGTAGAATCCGCCATTGATGAAGGAAGGAAGAAGGAAGAAGGAAGAAGAAAAAGAAAAAGAGATAGAGAAGGAATTTTTAGTCCCGGCAATCTTTTGGAGGTGACACTGGCACTGTTACCTAACACGTCAGTGGGCAACCATTTGTCATTTAATAGCAGGGGCCGATTTGTCCATTTTCCTTAATGGGTGGGAATCTGGTTGAAGTTTAAGAATGATTAAGGTGCACTATGTCTCACGAAAAAAAGATCAAGGGGCGAATAGGGTATTTACTCTTTTAAGTATTGATATCATGCAAATATTATGACATAATTCTGCAGCATTTTATTCGATTTTTTGCCAATTAAAAGTTTTTACTGATAAAAACTTTTATTATAAGTGGTTTTATGACGCTCTTTTTAAAGCATTAACTCTATTGTACAATTAATTTTAAAATATTAGTCTCATAAAACTCATAACACATATCACATAAATTAAATTAAATGTTAAATGCAAAAGAAATAGGTGTAATAATCTATTGGTCTCTAAAATTTTATTAGATTTACAATTAGGTCATTATATTTTTTTGAGTAAACTAACATTTTTACCTACGAAAGTTAAAAACGCTGATATATCTACTCATAGAAAACAGAAATTATCATTTGTATCCATAAAAAATGGACTTTTACAGGTAAAATTATCCAAACCCTAAAAATTAAATAAATTTTCCAAACTACCATTCTCTCCACTACTACTACCATCGTCTCTCCCCCCTCTCTCTCTCTCAATGTTTTTAGCGACCCCAATCCCAACATCGACCACATCGCCGCTCAGTACCACCGCCTTGCCTTCCTCCTCAGCTGTCACCCTAACCCCTTCGCCAAACACTCCCTCGTTGGTGTTGGTCGCGACTTAACAACACCAGCACCACCATCACCAGCATAATCATCTAACACAAGCTCAACCTCTGTCTATGCCGAAAAGAAACCCTAGATCTAAGGATGATGCGAGTAGTGTGAGCGATCTGTTGGGATGAGTAAACCATCACTACCGTTAATCTCATCATCCTTGCCATCTTCCATCACCATCAAGCTTAACCGTCTGGTCTCGGAATTCAATACCCTAACGGAACCCATGGAGCGCATGAAGAGACTTCTGCATTATACATCTTTGCTTACACCATTGGGCGATTCGGATCGGGTTCAGAGAACCGCATTTCAGGCTACTCAACGCAGGTATGGGTTGTTTCTGCCATGGATAATGGTGACAAGATGTGGTTTTGTGCTGACAACGACTTAAAGATTTTGAAAGAATTTTGTTGCTGAATTTGAAGAATGAAACAATAGAGGAGGCGGCGACAGGGTTGTAGTTTCGAAAGGGGAGGAAGGCGAGGGGAAGCAGAGCCTGTGGTTGAGATCGGGGTCGAAGAGCACTATAAAAAAAGGTTAAAATGGTGGTTTTTTTTTTTAAATTACGGTGGTTGCAACCGCCATTTTTACCAAAAACGGCGCTCCCAAGAAACGCCGGTATTCTGGCCGCCATTCTGGTTATTACGGCGGTTTTCAAAAAATCGCTACAATTACCTGTGAATAATATGACAGTTATTTGACGGTTAAAATGGCAATTTCTGACTGCCATTATTTCCACATAAAATGACAGTTTTTAAGTTTTTTAAAATGGCGGTTATAACCGCCGTTTTTATCAGGATATAGTGGCATCATTTTTGTTTAAAATGGCAGTTTCTAACTGCCGTTTTTACCGAGATATAATTGCATATTTTCTGTTTAAAATGGCGATTTTTAACCGCCATTTTTACCAGGATATAATGGCATCGTTTTCATTTAAAATGGCAGTTTCTAACCGCCATTTTTACCAGGATATAATTGCATCGTTTTCATTTAAAATGGGGGTTTCTAACCGCCGTTTGTACCTAATTATGATGACAATTTTATGCTTTTTAAAATAAGATTGAAACAACCTATGTGAAGTGATATTTTCGGAACTCAAACTTTAAAATCTCGTAATAACCAAAAGGCATAGCCATAAATCAAACATCATAAGATAATTTTTAGTTCATACATGATCCAAAAGTCATAATCCAAAAAACAAAGTATCAAAGTAATATTTTTCAATAATACGTCTTAACATATAATGTTTAATACATAAAATCTTTATCATGCAAGGTCATGCTTCCGTGTTGCTCGCTCCAAAAGACCTACTTCCTAACTCTTTTGGTGATGAAATCTCACTCTCCAGAAGACCATCTACAAATAAATGAGGACTTAACAAAATTTTATATGATTAATTCTTCTATAACCAAGAAAGTGAGAAACTGTAATCCAATATAAGAGGATGCAAAAAATGTGCTATGTACAAATGATACTGTGAATGATAAATTTGGTAGCAGCCTCTAAACAAAATCTTTTTTTTTTTTCTTAATTTCTTAGAAATAATATCTTTACTAAGATTACTAGTTAATCTTTTCATTATTTTTGTAGATAACTAGTGAAGTAAATGCCTACTTTGGCTAGAAACTAGTCATGAAATGAACCCTTACAAATTATAATTTACAACCAAAATTTTCTCACAAGTGGATGGTTTATATCTGCCTCAAAGTTGTTCCTGTAACTTCACCCTCTAGCAACCTGAAGGATTAAAAATAGTCTGTCAATGTAATCTTTATATATGTATCTAAAAATAATTGATACATCAATGGCAAGCAAAGTAAACCAGATTTAATATAATTTACCACAAATATCATAGAAATGGTCCATCAAATAAAAAATCCAACTAAAAGCATTTTAATTCCTAGTCCTTCAGAAAGTTTCTGACTTAAGACTATTGATGAATCCCCATCAGTTTGATGAATTTTAATTCAGATATAGTGGCAATAAAGCAGAGACATGCAAATAAAGCACTCACAAAAATTATACTCTGACTATAGTAGTGGAACTAACCTCAACTTAAGGTGACTCTATTAACTTGAAATTGACTTTAAATTGTGCTGCATTTTGGAGGTATTGCATCGTTCAGGAGAGCCAGGATGAGCAGAGACACACTCAAGCCCAGGAAACACCTCAGGCACCTCCTCTAGATCTAATAACGCCAAATGTTTAAATTCTTTTCGAATAACTGTGTTGCATTTTTCGTTACTGTGAATGATACTGATAGAATTCTTTTCAAATAATATAGAAACAACTTAATAAAAGTAAGCAATAGA
>NC_029786.2:6839991-6840622 GCF_000816755.2 Arachis ipaensis
AGAGAGAGAGAGAGAGAGAGAGAGAGAGAGAGAGAGAGAGAGAAGAGAGGAGGGGGTAAAGTTACGAAAATAACCTCGCCGGCTTTGCAAGCAGTGTCGATGACAGATGCGAGGAAGGAAGATCCAAGATTCGAAAGAAGATCTGAGATCGTTAACCGGTTGAACAGTATCACCCCAACCGGTCCTCTGTAATCGGTGTTAATCACCCGCGCACCAACGTCAATTGAATGCTTCAATGCAAGACCTGATCGCCGAACAGCAGAGAAACAAAAACCCCCAAAAATCAGCACCAAAAACAATTTTGAAACCGTAACCCGAACAAAAACGAAAAAATCGGTAATTTAATCACCAATGTAGGCATAGGTGCCTTCTGGAATCGAAATGCTGAGGTCAGTAGCCACCAGAGCCTTGCCTCTCGCCGGAATCTTCGTCTCCACAGCACTAACAAAAAACAAAATAAAACAGAATTTCGATTTCGGTTTTGGCTTCTCTAACAGAGTAACTGTTTTAGTTTAACTTAAGAGGGAGAGGTACCTGGAGATATCGTAACCGGAGGAGAGAGGAGAAGCCCTAGAGGAAAGAACGGCGTTGTCGGAGAGCTTTTTTACACGGAGGAGACGAAGGAGAGATA
>NC_029786.2:6840686-6842311 GCF_000816755.2 Arachis ipaensis
GTTAGGGATGGCAATTTTTTTATTTTATATATGTGTGAAAATGGCGGTTCAAAACCGCCATAATCACCAGAACCGCCGCCATATACAAAGCCAATTACGACAGCAACAAAACATGCCATAATGTCTAGATATTACGGCGGTTCTTTAAAACCGCCTTAATATCAATGCCATTTTAAACCCCTTTTTTTGTAGTGGGGGTGGAGGGAGGAGGAAGGGTGGCAATGGCAGTGGTGGTGATGGTAATAGAGACAGTGATGATGGTAGTTGGGGAAAAGGGTGGTGGTAGAATTTGGGATTGGAGTTGCTGAGAATATTTATAGAGAGAGAGAGAGGAGAGATTATGGTAGTAGTAGTAGTGGTGGAGAGAATGGTAGTTTAAAAATTTTATTTAGTTTTTTAGGGTTTAGATACTTTTGTCGGCAAAAACCCATTTTTATTGGTATAAATAGTAATTTCCATCTTCTATGAATAGATATATCGGCGTTTTCAATTTTTGTGGGTAGAAAATAGAAATAGTAGTTTACTCAATTTTTTTTTAATTGGATATTTACACTGTTTTTAATTTTTTAATTAGGTCTTTGTTATTATAAAAAATATTAGAGTTAACGGAATATTTATTCGCAAATTAAAGGTATCAACAAAAATATAATTAGATCTTTGATCATAAATTTTTTGAGTGGAATATTATGTTAATTTTAACATTTTTAATATAAAAAATTTAATTAAAAAATATAAAAATTTAATTATAAAATTAATGAACCATAATAACTAATAGAGTAATTAAATCAAAGAAATCTCTAATTAATCAAGCTGGATTAAGGAGAGAAGTGAGCACGTTGATATGAGTGATGACGCCCTAAGCTTCATCATTCATAATCCATCTGTCTTCTTTTCTGTCCATTGTACATACTCTCCACCCTTTCCATCATCTTTATTCCTTTGACTATTTTCTGTCAGCTATGATTTGATTTCTTCTTTTTATTTTTTTTAATTACATATTTACATGTAAAAATTAATATAAAAAATTTAACTAACTAAGTTGATCAAACTCGATTGGAATATCACAAAATTATAAATAAATATTTCTTGAAATTAGATAATGTCAAAAATGTAACATTTTTTAATTTAGAAACACATACCTTAAAATTTTCCGCTTAAATGATGATGTTATACATTTTATTTTATTCTATTTAATTTTATAAACGGCTTTTTTTAGAGAATTGATTTTGTTAGTTAACAAAATTATGGATAAACAAAGGTTAAGGATTTGATTTGTTTTTGTAGAAAGAAAAAAAAAAGAAATTATAAAGAAATTGAAAAATATTAATTAATTATTAGCTTTCTAAGTTTTTCTTTTTAAGGATATAAAAAAAAGTATAAGTACAATAATAGATGGAAAAGTCTAGGGGCCAGCAATCTTATCAAATTGTGGCCAGCATGTAACCAACAAAGAAGAGTGAACCATTGGATGAAATCTCACACTATTAAAAATCTCATTGATGGCTATTTGATGGTTATAAATTCCAAAAATTGCTGGCTCCTAACATTCTTTATAATAGATTTTGTAATGACCATAATTTTTAAATAAAAAAAAATATTTTATGTATAAATATATGTATTTATAA
>NC_029786.2:6842816-6846143 GCF_000816755.2 Arachis ipaensis
ATAACACTTAACTACTAAAATATGATTAATTTTGTGCTTTTATATTATATAAAATATAAACATATATCTGTATATAAAAATGAGACTTAAATTATCACATAATACGACAGGATATATATATAATTAATGTGACTTTACATTGAAGAGTTTCTCTGTAATTTACCTTATGGCTTATATATTTGATAGTTCAATGTTCGTATTGTTATTAAGTAATTCCTTTTATTTTATTTTTTCTTTTTCCGAAAAACTATAGTATGGCCAGCTCATGAGTGTGATGGAGCTTTTTTCATGTAAGTGGCTATAAAAATTAACTCTTCACCTGCCTCCAACTTCTTCTCTTTAAACGTATCGTGCACACAACACCATCACATCTCAATAAACTAGAAAAAAAGAAAAACTAAGTGATACCTTAGCTTCTACAAGAGTGTTCCATAACCACATTTTAGGGTTATTGTTCTTCTTCATCATCATTGTTGCAAGATACAACAAGAGAATAATAGAATAGAATAGTATACTTATGATGAGTAACAACAACATCATTAGCAACAACAACATTGGTGAAAGAGGAGGAGGGCAATTTGGGGACACCACTCTCACCAAGGTGTTTGTTGGAGGTTTGGCATGGGAGACTCCTAAAGAGGCACTTAGACAACACTTTGAGAAGTACGGCGAAATCCTCGAAGCCGTCATCATCTCCGACAAGCTCACCGGCAGATCCAAAGGCTATGGCTTTGTAAGCATATCCACGTATCTATGTTTCAATAAAATTGACTAAACTGTTTAACATAATATGCAGCCGCATTAGTTAATTAAAAATTCGAATGTAGTTGTCTTTATGTAAAATTTATATCTAATTAAATTATTATCTAATAGTTTCTAATTATCTATGAATAAAGATAGTAACCATTGTGTCTAATTTGAAATGAAATGAAGGTGACATTCAAGGAGGCAGAGGCCGCAAAGAAGGCATGCGAGGAGCAAGCAAGTTTGGTTATCAATGGACGCAAAGCTAACTGTAATCTTGCTTCCCTTGGAGCTCGTCGCCCTAGGTCTAATAATTCTTCACCACCCCCACAACCAAAAGGTAAATATTATGGGAAAAATTTCAAGTGTACCGAGAATACTGGTGTTTCAGTTATTTTAACCATTGATATTAATTACTATATATTATATATTTTTTATAATTCAAATCAACGGTTAAAACAATTAGAACACTGGTGTTCTCGATACACTTGAAACTCTTCCAATACCATAATCTAACCATTTTTAATTTATTCTACATGTTTATTAACTTTGTCTTTTTTGGATTTTAAAAAAAAGAAATAGTGTTATATTTTATAAAATTTAAATGTACAAGTATTCTCAAATAAGATCGTCTAATTTAATATATGCAATTTACTAAGAATTATAAATTTATTAATGTATACATATATACATTGCATGCACCGTCACATTTTCATTTGACATTAATTAGGTTGAAAATCATGTTACTACAATGTAAAATATTCTAAATTTATTTTATTTTGTATTTTTAATTATTATTAGAATAATTGAATAATTTAAAAAATAATTTTAAATTATTATCTCTTTAATATTACTGTTTAATTATTTGTGCTATGACAAGATTTTTTGTTATCAAAATAAGATTATGTATGGGGAGGTGTAATTTATGATCATTGTAATGATGATCGCAATTAAGGTGCAGAAGGATCCAACGGTGGAGGAGGAAGGAACAACGGATCAAGCACTCCATCAGGTAATCACGTGCAGTGGTATTATCCTGTGGGTGCACCTCCATCGCCATACCACCACCATCATCATCATCCGACCGTTCCTTTTTATGGGTAATATTAATGTTTCCTAATAGTTCCTCTTCCTTAATTTTTCTTCATATGGTTTCGATATTATCTAAGTTTTTTTTTTTAATATTTTTTTTTCAGGTACCCTACTACTCCTACCTACATTGCAACTGACATGATGAATTACAATTACAATCAGGTAAGACATTAATTAATCTGGTTCGGTTTATTTATTGGGTGACATCTTATATTAATTGTAAATATAATTATAGATACATTATAAGAAAGGATTGCTTGGCGAATGTGGCAATACAAATTAAATTTGTTTATTATTATTAGCATGTTGTGTACCCCTCTAACATGGGTTAGGACCATTCATAGCTTTGCACATTAGAACTCCACATGGAAAGAGAATCAGTTTTAAGGTGTTAAAAAAAATTAAAACATATTAGCAATACTTAATCTCTTTAATTAATACGGTCATGGTATCATCGTTTCTAAAAGTTTAATTAATGAGAACAACTAGGGAACCAAAAGCATATCAGCCAAAAATCAGCTAAAATGTGTTTGGGTTCCATGAAAAATCGAATTTTGGTTTGTGTTCCGTGATCTCAGGAGCAGTTTTCAAACATATTATTCAAAAAGTAATTTTAATTAAACGATTTTGTTTACTTTTTGGCTGGTCACATTTTGGTTCCATATACTTTTCCTTAATTAAATTGTCAAATACATACACATAAATAATCATAAGTCTAAAATTTATTTTATTAATTTATTTCCAACTTAGTATTAAGTTAATTTGGTAAATAGACAGTTATTATGAAAAAAAAACACTTTAATTTTTCAAAATTAATGGTAATAAATTAATATTTTTGTGCGGTGCACAGAAAATGGGCTACGGTGGGGCCTACATGAGTGGTGCCCACTTGTCTCATGTGTACCCGAGGCATGCTATGGTGGGTGCGAACACACTGATGCCAATGTACCCTCTGTATCACTATCACCATCCAACGGAGACAATGGGCGTCCCTGCTCACTACTACCATCCAACAGTGACTACTGGACACTACGCTGCTGCACTGCCAGCTGGCATCGTATCCAAGCCCGCATCCATGACTCCTCATACAGGTGCGTCACATGGTAACACGAAAAATTAGGATTCACATTTTAAACAATAATAATATAATAAAAAATAATTAAAATAAATTTATATCCTCTCTTTATACAATCAATCTATATAGTAGAATGTCTCTTTCTTAAAATGCTCTTTATCATATACATATTATTTTGAATATTTAAAACAAAAGACTTTTTAGTTTGAATGTAAGATATTTATCATTTGGACTAATTTCACAGTTAGCGTTATTTACATATTTAATAAATAAAATGGTAGATAATGTGCTTATTATTAATACACATAATTATAAATTTAGTATTTACTATCAAAGTTAAGTTTAATAAATGTTAGTTTGCAATAATATATATAGTTATGAATAAGGCAATAGAGTATATTTACAATAAGAAATTC
>NC_029786.2:6846197-6847753 GCF_000816755.2 Arachis ipaensis
GATTTTTCAGTGGATAAAAGTATGACATAATATATGTCAAGATATCATCAATCTAGTTTATGATGATTATAGCTGTGTATGTGACATTTATATTTAATTTATATAATTCTAAAGTGTCAATTACTACATATAAAAGCTTGCATGCAATGCAATTAACTAGAGCATTGCTTTGAAGTTAAGATTATTGGTCTGGGTTTATCTTATTTTAATTTAATTTTTTTTAATGAAAGAATGAAATTAAAAGTTTGTATATTAAAAAGAGAAACACAAATTGGTGTTGAATAATAATAGGTACAGTTGGAAGTGTTGATTGCTTTAAAGCAGTTGTCTGAGAAGATTAGCTGTCCAAAGATTTGAAGAACAGAGACACAGCAAAGGAAGATGCATCATGCATGGTTGGTGGCCACTCCCACACAGAGCAACATTATTATTATCTGATCTGTATTATTGTGGCTCAAAAACCTTTTCTTTATTATTATTATTATTATTATTATTTAATTTTTATATTGTTTCATTAAAAATAATTGTTAATCTTATTAATTAATTATTAGGGTGTTTGATCATTGATATGAGATTCTTTCATTCTCTTTAATTTCTACTCTAACCTCTCATCATCAGCATGTATGTTGTCAACAAATTACATTGATGAATTGAAATGAATTTTTTTCACTAGCTAGATAGAAGAATTATTTATAGTTGTGATTATTCTATATATGTTTGATTACCCCCTGCCTCATCAAAAGGATGTTGTTTAGTTTATCTTATCTTTAGTGGACATTGCTATGGGATAATGTTTGCAAATTATTATTTAGTGAAAATGAGTATTTTGGAAAGGGCAATCTAAGAAACTAAGGGCATGTTTAGTTTGCATTTTTATTTTTAATGTTTTCTATTTTTTGGATTTTGTGAAGGAAAAAGTGAAAACAATAAAATTCTGATTTCTATTTTCATATCCTGTTTTCACCTTTTTTTTTTACAAAACAAAAAATAAAAAATACTGAAAATAAAAACACAAACTAAACACCCTAAAATTAACATCAAAACCACTTTATATCCCTTTCTAATGTCATCTAAGTGAAAAGATTTCAAGTACCACTACACTATAACATTCTAATAATTTAAAATGTGATACTTTTTCAAGGTGATAATTTAAATTACCAATAATTTTACGGATAAAAAAAATATATACTAAACATTCAGCAGAAATAGAAGGGCAAAAAGAGTTGAATTAATAATTTTTCTTTTTTCCTTGACTTCTTTTCCACTCAGTATATATATATGATGAGATGAAAGACCAGACATTATGAGCATGCATATTGACAAAGAGAGAGTACTAAATCCAGGTTGTGAATGAGTCCATGAGAAGAGTGTAATAATTATGAAATGTGAACAATTAATCGAGTTAATTTGTCCTAAGAATCTTTCTTTTGTGGTCCACCATGTGAAACTCTGGAGTCATCAAATCTTTGAGGCACACTCAATTTGTTTTAAAATAAAGATCAGTGCTATAAGGAAACTCGTTAATAGAACATCATAAGAAAAAAAAATCTTAAAAG
>NC_029786.2:6847900-6848531 GCF_000816755.2 Arachis ipaensis
TTCTTGTAGTTTTGTTTGATTCAACAAAACTGACATATTGAAATTTTGATCTGATTGGCCAACTTAATGGGCCTGAATATAATCAAATTTGAGGCATATCTAGGTTGGGTTAAACTATAGTGCCCACTCACCAAAAACAAAATATGTATGCCCCAATTTTTTTTCAGACTACACTTGTTTTTTATATGAGCTAACCAAAAAGAAAACAAATGGGGAATTAGCTTCAAACAAATTGCTCCAACTATATATCAAGATAAAAAAAAGCGCCAACTATCTTCTAGGCTGGATCTTGCTCGAGGGTAGGGGTGGAAAAAGGTCAGGCGGCCTGTTAGGGGCCTGCAGTCTGGCCTGTGTTTAGCCTAGCATAGCTTAACTTGTTATAAAATAGGCACAGACTCAAACTCTTGTAAAAGGTTTAACATGTTAATAGGCCAGGCCCAAACTCACTAATTAGCCTTATTGGCCTGTCAAGCCTGCCTGAGCTTGTTAACATATAATTAAATATATCAATAATTTTTTTATTATTAATAAAATTATGAGACAATTTAAATTTATTATATTTTATTATAAATACTTTTATATAATTTAAATACTTTAAAATTTAAAAAATTCTTATAAATATTAAATATCA
>NC_029786.2:6848724-6849986 GCF_000816755.2 Arachis ipaensis
GGAAAAAAAAAATTATCAGGCCTTTTAACAGGCTTCAGGCCAGCCAGGCTTAGTACTTTAAGAAAAGCTTATAGTAGGCTGCAGGCCAGACTCAAGCCAATTAACTACATAACAAGTCAGGTCTGTTAAAAACAAAGTCTGACCTAGTCTGGCCTGGCCTGTTTCTGTCCCTACTCGAGGGTGAAAACTTTGGGGCAATGGCAATTCATTTGCCTTGTAAGCAATTGCACCCAAGTTTAAAATTTAGTTAAAACTAAATAGTAGATAGAAAACCCTTAAAAATGTTGTGTGTGTGAGTATGAATGTGCATGTATTCGTGATGTTGTAATGTCTAGAGGGCTATTCAAGTCTTTCGACAAAAAGGAAAGATTGGATCTTGCTTTCAGAACCAATTTAAGTTAGTCAAATAATTAGCTTATCCATCCGTTTAAATAAGCTAAGTGTTGAAGATTCAAATCTTGTGTCTTATATATGCAATAACTTATTGGTCAGCGACAAATTTTTAAAATTAAATTCAAATCCACAAGTTTTGTGACCTGCAAGATTGAGAGATATCATGAAAAAAATCTTTATCTTCTTTTTCCAACACACTTTATTTGTTCTAGTTTAATTTTTAAGCATAGGTGCCATATATTTGCGGAGGCCACTCAGATAAACACGTCTAAAACGTCTTTTTTTAAAGATGTCTTTATGTTGTGTTTTAATTGGTTTTGGTATAATTTATTCGGTGTTCCTCATCACATATTATATATATATATATATATATATATATATATATTTATGAATGTGATATATTTTTTATGTAAATAATCTTTAAAAAAAATCTAATAATTAATCTATTACTTTTTTTGTTTTAGTCCAAATTAAATATTTTTTATTGTTTTTGGAAAGAAAATCTTTTGAGGAATTTAATAATATGTGATAAGGAACACCGAATAAATTATACCAAAACCAATTAAAACACAACATAAAGACATCTTTAAAAAAAGACGTTTTAGGCGTGTTTATCTGAGTGGCCTCCTATATTTGCATGTAGTACATACATGTAGATTTGTGATTATCCTTAAAGACTTGCTAAGAAGAGTTTAATTCCTTGTGCAACATTAATTTTCCCTTGAAAAATATTTTGGTTGGCATCAATTGTAGAAAGATCAAAGAATTATAATAATTTAGATTAGAATCTAGATTAAAAGTAGGCTTTAGATTGAACAATGTGAGAGAGAAATAGAACATACTTTATAAAAATATAGATACATTTCTCT
>NC_029786.2:6850329-6850769 GCF_000816755.2 Arachis ipaensis
GAGATGTTAACTTAGAACAAAAAATATACTAAAATCTTATGTCTCGATCTAATAAATTTATGTTTTACTATTATAAAAAATAATTCTAATTTTACCTTCAAAATAAAAAGAAATTTATTGCACATTATTCAAATGTGAAATTTACTGAAAAATACAATAAAATAAAACAATTTGTAACAATTTATTATATTTTTTGTCAGATAGATTGAATAATTTTCGAATAACTCACAATTTTAAGTACTACAGATTTATCATATTGTTTATTGCTTTGTTGTAACTAGTAAAACTCAAATTCAAGACCTTTATATAAAGAAAGAAAGACCATACTATTTAAATTATAGCTCATTTGCTACAGCAATTTACTTGACTATGTACTTCTAAAATTTTACTAATATACTATCATTATTTTTTCTTCATTTTAAAGTATTTAAATCCAAAAG
>NC_029786.2:6850830-6852910 GCF_000816755.2 Arachis ipaensis
GCCTAAGCAAACATAAAGGACCCAATTCTACCAACCTCAACCAGAAACCCTAATTCACATACACCTAACAAAATTAAATATTAATATCTATAAAATTGAAAATAAATCAAGAAACAACCTCTGTCTGCCGTCTCCCATTATAAAATATATAAATTTACATTAGCTACATTATTTTTATTAGATATACTATGGTGGTTAATATAATTAAGGAGTTGATAGTTAGTTCGGTGATCACTAATTTTAATTTGTTTTCTCCACAATTAATAATAAAAACCAAACTTAAAAATACTTCAAATGCAACATATATCTCTCTTTATATAATGGTAATTTTGTTCAATGTGATAGGTAGTATGATAATTTTGGAATAATTGTCTTTTTTTTCCTTTTTTATAAAAAAGGATAATGTGAAGCATGAGATGAGTCACATGCACAGCTGGTAAAAAGAATAATACACATGATATATAATATGATATGATTTTTAATTTATGAGGGGACGGTGGTTGGCGGCATTATGCCTTCTATTTTTGATAAAACTAATAAAATTTATATGAAGATCTCATTGTATCTGTCTATTTTGCAGTCTAATTTTATGTGCAATTTAAAAAAATCTCTGTATAAGTTAAAGCAAGCGAGTCGACAATAGCACATGAAAAATTATCTTCAAAATTCTGATTATAGATAAACGCAGAACAAGCATGATTATGGTAACTCTTTTTTTTAGATCTATTGACAAAGACTTCACCATAATTTTAGTCTATGTAGATAACATTGTATTAGCTGAGAATAACTTGAGAGAAATTAAACGCATAAAGATGTTGTTGGATGATGCCTTCAAGATTAAGGATCTTAAAAAATTGAAACACTTTATTGGTATGGAAATAGCTCGAAATAGTTTTGAAATTACTTTATGTAAGAGGAAATACGTGCTTGACCTGTTCTTTGAGTTTGATATGATTAATGTAAAATCTATCTCTACTCTCATGGACTACTCTACTAAACTATCCAAGAATTATGCTGTCCCTTTCTTAGATGTTTTTCTGTACAGAAAACTAGTTAGGCATCTCTTGTATCTTATTACTAGCTAATACAAGACTTCATATTAGCTTTGCTATTGGTAAGATAAGTCAATGCCTACTTGACTGTTCCACAATTACTCATCATTAAACAGTACTTAGAGTTTTCAAGTACCTAAAGTTTGCTCCAATTCAAGGTCTTTTCTTTCCAAGATCTTTTAATTTGGGTTTCAGCTACATATTCTGACTCCAATTGGGCCGGTTGTCCCAATACATAAAAATCTGTGACTAAAACATGCTTCTCTCTGTGGATGACATTAGTTTTACGAAAAAACAAAAAGTAGGTGCAGTGATTGTGTCTTATTCTTCATCGGAAGCTGAGTATCAAGCTCTTGTATTTGCCGCCCATAAAGCTCAATGAATGACATTAATGATGAAAGAATTTCATATGCCTCTTACAAAATTTATTCCTCTTTATTTTGACAGCAGCTCTGCATTTCACATAGTGGCCAATTTCGTGTTCCACGAGCGCACAAAGCATATAGAGGTTGATTGTCACATTGTGCGTGAGAAGCCTCAAAATGGTTTAGTCAAATTACTTCTTATCAGAATCGATGAATAGATTGTCGATGTGTTTACGAAACTCCTTTCTCTTGGTCCATTCAAGAGCTGTATTTTTAAGTTTTGACCGTATGATCTTCATATATCTAAGCTTTGGGGGGAGTTGACATATTTGATAGTTAGTGAGTTATTTGCGCATACTGCATGTGTATGGTGTTACTATGAGGAGTTTGTAGTATTTTCTAACTCGACAGGGCAAAAATTAATCCGCTGCAGTATTGAACTTTATTTAAGGGTTTGTCGCTAACCAATAAATTGTTGCATGCACAAAACAGAATTTGATCTCCCAGTATTTACTTAAACGAGCTAGTAAACTAACCACTAGACCAACCCAATTTAATTTTCTCAACTTCTATTATAGATATATTTAAAAACTAAATGATATATTAAATTTATGTTTAGTAGATAAAATTCTCTCTAGAATAAAGTTTACTCTTACCCCTTAC
>NC_029786.2:6854067-6856483 GCF_000816755.2 Arachis ipaensis
ATAAGATCGTATTATTATTTAAAATGTTCAGAACATGACTTTAATAGTTTTTATGAATATAATTTTAAAATTTTATTTAAAATTTATATACACAGTAATATTACTATACATATTACAAATTTTATATCTATCAAAAATAAAATTTTTAAAGAGTTAATAAATGAGAGGTATCTCTTATTTTATAAAGTAACTTTTAGAGTTAAATTAGTTTCACTTAATCTCAATTCTAATATAGTATCCAAACCTAGCCGATCTAAAATCTAAAATTCGATCTTTGTTGACTTTAAAAGAAAAAAAATAATATAAGACAAATAAAAAAAAAAGTCTATGTAAATTTTAGGTTAAATTATACAGTTAGTTTTTACACTTTCAGTGAAATTACAAATTGTTCTCTATACTTTAAAAATTTGTAATTGGATTTCTAAAGAAAATTAAAATTTGTAATTTAGTCTTCGTCGTTCAAAAAGTGTTTGATTTAACAGAATATTCTCAACATATTTTCTATTTTAACAGAATATTCTCAGCATATCTTGTTAAATCAACACTTTTGAATGGCGGGGACTAAATTGCAAATTTTAAATCTCTTTAGGGACCCAATTATAAATTTTTAAAGTGTAGGAACCAATTTATAATTTTATTAAAAGTGTAGGGACCAACTGTGTAATTTAACCTAAATTTTACGCAAACTTAAAAGAGACTACTCTTACGTAAGAGAACTTGTTAAAAATATAACCATTTATACCTTCTTTTATTAGTTTAAATTTTTGAAATAAGTAATTTTATGAAAGTATAATATAATAACATAAAAATGTAACAAAAAAAAAATCATTTTAAATCCTCCAACATTTTGTTCCATGAGGATTTTATTTTTCGTAGGTAACAAATGACTTAAAATTGTCATTGTTAATATGCCAATCATGCATATATAAACATCGTTTTGAATATCATTTGTTTTACTTTACTCTATCAACAAATTAAAGAAGAGATTTTAATTTGCAAATCATGATGATGTGTTTCCAGAAAGAGAATTGCTTTAAGTGATGATTTCAGAATTTATTTGGCAATTATTATTATGTGCTAATGTCCCTTTTTAAGTTGGTGTAAAATCGTTGTTATAAATGTTTTCAAATGACCCGCGTATGAAGAATATTTCTCATTTGCCTTTCTTTGACTTAAAGCAACGAATCGAAAGTTCCTTCACTATAACTATTCGAAGCCAGTTTACATTTTGATCATTTTGTTTAGAATAAAATAATAAAATAAAAACTATTCATGTTTCATGCATGTTCTTTGTTTTTTAAACGAGGAGGTGTTAATTAAAATATGTACAAATAAATTCCAAAATGAAAAAAAAAGAGACTATAATAAATATTTGAGAACAATTTTTTTTTTACTAATAATCAACCAATAATTTTGTAAAAATAATTTCTGTTTTTCTCTCTACAATGACAAATTAACAACATAAGCATGAAGTAATATATTTGCTTTTTCTCTTTTTTCTCTGTATAAAGCAGTGTTGATGTCCTCTCTCTCTCTCTCTCGTCTGAAGATAAAAAAATTGTGAATGAATGTTATCGTCACTACTGCGATCAATTTATAAGGCAGAGAATAAGGTTAAGGTTCCTTAGGTTAGGTAATCAATAATTTTTTTGAACAATATGAACAATCATCAATCAAATCAAAACACATGACACCTCTAAATTACTCACCTAAATCTTAATATATTAGAATAACTATTCGTACACCTAGTAAAATGAACATCTGATATATTCATTGTTCACATTGTTTAGTATTTTCATTGTCTACCTATACTTTTCCTAAAGATATTTACAAATTGAGTTGGTTTAAATTTGAAAAGAATGAGAATTGAACTAATTAAATTTTAATTGGTTTAGATAATCAAGTATTCGATTGAAGATAAAATTAAAATATAGGAATTAAAGAGGCACAAAATTGTCTTTATTTTTACCAGTTAAAATTTTCTATAATCGAATTTTATATTTATTCTTAGCACATAGTTCAGCATAGTAAATATTTTATTTTCATCTGTCTATGTATACTTAATATTTTGTTTAATCTTATAAGTGTCTTTAAATTCTTTTATTTTTACGAATGAATTATTTTTTCTGTCAAAAAAATAAAACACTAATATAGTAATATAAGTATCATTTTTCTCGAATCAATTGTCTATTTGTATCTTTCTCTCTCTCCCTCCGATTTTCTTGAATTCTCCTCCTCCTACCCATAATCAAAATAGTGATGAACATAGGTTAAGAGAGAAATAAATTTTTAAATAAATAAATAAATATTGGTTGATTATTGACAAAAAATTGGTTTTCGATTTTTATTGTTTATATATTTAAGTTAAGTTAAAATAAGAGAAAAAAAAACTAAACAAATTAAAAGTAATAAATTA
>NC_029786.2:6856605-6857356 GCF_000816755.2 Arachis ipaensis
AGAATTTATCTTATTTAATATTCATTAAATTTTATAATAATTAATTAATATAAAAAAAGATAAATTCTTACTGTTTTTTACTAATTTATTTTGGGTTATCAAACATTTTCGAGAGATAAAATAGAACTTAGCCAAAACACTAGGCACTAAAATATACTTTAATTACCAAAAAGATAATAAATGCAAGCTACGGTTATATAATGTAAGTTTACTACATCTTACAAGTAAATGAATCAAATCAGACTAATTAGCAGCAAACAAATTCATTGATCTGACTTAAGTTGATTTGTCTTTATATTAAAAAAAATGTTGTCAATAAAGTAAAACCAACGGATCTTGGAATACAATTTTATCCTTTTTTATTTTGGTAAAAGATATCCATAATGACATTGTTCATCTATCAATATAATGATTCATAGTTCTAAAGCTCTAGCTATGAGAGAGTTAGGTAGGATTTCTTAACATATATATATGACCAAATTTATGATGAATTGATAGTGTTAGAAATTAATCATCAAGTGAGTCTAATTCATCCAAAATTTAGTTTAAAAGTAAAAGTCATTTTGTACTTAAGTTACAAATGCTAGCATATTTTTAGGTTTAGATAATGTGAAACTTGATATATTTCCTCATATTCTGGCATGGACAAAGATTTAGAGTATAGACTTGAACTTGTATATAAAGTAAGTGTGATCAATAATATATATATAAATTTTACTCTAATATTATATTTAAAATAAAAAATAAATAA
>NC_029786.2:6858597-6892593 GCF_000816755.2 Arachis ipaensis
TTCATATTTTAGAAAATGAGAGAAATTTTTGTATTTTTAATTTATTAAAGATTTTATTTATCATCAAATTAAAAGATTAAAAAATTATTTATCGTTTTCTCTAAAAATTGAGTTGAGTAAGGTTAATTAAAAAAACTTAATTAAACATGGTAAATTAACAACCGACAGCTTCAAACAAGAATCAATTTAGTAGTAGTGAATTTATATATTTGGAAAAGAACAAGATTTCCTTTATAACATGAGCAAATATACCATGTCATCGTCATAACCTTATCCTGAAAAGTGAAAACATTAAAAAAGGAAATAGTATTTGTGGTTGATATAAAGGACAAAAAAAGAGCAAATTAAAGCTACTGTTTAATAATAATAATAATAATAATAATAAAATATATGAAAAATTGACATTGAAACCAATCTTGAATCACAGTGTGGCAATTGATGTTGATTGCATGAAATCCAGTTCATTACGCGTAACATAATGCTGACTTTTGTTTCCACTATTAACAACTTTGCATTGCATACACGTTATTATGATTATTATTATTAGAATTAAATTAGAATAGATTGGATATCATATGTAAACTAAACTATATACATGCTCATATCATGGTCTCCATTATTATCATTTCAATTCAAGTCACAAATGATTTATTGACATTTCATAGTTGTTGTAAAAGGGACAGAATCCAATCAAATTAGAAAAGCGACATTAGTTACTCAAGACTCTTTACCTATGACACTACAACAATTAAATTTTAATTAAGCTTATTACCTTAGCTTACTGAATTAAGAAATTGTTACATTAATTTTTAGAATTTAATTTTAAATACTACTGGTGTAAAAAAAAATTTAAAATTGTTCTACTTCTAGTGAATAGTTTATCAATCCATTTGAGTGAGATTTCACTTTGTGTATATAGTAATTCATTTATGAGAAGCAAATTCTTAAATAAAATTTTTTTTTTTTGAAACAAACGAAAGCTCAACACAAAACAGTGGAGCAAAAAGTCAGGAGTTACATAAAGAAATAACGAAGACAAGAACATAAAGCCTGGCATCACCTGCACTGTTATCAACAACCACTAGGATTACTGTCAGCCCATTCTTTATAACTCAAAAGCGTTCTCTGTTGGATGAGGTCAACACCTGCTACCTTATTGTTGAAAATCCTGTCATTACGTTCCAACCAGATGTTCCAAATCACTGCAAAGAACCCAATCAACCCCCGCTTCTGCTCTTGTTTACTCGTGTGCAAGCCAGTCCAACTCTCAAACAGCCCTCTTATGGTACCCGGAATAGCCCACTTCCTACCAACTGACTGCAACCAACAGCACCACACTTTCCATGCTATATCACACATAAGAAATAGATGCTGGACAGATTCTATCTCCTTATTACATAGCGCACAAACATTATCACTGTGATGAATAACACCTAGCCTACTCAACCTGTCTTTGGTGTTAACTCTACCAACAAGTACAAACCAGCCAAAAAGCTCAATCCTCGGAGGCACCACTCCTTTCCACAATGTACTTGTGAAACTATAGCTTGTGATCGCTGCCGGCAGATTCTCCGATTGAAGTACCCGCATAAAGGAATTAGTAGAAAACACACCCTTACTATCAAACTTCTAGACCACATTATCCTCCATACCCTGTGACAGCTTTACTGGCCGTAACCTTTCATGCAACTGATGGACAAGTTCCAGCTCCCATTGGAACAGCTCTCTTCTCCATTGAAAATTCCAGATCCACTCCAATCCATCCCAAAATCCACAATCCCCTACGACAACTCCTTGTTGGTTGGACACAGAGAAGAGTCTTGGAAACGCCACTTTCAGCGGCCCACCTTGCACCCAATTATCCTCCCAAAACATGGTACTCCTTCCATTCCCTACTTCCATAGCCAGTCCAGTAACCAATTTATCCCTTAACCGCTGCTCCTGTATGTTTAACTGGCATATGTCCTTCCAAGGCCCGCCTTTCGCTGGTATCTTCTGATTTACCAGCATGACATCAGGGCTCAAGTTGTTACAAGAACAGACAATTTTCTTCCATAAGGGGCAATCCTCCTTTGAAAACCGCCACCACCACTTAAACAAGAGTGCTGTGTTCCGAAGCACTGCATCCCCAACCCCCAATCCTCCAGCCTTCTTTGGAGCCTGAACCAACTCCCACTTAACTAACGGGATACCATCCTTTCCATCCCCCTTTCCCCACATAAACCTCCTTTGCAACGCAACCAGCTTGTCCGCAACCGCCTTCGGCATCTTGTACAGGCTTAAGTAATATATCGGCAGGCTATTCAGCACCGACTTAATGAGGATAAGCTTGCCTGCTTTATTCAGCACCTTCGCTTTCCACAGGCTGAGCTTTTCTTCCACCTTATCTATGACTGGTTTCCAAGTCTTCACTAGCCTCGGATTTGCACCTAGAGAGATTCCAAGGTATCTAACCGGTAACACAGCTTGCTTGCACCCCAGAAGACCGCACGCCTGATCAACCCACTCCTGCTCACAGTTTACTGATATCAGATTTGACTTCTCATAATTGATGCTCAACCCCGACATTAACTCAAAACACCGTAACAGTCTCTTATAATTCACCAGTGTCTCAGTGTTAGGGGGACAAAATAATATGGTATCATCCGCAAATTGAAGGTGCGATAATTCTACATGCTCACCTCCGACCAGTAATGGTTCAATGCGACCGTTCCTGACTGCTTCCCCCACCATCCGATGCAACACTTCGACCACAAGCACAAATAGAAGGGGGGACAGGGGATCCCCTTGTCTGAGGCCCCTTTCCATGTTAAAAGGCTTGGTTGGAGACCCGTTCACTAGGACTGACATAGATGCCGTACTCACACACTCTTTTACCCAACCTCTCCATCGCTGGCCGAATCCCATTTTCTGAAGCACAATATCCACAAAGCTCCATCGGACTCTATCATACGCTTTTTGAAAATCAAGTTTGATAATTGCCGCCTTCTTCTTTCGCGTCTTAAGCCAATGGACCGTCTCACAGGCGATGAGCGCACCATCATGAATTTTTCTACCCTTTACAAATGCAGTTTGGGTCTCTCCCACTAATCCTGGCATAACTAATCGCATCCTTCTTACCAAAACCTTCGAAATTACCTTGTAGACACATCCCACCATACTAATCGGCCTGAAGTCCTTGATTTCCTTAGCCCCCACAAATTTTGGGGCCAGTTTCACCCATGTGACGTTCGCATCAGATGGTAGCTCTGCCGTTTGGAAGAAATCCATTACTGCTCTAGTGAACTCCTGCCCAACCTCTTCCCAACATTTCTTGATGAAATTCATATTGTACCCATCACTCCCTGGGGCTTTAGAAGATTCACAATCCCAAACTGCTTCCCTGATTTCTTCCGCCGATGGCAGAACCTCCAAGGCCTCAGCCTCAGTCCTATCAATCTGTTTCAGTAGCCCATCACGAACACCAATCCTCGGAGCAAACTCCTGACGATATAGCTCCTGATAGAACCCCCTGATGGCATACTTTATTCTGACTGGGTTCCGCACCAACCTTCCCTGGATCACTAGAGCATCAATCCTGTTATGCCGCCTTCTGGCCGATGCAATGTTATGAAAATATCTCGTATTCCTGTCCATGTCCCGCGCATGTTTGGATCGAGACATCTGCTTCCAGTGAATTTCCTTCCTGATGTACCACTTTTCACAAAAACTCACCAAAGCCTTTCTTCTAGCCTCCGTCGTACCATCATAGATCCCATCACTGACCTGGTTGTCAAGCTTCTTTATTGCATCCTCAAATCTCAGCAGTCTACTGTCCATATCACAGAAGTTATCTTTGTGCCATTGTCGCAAAGGCACCGTCAATGACTTCAGTTTACCAATGAAGGGAGCATCCCCCAGGTTCCTCCATTCATCTCTCACCATCCTCAGGAAGCCCTCATGGGTAAACCAGGAATCTAAACTCCGGAAAGGTCGTGGGCCCCCTCGGATCCTAGTATCCTCCACAATTAACGGGCAATGATCCGACAGGCCCCTCGGACCACCTTTTACCCGAAGATCAGGAAACTCCTCAACCCACTCAACAGACACCAGCACCCTATCAATTCGACTACATGATTGACCCCTAAACCATGTGAATTTCCCATCAGACAGAGGTAAATCCACCAACTGCATGTCCTGAACCCAACTCTTAAACTCTTCCGCTGATGCTGGCAGACTCGTCCCCCCTCTTCTATCCTCCACTTGCAGAATCTCATTGAAATCCCCTAGCAAGAATAGAGGGACTTGGCACAGTCCCGCAATATAGCTCAATTCTTCCCAAACCACCCGCTTTTCTTCCCTCCCATGCGCCCCATACACCAAACAGAAAACACAATGGAAATTATTCTTTGTTAACACTCCTTCAATGCACAACCACCTCTCTCCTTTATAACAATTACTAGTCTGAAACATCATGGCATCCCACATCAATAAGAGTCCTCCAGCCGCCCCATCCGATTCCACAAACTCCCATCCTACCGTATTATCACCCCAAATTCTTGCAACATCATATTTTGAAATCACTTCCCTTTTCGTTTCAATCAAACCCAACATATTCAGATTATATTTTTTCTTTAATGATTTCACCATGCTCATTTTCCCATCTCCCCTCAACCCCCTAATATTCCAACAACTCATAATCATTTACACAAAGTACTGTTCACCTTATGTTTGTTCTTTGGACGGCTCCTTCTCGCCATTTCTTTTTGTTTTGTCAATCGTCTCTTTGCTACTATTCCGTCATTTTGAGCCTTCAAAATACTCAGGATATCCACATCGTCATCATACAGCACAGCCCCAGATTCAATCGCCAGAGCCCAAGTCACTTTATGTTCATGCATCAGATCCTCTCGTGAATTCCTGTCCACCTCTTCCTGATTTTGCTTGTTGAGCCTCCCTATGCCTATTCCTGGATTAACCCCCTCCACCAGTGATTCTCCCCCTTCCGCCCAACCCTGGTCACATACCATTGCTGTTTGGTTAACCTCCACGGCCGCTTCCTTCCCTCTCCCTTGGTTCAACAGTCCCGGTAGGCGTCCCCGAACTCGACCATCGTCCAAGACCCCTACCCAGTCCACATGCACCGGCACCAGGCCCTCATCATTCGCGCTCATTCCTTCCTGTATCCCCTCCCCGACACCGAGTCCTGCCGGTTCCATCGCATCTCCCAGCAAGCCCTCCGGCGCCACGGTACCAGCAGCCTTCAACAGAACCCCTACCGAGTCCACCTGCACCGGAGTCAAACCCTCGTCGATTACGCGCCCCCCGTCCTGCCTCCCCTCATCAAGCCCTGCATGTTCACCCGTCCCCGCCGAATCCATCGCAGATCCCCGCAAATCATCCTGCGCCACAATATCAGCCGCCATCGACGGGTTCTCCACCATCAGCCCTATGCTTTCGATTCTGCCAACGCCCTCTAGGGTTGCCGCCGCCTCGCCCTCATCACAGTCCTGCGCTTCAGGCAAACAGGCATGAGAATAAGTCATAACCCGCCCGCCCGCTGCTCGACCCGTTTCAACAAGCTTTGGGCCACCAGATACCTTGTTACCCACCTTCCTACCCATATGCGGCCCACTCTTTCTAGCCCTCCCCCTGCACGGTTTAGCTAAGTCCCGTGGCCCAACATCAGTCTGAATGTGGCTTGGGCTTCGTTGAACCAAGCCCCAAGTTACATCCCCCAAATTGGTAACCCTTCTCTGGCCCAAATGATCATGCTCCCTTAAAATTATATTCCCATCAAATCCATTTCCATCCTGAACCCTTCCTCCACCAGAATCATAAACCTCTATAACCGTTTTGTCAGACTCCCCTGCTTCACATCCACCAAATCCCTGAGAAATCGCTTCTCCATGATTCTCGGTACAACACACTAACTCAGTTCCCATCCTCGGCGTTTGAAATTCAAACTGCTCAACGGTAGTAAATCGTATATTATTATCTGCAAAATTAATTAATTTTTAAATTTATTATTTAAAAAATTATCTAATTAAATGCATAAATCTAATTAGTAAACGAGTAATGGTAATTTTGAGTAATTGACGTTTCTTTGACTTTTTTGACGTAACCGTTGGCATGAAATTGAAAAGCCACTTATAACAGTTTACAGTTCTAAAATTATAGCTTGGTATGCTTAATGACGATTTTGTATATTAGATAAATACTATTTTTGTACATTAAAATCAGCTACTAAAATTAAGATTTGAATTTTCTAAAGTTTGAATTTCACTTTAAAGAGTAAAATGTGATCTTTTACCATTGATTTCATAGGTGGGACCAATAATAAATATGAAAGAGAAATTATTCAAAAGTAGAAAGATTACACTTTACTCTCTAAAGTGAATAAAGTGAAATTCAAACTTTAGAAGATCCAAATTCCTAAAATTAGCCACCAATATATTTTTGTATAAATACATATATAATTTAATCATCATGGCATCCCACATCAATAAGAGTCCTCCAGCCGCCCCATCCGATTCCACAAACTCCCATCCTACCGTATTATCACCCCAAATTCTTGCAACATCATATTTTGAAATCACTTCCCTTTTCGTTTCAATCAAACCCAACATATTCAGATTATATTTTTTCTTTAATGATTTCACCATGCTTATTTTCCCATCTCCCCTCAACCCCCTAATATTCCAACAACTCATAATCATTTACACAAAGTACTGTTCACCTTATGTTTGTTCTTTGGACGGCTCCTTCTCGCCATTTCTTTTTGTTTTGTCAATCGTCTCTTTGCTACTATTCCGTCATTTTGAGCCTTCAAAATACTCAGGATATCCACATCGTCATCATACAGCACAGCCCCAGATTCAATCGCCAGAGCCCAAGTCACTTCATGTTCATGCATCAGATCCTCTCGTGAATTCCTGTCCACCTCTTCCTGATTTTGCTTGTTGAGCCTCCCTATGCCTATTCCTGGATTAACCCCCTCCACCAGTGATTCTCCCCCTTCCGCCCAACCCTGGTCACATACCATTGCTGTTTGGTTAACCTCCACGGCCGCTTCCTTCCCTCTCCCTTGGTTCAACAGTCCCGGTAGGCGTCCCCGAACTCGACCATCGTCCAAGACCCCTACCCAGTCCACATGCACCGGCACCAGGCCCTCATCATTCGCGCTCATTCCTTCCTGTATCCCCTCCCCGACACCGAGTCCTGCCGGTTCCATCGCATCTCCCAGCAAGCCCTCCGGCGCCACAGTACCAGCAGCCTTCAACAAAACCCCTACCGAGTCCACCTGCACCGGAATCAAACCCTCGTCGATTACGCGCCCCCCGTCCTGCCTCCCCTCATCAAGCCCTGCATGTTCACCCGTCCCCGCCGAATCCATCGCAGATCCCCGCAAATCATCCTGCGCCACAATATCAGCCGCCATCGACGGGTTCTCCACCATCAGCCCTATGCTTTCGATTCTGCCAACGCCCTCTAGGGTTGCCGCCGCCTCGCCCTCATCACAGTCCTGCGCTTCAGGCAAACAGGCATGAGAATAAGTCATAACCCGCCCGCCCGCTGCTCGACCCGTTTCAACAAGCTTTGGGCCACCAGATACCTTGTTACCCACCTTCCTACCCATATGCGGCCCACTCTTTCTAGCCCTCCCCCTGCACGGTTTAGCTAAGTCCCGTGGCCCAACATCAATCTGAATGTGACTTGGGCTTCTTTGAACCAAGCCCCAAGTTACATCCCCCAAATTGTTATCCCCTCTCTGGCCCAAATGATCATGCTCCCTTGAAATTATATTCCCATCAAATCCATTTCCATCCGGAACCCTTCCTCCACCAGAATCATAAACCTCTATAACCGTTTTGTCAGACGCCCCTGCTTCACATCCACCAAATCCCTGAGAAATCGCTTCTCCATGATTCTCGGTACAACACACTAACTCAGTTCCCATCCTCGGCGTTTGAAATTCAAACTGCTCAACGGTAGTATCATTCAACAACACTTCCGTATTTACTATTCTGTCCTCCCCCATGTGAACCTCGTTGACCTCACCGGCAATTAGCTCCGCTGCCGGATCCGACTGGACCGCCACTTGCTTCAGCCGATTTTCCTCGTGGCCCTCAACCCCATTCTCCCCATATACCACGTGGCTCTCCATTGAGCTTGTCGCCCCACCATTCTCCACACCCCTCTCGTTCACAAGGATTGTAAATTCAGAATCCCCAACCGTAAGGTGAACCCTTTCTCTAATGACGTCAAACTCCTCGGTATCAACTTGGACTCTGCCAACCCGAAAAGATGTCAGTAATTAAAATTAGTTATTATGTATTTATATATTAATATATATTATTTAATTTATTTTTAATATATATTTTATATTAGTGACTAATTTAAATGATTAATTATTTTTCTCTTACTAATTCAAATTATAAAAGTTGATTTCATAAATCTAGTAATTAAATTCACACTTAACAAGTAAGAGTGATAAACTAAAGTTAAGTGGTGGCTTTGGATTCTTCTGGCGATTCGTGCTTGCCAGCTTTGCTTTTACTCGGCAGCAACAACAAACATATATAAGCATCTCATTCACATGAACACCCCATCTAATATTTAATAATAAAAATCCATTTTTGACAAAAAAGGGTTGATTTCACAGCCAAATTGGATTCTGGGTTGGAAGAATTTCACCAAAAAAGAACAACAATTGGTTGATTCAGATGATGGAGGATCGAAGGCTGGTGCTGGTTCTGATCAGCACCTGCATTCTCTGTTTCTTGGTCATTGGCATTAATGGTGACACAGATCCAAATGATGGTTAGTGATGCTGTTCATTAATAATTCAATCATGTTCATTTTTTCTTTTTTCCTTCAAACTTTATTTTTTCAATGTGTGTGTTTCTTTTGTACTTGGATGTGTTAGTTGTATACAGTGTTTTAGTGAAGAGTACTTCTTGCTATAATTGTCTTATGTTCCAATTTTCTGTTTTTGCTTTTTTATTTTTTTAATTATTTGAAATTTATCTTTATAGTTCTGCTGATTTTCCAGTAGATTAGTTAGATTTGGATTTTGGAACAAAGTTTGTAATTTTTTTTAAAATTAATTTATGAGTTTCTTTTCATCTGAATTAATGTAAATTCTATTACCATGAATAAATGTGGGTGTTTAATTTTCTTCTTTTTTTTTTAGTTAATGTTTTTACTTTTATTTTTAATTATTGTGTTTAAGCCATGTTCAATCTGTTATGAGTGGTAATAGTAGGTAGTTGATATACAATTCTTGCTCTCTTCAGTAGGAACAAGGTTGCTAACAAGTGATCCAAAATCAAGTACTTTCTGATGTAATAATAGCATGATTGGCATGTTTTTCTCATGATTTCCTCTTATATGAATGGGAATCTTCATCTTCCAATTTCATTCCTTTACTTTTGACTTCAATGTTTGTTTCTGTGTTATCAAAACTTTGTTATCCTGAATGTTTGATGCAGCTAATGCTCTAAGGAGCTTGTATCAGAATATGAACTCACCATCTCAACTAAATTGGCCTCAAAATGGCAATGATCCTTGTGGACAGTCTTGGAAAGGCATTAGTTGCAAGGACAATCGCGTCACCGAGATGTGAAGCCTTAATCTCCTAAATCCTAATCACTTTATACATGTTTCGATTATTACTCTTTTCGGCTCCAATGTCTGATATGTGTGTTGTTGTTTGGTTTTTTCCGATCATTTACTTCTTATCAGCAAGTTACCTGGTCTTCAACTTAGTGGAACTTTGGGTTACCAGCTCGAAAGCTTGACATCTGTGACTTACTTGTAAGTTAAGCCTCGTTCGGTAACTGTTTCAGGACATAAAATACAGAGACACGGAGAAAATCTGTCTTGTACTGTGTCCTGTGACAATATGCAAATGCAGCCTTAATGATCTTGTTCATTGTATATCCAGTTTTGTATGTATTGTTACTGTCGTCGTAAATCGAAAATCTTTGCAGTGACTTGAGTAACAACAATCTTGGTGGCAGCTGGTACCAACTCCCTCCAAATTTGCAGCACCTGTATGTCTTACACTTCTGTTTATTTTTGTTTCTCGGACTTTCGGTAGTCGAATTCTAACATACTTAATACTTCTTTGTATGCAGAAATCTCGCTAATAATAATTTCAATGGGCCGATCCCATATTCGATCTCTCAAATTACTTCGCTTAAATACCTGTGTGTAACTATATTCTTGAATTCTTATATGTCTTTCATTGTATACCTATAAACCTCCTTGCTAAGCCACTGTAGTAATCTGCAAAATTAACATTGATTCTGTAGGAATCTTGGTCACAACCAGTTCCAACAAGGATTGACTGTTGACTTTTCAAAGCTTACTTCCCTCTCTACACTGTAAGATTCCCTCAATTCCATATACCTTTCAGCAACATTGATGTTATGACTTCTTTGTTTTTCGTTGTGGATTCATTAAAATTTTGTACTTAAAAATTTAATATTACTTCTGATTCCATGCTAATTCATATTCTTTATTTGTTTCTGCGAAAAGGCTTCATATACATTGGCTATTTTGTGATATTTACATGCATATGATTCTTGTAATCTAAAACTTTTGAGTTACTGATCCATCAACTATAATATCTGTAAACTGTTGTAGGGATCTTTCGTCCAATTCGCTGACAGGGGACCTCCCTCAGACAATGAGCTCACTTTCGAGCTTGTCAACCTTGTAAGCATCGAGTTTTGTATTCTTTCTTTCTTTTTTCTTCATGTTTGCATGGTATTGGTTGCATTCTAAGTGGACTTATTTGTCTTTGTTTAGGTATCTGCAAAACAACCAGTTCACGGGCACCATCGATGTTCTTGCTAACCTGCCACTCGACACTTTGTGAGCCTCTTTTATGTCATTTGCTGCCATGGAAAACTTCTTTCCTATATTTATATAATAACCTTTCAAGTTCTAATTATTTTCTGAATATTTCTCTCAGGAATGTTGAAAACAATCATTTTACAGGCTGGATACCGGAACAGCTGAATGGCATAACCCTACAGTGAGTATTACCATTATCTGCAATTTTTCAAACTAAGAATATTTATTTGTTTATTTCATTATATAAATCTTGAATGATAAGCCAAGGTTTAAAATGACAGAAAGGGTGGTAATTCATGGAGCTCGGGGCCTGCGCCCCCTCCGCCTCCTGGGACACCTCCAGCAACAACCAGCCGTCACCACAAATCCGGTGGGCACGGCAGCTCATCAGGTGGTAGCTCTAGTGATGGGGGTAAAAAATCTGGTATTGGAGCCGGTGGCGTTGCTGGAATAGTGATCTCCATATTGGTTGTTGGGGCAATAGTAGCATTCTTCCTGGTGAAGAGAAGATCCAAGAAGTTGTCGTCATTAGACACGGAAAAGCTTGACAATCAGCCGTTGGCTCCTCTAGCTTCAAATGAAGTGCACGGTTTGTATCTTGGTTCTCGCATACTATTGAAAATCCTTTCTTACCTTTTTCCTTTATGATTAACTTTATGCTACTTATTTCTCATTTTAAATAGTTTCACATTTCATTCTCTTCTTGAAATGTGTTTGATATAGACCTTACTTTATATGCTTAATTTTACTTGTGGATTGTGATAAGTTAGTTATCTGAAGTAACATATTACAACATTTCATAATGCAGGATTGAATTCTATGCAGAGTTCCTCTGTGATTGACTTGAAAACATTTGACACTCCTGTGGAACCAATAAATGTTAAACCCCCTATTAAACCCCCACCTCTCAAATCATTCGACGAGGAAGAAATTCCAAAGAAGCCAACTGCTGTCAAGAAGACTGTCGCCGCTCCCGCAAATGTGAAAGCATATTCTATAGCTGACCTGCAGATTGCTACTTCAAGCTTCAGTGTGGATCAACTCCTTGGTGAGGGGTCTTTCGGACGTGTATACCGTGCACAATTCGATGATGGAAAGGTACTCCTTACCGCATTTTTACTTTACAAGTCCAATTCTATGTCTTATTCTGCGGGCAAAGATATGGAAAATCCAAAAATAATGCCATGCTCTTAGGAAATGTCTTAAAAGTGACTCACCTGAGTCTTTCTCAATATATATAAGCATGCTAATACACTTGATGATATATGTCAAAAACTGTTAACATATCTTCTGAATCCATGCAGAGGCTTATTGATGGTTTTGACTTTGTCATGAATTGTTGTAGGTTCTTGCAGTAAAGAAGATAGATTCATCTATCATTCCCCATGATTCATCCAACGATTTTGTGGAAGTAGTCTCAAACATCTCCCATTTGCATCATCAAAATGTGACAGAGCTTGTTGGTTATTGTTCGGAGCATGGACAACACCTCTTGGTCTACGAGTTCCATAAAAACGGGTCGCTGCATGACTTCCTTCACCTACCTGATGAGTACAGCAAACCATTGATATGGAACTCTCGTGTCAAGATCGCTCTAGGGACAGCTCGCGCCTTAGAGTGAGTTAGTTGTTTGCAAGTGTAAATAGAATAATGACCTCTTATTTCTTTCCCCAAAAGTCAATAACCAACCTCTTCTTTCTCTTTCTTTAAGGTACCTACATGAAGTTTGTTCGCCTTCGGTTGTTCATAAGGATATTAAGTCAACCAACATATTGCTTGATTCAGATCTTAACCCTCATCTTTCAGATTGTGGATTGGCAAGCTATATTCCAAATGCAGACCAGGTGATTTTAATTTTTGGAACAAATATGCTGTGAATTTCAGTTTCAAATGGATGCACTCTTAATGAATGCATTTTTTCCTTTTATCTTGTGTCACACGGCTTACATATGAAAATTATTAGTTCTAAATATCGTCTCATGTTCAGGTATTGAACAATAATGCTGGATCGGGATACGAAGCACCGGAAGTTGGTATGTCCGGTCAGTATACGCTTAAGAGTGATGTCTACAGCTTTGGAGTTGTCATGTTGGAACTTCTTAGTGGAAGGAAACCGTTTGACAGGTAATTGATGCATCTTTTAGGTGGTTACTCGTGAAAATGTCTTCATGGGAAGATGATAGCTGAGATGTAAACACGTGTTATGTCAAGTAGTTTAGTAAAAAATGTCAAACTATCTAACAGTTTTCAACTATTATTTTCACATGAAGACATCTTCATGTGACTAGTTTTAACATTCGCATGCTCTCCAAAATCAACAGCGCATTTAGTAACATATATAGTTTAATCTATAATATAAAACCCTTCAAAGTAGTTAGGGTAGGTAGATGCACCAATTTCTTTTGATATTATTTGTATTTTGTTGTTTAAAAAACTCCCTCGGCAGCTCAAGGCCAAGATACGAGCAGTCTTTGGTACGGTGGGCGACACCACAACTCCATGATATCGATGCATTGGCTAAAATGGTTGATCCTGCGCTGGAAGGGCTATACCCGGTTAAGTCGCTGTCCCGTTTTGCCGATGTTATTGCACTTTGTGTTCAGGTAATGTCACACATATATGTCTCCTTTTTGTTGTCTTAACGACCAAATAAACTACATATATTCATGTGCGTCTATGTGTATGTGTGTCTTTGTGTCTGTGCCTTGTTGTTTTGAGAGAGTAAACAAACACAGCCTAAGTTACTGGTTTGGCTACGACGCACTTTAAAAAGAGGTGGGTACTCCAATGAAGACTATAATTGTCTTTATATGAAGATGCTTCCTTTTGACAATCGGGTGATGGATTGTAGGGTTTTGATTTTAGCATGTTATAAGAGCGTTGCCTTTATCTAAAAGCGTTGATATTTCCTTTAAATCGTTACTTTTTCTTATAAGTCACGCTTTTAAAGTGTAACTAAACAAATATCTTAGTGGAAGGATGTTTTTGACATATTGGAGTAGATGCCTTAAAAAGAAAAAACAGCCTAAATGTTAGGGTGATCCAAATGCCAAAACTCATGTCAAAGGGAGGATTTATATGTGCTTTTAATGTATTTATCATGTCAGGAAAAGTAACTACATGATTGTTGTAATATAATGTAATGATTGTTTTGGCAGCCGGAGCCGGAATTCCGACCACCGATGTCGGAAGTGGTTCAAGCATTAGTTCGGTTAGTGCAGAGAGCAAACATGAGCAAAAGGACATTTGGGACTGAGCAAGGAGGAACACCAAGAGCGGGTGATGAGCCTGATACACCAGACATGTAAATTTTATTGCAAATAATAAGATCATTGTGTTTAATAAAATGTCTTAAAAATGGAAAGGAAAAACAAAATAATATTATTCTCTCTTTCTTTGAATGTACCTTCTAGTATTGTTTGAGGTTGAACAATTTTTTTCATGTAATATACAGCGGTAGTCCTTTCAATTTGTTGGTAATATAAATAATTATATTATTTTGCACAATTCAAGCTTTGTTTTATCTTTTATTATTTTCTTTTTTTATTATTATTTTTTTTGTAAATTTATTTATAAGACGAAGTATAGGGAGTCAATGGAGTATCTGTACAATATGTACAATGGGAATTTAGAAATGTTCGATTCAGTAGGATAGCAGATGTTTATTATCCCTAGTACCCGGATGGTTATTCTGGATAGTATGGGTGTATTGTGTTTGAGAAATTAGTAGTATTTTATCTTGAATGTTTATTTTTTAACTCATATTGGACCAAATAAATAAAATAAATAGTTCATTGTATACATTGTACAAATACTCCATTGGCTTTTTAACGGGATTCTATTTATAATATACAACAATTAATAAGTCATGATAAGGTAAGAAGTTTACCGTGATAACACACACTACCGATACTAATTCAAATTACGCACGTTTTCAATGTTTTTCCGCTCTCATTCTGAAATACTTTCTTCAGCTCTCATTCCAAAACTGTTTCATCTTCATATTCAAATTTAAAATCTAAAATCGTTTAACAATTAGAAATTTCTCAAATCAGAGTATTACTTTTTTTTATTCTCATTTTAAAACGGTTTCGTCTTCAGATTTCAAAATCCAAAACTGTTTAGCAATAAGAAACTTCTCAAATTAGAACATGAAAACTCGAACCTGACAATATTTTAAGCAATAATGTTCTACATCCATATAAAAAATATATTCAATTTATCCAAGTAATATTGGTCAGATGCACTCCCTTCCCCCCTCACTTGTTTGTCATACATGTGCTACATATAATGTGCTGCAACCTAAAGCTTTGCTCAATGTAAACCTAGGGCTGCACATAGATCGGAAAATATCCGCATATCCGTGGTAATTATCCGCATCCGATCCGAATTTTGCGGATATTATCCGATCCGTACTATGGTAGGATCGGATAGCGGATTTGGCAGTGATACTTGCGGATCCGATTCGCAGATCAGCATATTCGCACATCGTATAAATAGCCCAGTTTCAAATAAGCCCTAATGTAATGTGACCTAACTCTAAATCCCTAATGTTACGGCGCTCCTCTCTCGTTCTCTGTCTCTGGACTCTCCTCCCAGACTCTGGCTCTCCCTCTCCTCTCTGACCGGCTCTACTTTGCTCCGTCACCGGCGTTCGCTATCCATCATCGGCGTTCACTGTCCATCACCATCTCCTAAGTTCGTCATTTCCTCCAAGCTCCAATTGCACGGTCGTCGCCTCCTCCATCAACGCGGTGGACGGCGGTCGCGTTCTCCATACGCGTTCTCCATAGGTCGCGTTCTTCATTGGTGCAGCACTCGCGGTCAGTGGTCTCCTCCAGTGGTGCGGTCACCTCCTCTAGCGGTGAGGTCATCTCCTCTGGCGGCTTAGTCTTCTCTTCCATCGGCGGTGGTTGTCTCTCCAAGCGGCTTCATCAATCTGTCAGACCAGGCCTTCTTCGACTCCATCGTCTTTGCTCTTCAACTCATCTGGTATTATAGGTAATTTAATTTTAATTTTATGATTAAATATTATTTGTATACAAATGCTTATAGATTAAAGTACTTGAATCATTGTGTTATACTATTATTGTGTAATAAACTCTGTAAATTTGAATGGTTTATTCAATTGTAAACATATATGGCACTGAGGGTTTATATGGTTTACTTGTTTGGAAATTATAATGGTTTATTCAATTGTAAACAAATTTTTGAATTATGCAAATATACCCGATATCCGATCTGATCCGACCTAAAAAAATCACGGATACCATATATGATCCGATCCCATGGGAGTAGTGCGGATCGGATAGAATTTTAGCCTATATCTGATCCAATCCGATTCGTGTGTGATAAACCCAAATATGTTGAAGGACGTAAAGCCAGAGCAACCAGCTCGGATACGGATAAACACCAACGAACGCCAACGAATAAGGACAAAAGGAAACAGACAACACCCAACCCACCAAGAGGAATCATCAACCACATATCAGGAGGCTATGCAGGTGGAGGTCGAACAATCTCGGCCAGAAAATGAAGCTACAGAGCAATGTTAGTAATCGAAGGAACACTGCATTCGAAGAAAGAAGAGCACCCAGACGTCACGATATCATTCAATCAATCAGACTGTAAGTCGGCAAGCCCTAACCTCGATGACCCAGTAGTAATCTCCATCCAAGTTGGATAACTGTTGGTAAGAAAAACACTACTGGATCCAGGTAGTAGCGCTGATGTTTTATTTTATTCTACTTTTAAAAAGATGAAGTTATCAGAAAAAATAATGCACCCTTCCTCTGGAGAGCTGATTGGGTTCTCTGGAGAAAGGGTCCCCATCATGGGATACATATGGCTGAAGACAACGATGGGAGAGGTCCCTATGTCAAAATCCATTGATATCCAATATTTAATAGTAGACTGTTATAGCCCTTATAATATTATCATCGAAAGACCCGTCTTGAATATATTCAGGGCAGTAGTGTCCACTTTACACCTGTGTGTCAAGTTTTTGGTGCAGGAAAACAGGATAGCAACAGTATACGCCGATCACCAAGAAGCTCGGCAGTGCTACAATGCCAGTCTAAAGCAAAACCAAACAAAACAGACAGCTCGGCAACAAGTCAAAGCAATACACAATACTGCCAAGATCCTAACGTTAGCCAAGCTCGACCCAAGAGAGGATCTCAGCGAAAGACCCTAGCCAATGGACAACCTCCACCGAGTAACACTAACAGCGGATGAAAAGCAGTACACACACATCGGAGAAGCACTAGAGGGGGAAGAACGAACAAAACTCATAGAAATACTATGTCAGAACGCTGATCTATTTGCATGGACGCCAGACGACATGCCTGGAATAAGTCTAGAAGTCATTTGCCACAAGTCAGCAATTGACAAAGCAGTCCGACTAGTGACACAAAAGAAAAGAAACCTCGGAAAAGAGAAAAAACAAGCAGCACTAGAAGAAACCAAGAAACTCCTCAACGCAGGTTTCATCAGAGAGATCCGCTTCACCACATGGCTCTCAAATGTGGTAATGGTAAGGAAAAACTCAGGTAAATGGCGCATGTGCGTCGACTTTACAAATTTAAATAAAGCTTGCCCTAAAGACGCTTACCCATTACCTTGCATTGATAAATTAGTTGATAATGCTTCCGGTTTCAAAAGCTTAAGTTTTATGGATGCATACTCTGGTTACAACCAGATTCTAATGCACCCAGAGGACCAAAGCAAAACAGCTTTTATAACAGAACATGGAAATTTTTGTTACAAGGTAATGCCTTTCGGTTTAAAAAATGCAGGGGCGACATATCAAAGACTAATGGACAAAGTATTTCGACAGCAAATAGGTCGGAATATGGAAATTTATGTAGATGATATGGTAGCAAAAACGTCTGCACAAGGTTCACATTGTGACGACTTGTTAGAAGTCTTCAACCAAGTCCGAGCATACAACATGAGGCTCAATCCAGTGGAGTCCAAGGAGGAAAATTCCTCTGCTTCATGCTGACTTCACGAGGAATTGAAGCAAATCCAGAGAAGTGTGATGCAATATTGAACATGGCAAGCCCGAAAATGAAAAAGGAAGTCCAACAACTTGCAGGGAGGGTGGCTGCTTTGTCACATTTCCTACCTGCAGTAGCCAACCGATCATATCACTTTTTTCAAACAATCTCTAAAAATAAGAAATTTGCATGGACCGAGGAATGTGAGAAATCTTTTGTCGAGCTAAAACAGCTCTTAATATCACCCTCAGTACTCCAGAGGCCAGAAACAGGCAAACCATTACATTTATACTTATCAATATATAACCATGCTATAAGTTTTGTTCTAGTTGTTGAAACAGGGAAAACACAAAGGCCAGTATACTTTGTTAGCAGAGTACTACAGCCAATGGAGACGAGATACCCGAAGATAGAACAGTTGGCACTAGCACTAGTTACCACAACAAGGAGACTAAGGCACTATTTTCAGAGCTATACAATAGTGGTATGAACTGACCAACCTTTGAGGCAAATATTAACCAGACCCGAGCTTGCTGGACGATTAATTAAGTGGTTTATCGAGCTCTCTGAGTTCGATATTCAATACCAATCAAGAAAAATATTAAAGTCTCAAATACTAGCCGATTTCATCTCAGAAATGACTGTCGAGATACAATCTGTAGAGACAAGTTGGAATCTACACGTAGATGGAGCATCAAACCGAGAAGGAAGTGGAGTAGGCTCAGTAATTAAAATTAGTTATTATGTATTTATATATTAATATATATTATTTAATTTATTTTTAATATATATTTTATATTAGTGACTAATTTAAATGATTAATTATTTTTCTCTTACTAATTCAAATTATAAAAGTTGATTTCATAAATCTAGTAATTAAATTCACACTTAACAAGTAAGAGTGATAAACTAAAGTTAAGTGGTGGCTTTGGATTCTTCTGGCGATTCGTGCTTGCCAGCTTTGCTTTTACTCGGCAGCAACAACAAACATATATAAGCATCTCATTCACATGAACACCCCATCTAATATTTAATAATAAAAATCCATTTTTGACAAAAAAGGGTTGATTTCACAGCCAAATTGGATTCTGGGTTGGAAGAATTTCACCAAAAAAGAACAACAATTGGTTGATTCAGATGATGGAGGATCGAAGGCTGGTGCTGGTTCTGATCAGCACCTGCATTCTCTGTTTCTTGGTCATTGGCATTAATGGTGACACAGATCCAAATGATGGTTAGTGATGCTGTTCATTAATAATTCAATCATGTTCATTTTTTCTTTTTTCCTTCAAACTTTATTTTTTCAATGTGTGTGTTTCTTTTGTACTTGGATGTGTTAGTTGTATACAGTGTTTTAGTGAAGAGTACTTCTTGCTATAATTGTCTTATGTTCCAATTTTCTGTTTTTGCTTTTTTATTTTTTTAATTATTTGAAATTTATCTTTATAGTTCTGCTGATTTTCCAGTAGATTAGTTAGATTTGGATTTTGGAACAAAGTTTGTAATTTTTTTTAAAATTAATTTATGAGTTTCTTTTCATCTGAATTAATGTAAATTCTATTACCATGAATAAATGTGGGTGTTTAATTTTCTTCTTTTTTTTTTAGTTAATGTTTTTACTTTTATTTTTAATTATTGTGTTTAAGCCATGTTCAATCTGTTATGAGTGGTAATAGTAGGTAGTTGATATACAATTCTTGCTCTCTTCAGTAGGAACAAGGTTGCTAACAAGTGATCCAAAATCAAGTACTTTCTGATGTAATAATAGCATGATTGGCATGTTTTTCTCATGATTTCCTCTTATATGAATGGGAATCTTCATCTTCCAATTTCATTCCTTTACTTTTGACTTCAATGTTTGTTTCTGTGTTATCAAAACTTTGTTATCCTGAATGTTTGATGCAGCTAATGCTCTAAGGAGCTTGTATCAGAATATGAACTCACCATCTCAACTAAATTGGCCTCAAAATGGCAATGATCCTTGTGGACAGTCTTGGAAAGGCATTAGTTGCAAGGACAATCGCGTCACCGAGATGTGAAGCCTTAATCTCCTAAATCCTAATCACTTTATACATGTTTCGATTATTACTCTTTTCGGCTCCAATGTCTGATATGTGTGTTGTTGTTTGGTTTTTTCCGATCATTTACTTCTTATCAGCAAGTTACCTGGTCTTCAACTTAGTGGAACTTTGGGTTACCAGCTCGAAAGCTTGACATCTGTGACTTACTTGTAAGTTAAGCCTCGTTCGGTAACTGTTTCAGGACATAAAATACAGAGACACGGAGAAAATCTGTCTTGTACTGTGTCCTGTGACAATATGCAAATGCAGCCTTAATGATCTTGTTCATTGTATATCCAGTTTTGTATGTATTGTTACTGTCGTCTTAAATCAAAAATCTTTGTAGTGACTTGGGTAACAACAATCTTGGTGGCAGCTGGTACTAACTCCCTCCAAATTTGCAGCACCTGTATGTCTTACACTTCTGTTTATTTTTGTTTCTCGGACTTTCGGTAGTCGAATTCTAACATACTTAATACTTCTTTGTATGCAGAAATCTCGCTAATAATAATTTCAATGGGCCGATCCCATATTCGATCTCTCAAATTACTTCGCTTAAATACCTGTGTGTAACTATATTCTTGAATTCTTATATGTCTTTCATTGTATACCTATAAACCTCCTTGCTAAGCCACTGTAGTAATCTGCAAAATTAACATTGATTCTGTAGGAATCTTGGTCACAACCAGTTCCAACAAGGATTGACTGTTGACTTTTCAAAGCTTACTTCCCTCTCTACACTGTAAGATTCCCTCAATTCCATATACCTTTCAGCAACATTGATGTTATGACTTCTTTGTTTTTCGTTGTGGATTCATTAAAATTTTGTACTTAAAAATTTAATATTACTTCTGATTCCATGCTAATTCATATTCTTTATTTGTTTCTGCGAAAAGGCTTCATATACATTGGCTATTTTGTGATATTTACATGCATATGATTCTTGTAATCTAAAACTTTTGAGTTACTGATCCATCAACTATAATATCTGTAAACTGTTGTAGGGATCTTTCGTCCAATTCGCTGACAGGGGACCTCCCTCAGACAATGAGCTCACTTTCGAGCTTGTCAACCTTGTAAGCATCGAGTTTTGTATTCTTTCTTTCTTTTTTCTTCATGTTTGCATGGTATTGGTTGCATTCTAAGTGGACTTATTTGTCTTTGTTTAGGTATCTGCAAAACAACCAGTTCACGGGCACCATCGATGTTCTTGCTAACCTGCCACTCGACACTTTGTGAGCCTCTTTTATGTCATTTGCTGCCATGGAAAACTTCTTTCCTATATTTATATAATAACCTTTCAAGTTCTAATTATTTTCTGAATATTTCTCTCAGGAATGTTGAAAACAATCATTTTACAGGCTGGATACCGGAACAGCTGAATGGCATAACCCTACAGTGAGTATTACCATTATCTGCAATTTTTCAAACTAAGAATATTTATTTGTTTATTTCATTATATAAATCTTGAATGATAAGCCAAGGTTTAAAATGACAGAAAGGGTGGTAATTCATGGAGCTCGGGGCCTGCGCCCCCTCCGCCTCCTGGGACACCTCCAGCAACAACCAGCCGTCACCACAAATCCGGTGGGCACGGCAGCTCATCAGGTGGTAGCTCTAGTGATGGGGGTAAAAAATCTGGTATTGGAGCCGGTGGCGTTGCTGGAATAGTGATCTCCATATTGGTTGTTGGGGCAATAGTAGCATTCTTCCTGGTGAAGAGAAGATCCAAGAAGTTGTCGTCATTAGACACGGAAAAGCTTGACAATCAGCCGTTGGCTCCTCTAGCTTCAAATGAAGTGCACGGTTTGTATCTTGGTTCTCGCATACTATTGAAAATCCTTTCTTACCTTTTTCCTTTATGATTAACTTTATGCTACTTATTTCTCATTTTAAATAGTTTCACATTTCATTCTCTTCTTGAAATGTGTTTGATATAGACCTTACTTTATATGCTTAATTTTACTTGTGGATTGTGATAAGTTAGTTATCTGAAGTAACATATTACAACATTTCATAATGCAGGATTGAATTCTATGCAGAGTTCCTCTGTGATTGACTTGAAAACATTTGACACTCCTGTGGAACCAATAAATGTTAAACCCCCTATTAAACCCCCACCTCTCAAATCATTCGACGAGGAAGAAATTCCAAAGAAGCCAACTGCTGTCAAGAAGACTGTCGCCGCTCCCGCAAATGTGAAAGCATATTCTATAGCTGACCTGCAGATTGCTACTTCAAGCTTCAGTGTGGATCAACTCCTTGGTGAGGGGTCTTTCGGACGTGTATACCGTGCACAATTCGATGATGGAAAGGTACTCCTTACCGCATTTTTACTTTACAAGTCCAATTCTATGTCTTATTCTGCGGGCAAAGATATGGAAAATCCAAAAATAATGCCATGCTCTTAGGAAATGTCTTAAAAGTGACTCACCTGAGTCTTTCTCAATATATATAAGCATGCTAATACACTTGATGATATATGTCAAAAACTGTTAACATATCTTCTGAATCCATGCAGAGGCTTATTGATGGTTTTGACTTTGTCATGAATTGTTGTAGGTTCTTGCAGTAAAGAAGATAGATTCATCTATCATTCCCCATGATTCATCCAACGATTTTGTGGAAGTAGTCTCAAACATCTCCCATTTGCATCATCAAAATGTGACAGAGCTTGTTGGTTATTGTTCGGAGCATGGACAACACCTCTTGGTCTACGAGTTCCATAAAAACGGGTCGCTGCATGACTTCCTTCACCTACCTGATGAGTACAGCAAACCATTGATATGGAACTCTCGTGTCAAGATCGCTCTAGGGACAGCTCGCGCCTTAGAGTGAGTTAGTTGTTTGCAAGTGTAAATAGAATAATGACCTCTTATTTCTTTCCCCAAAAGTCAATAACCAACCTCTTCTTTCTCTTTCTTTAAGGTACCTACATGAAGTTTGTTCGCCTTCGGTTGTTCATAAGGATATTAAGTCAACCAACATATTGCTTGATTCAGATCTTAACCCTCATCTTTCAGATTGTGGATTGGCAAGCTATATTCCAAATGCAGACCAGGTGATTTTAATTTTTGGAACAAATATGCTGTGAATTTCAGTTTCAAATGGATGCACTCTTAATGAATGCATTTTTTCCTTTTATCTTGTGTCACACGGCTTACATATGAAAATTATTAGTTCTAAATATCGTCTCATGTTCAGGTATTGAACAATAATGCTGGATCGGGATACGAAGCACCGGAAGTTGGTATGTCCGGTCAGTATACGCTTAAGAGTGATGTCTACAGCTTTGGAGTTGTCATGTTGGAACTTCTTAGTGGAAGGAAACCGTTTGACAGGTAATTGATGCATCTTTTAGGTGGTTACTCGTGAAAATGTCTTCATGGGAAGATGATAGCTGAGATGTAAACACGTGTTATGTCAAGTAGTTTAGTAAAAAATGTCAAACTATCTAACAGTTTTCAACTATTATTTTCACATGAAGACATCTTCATGTGACTAGTTTTAACATTCGCATGCTCTCCAAAATCAACAGCGCATTTAGTAACATATATAGTTTAATCTATAATATAAAACCCTTCAAAGTAGTTAGGGTAGGTAGATGCACCAATTTCTTTTGATATTATTTGTATTTTGTTGTTTAAAAAACTCCCTCGGCAGCTCAAGGCCAAGATACGAGCAGTCTTTGGTACGGTGGGCGACACCACAACTCCATGATATCGATGCATTGGCTAAAATGGTTGATCCTGCGCTGGAAGGGCTATACCCGGTTAAGTCGCTGTCCCGTTTTGCCGATGTTATTGCACTTTGTGTTCAGGTAATGTCACACATATATGTCTCCTTTTTGTTGTCTTAACGACCAAATAAACTACATATATTCATGTGCGTCTATGTGTATGTGTGTCTTTGTGTCTGTGCCTTGTTGTTTTGAGAGAGTAAACAAACACAGCCTAAGTTACTGGTTTGGCTACGACGCACTTTAAAAAGAGGTGGGTACTCCAATGAAGACTATAATTGTCTTTATATGAAGATGCTTCCTTTTGACAATCGGGTGATGGATTGTAGGGTTTTGATTTTAGCATGTTATAAGAGCGTTGCCTTTATCTAAAAGCGTTGATATTTCCTTTAAATCGTTACTTTTTCTTATAAGTCACGCTTTTAAAGTGTAACTAAACAAATATCTTAGTGGAAGGATGTTTTTGACATATTGGAGTAGATGCCTTAAAAAGAAAAAACAGCCTAAATGTTAGGGTGATCCAAATGCCAAAACTCATGTCAAAGGGAGGATTTATATGTGCTTTTAATGTATTTATCATGTCAGGAAAAGTAACTACATGATTGTTGTAATATAATGTAATGATTGTTTTGGCAGCCGGAGCCGGAATTCCGACCACCGATGTCGGAAGTGGTTCAAGCATTAGTTCGGTTAGTGCAGAGAGCAAACATGAGCAAAAGGACATTTGGGACTGAGCAAGGAGGAACACCAAGAGCGGGTGATGAGCCTGATACACCAGACATGTAAATTTTATTGCAAATAATAAGATCATTGTGTTTAATAAAATGTCTTAAAAATGGAAAGGAAAAACAAAATAATATTATTCTCTCTTTCTTTGAATGTACCTTCTAGTATTGTTTGAGGTTGAACAATTTTTTTCATGTAATATACAGCGGTAGTCCTTTCAATTTGTTGGTAATATAAATAATTATATTATTTTACACAATTCAAACTATCTTTTATCTTTTATTATTTTCTTTTTTTATTATTATTTTTTTTGTAAATTTATTTATAAGACGAAGTATAGGGAGTCAATGGAGTATATATGTACAATAATAATTATATTATTTTACACAATTCAAACTTTGTTTTATCTTTTATTATTTTCTTTTTTTATTATTATTTTTTTTGTAAATTTATTTATAAGACGAAGTATAGGGAGTCAATGGAGTATCTGTACAATATGTACAATGGGAATTTAGAAATGTTCGATTCAGTAGGATAGCAGATGTTTATTATCCCTAGTACCCGGATGGTTATTCTGGATAGTATGGGTGTATTGTGTTTGAGAAATTAGTAGTATTTTATCTTGAATGTTTATTTTTTAACTCATATTGGACCAAATAAATAAAATAAATAGTTCATTGTATACATTGTACAAATACTCCATTGGCTTTTTAACGGGATTCTATTTATAATATACAACAATTAATAAGTCATGATAAGGTAAGAAGTTTACCGTGATAACACACACTACCGATACTAATTCAAATTACGCACGTTTTCAATGTTTTTCCGCTCTCATTCTGAAATACTTTCTTCAGCTCTCATTCCAAAACTGTTTCATCTTCATATTCAAATTTAAAATCTAAAATCGTTTAACAATTAGAAATTTCTCAAATCAGAGTATTACTTTTTTTTATTCTCATTTTAAAACGGTTTCGTCTTCAGATTTCAAAATCCAAAACTGTTTAGCAATAAGAAACTTCTCAAATTAGAACATGAAAACTCGAACCTGACAATATTTTAAGCAATAATGTTCTACATCCATATAAAAAATATATTCAATTTATCCAAGTAATATTGGTCAGATGCACTCCCTTCCCCCCTCACTTGTTTGTCATACATGTGCTACATATAATGTGCTGCAACCTAAAGCTTTGCTCAATGTAAACCTAGGGCTGCACATAGATCGGAAAATATCCGCATATCCGTGGTAATTATCCGCATCCGATCCGAATTTTGCGGATATTATCCGATCCGTACTATGGTAGGATCGGATAGCGGATTTGGCAGTGATACTTGCGGATCCGATTCGCAGATCAGCATATTCGCACATCGTATAAATAGCCCAGTTTCAAATAAGCCCTAATGTAATGTGACCTAACTCTAAATCCCTAATGTTACGGCGCTCCTCTCTCGTTCTCTGTCTCTGGACTCTCCTCCCAGACTCTGGCTCTCCCTCTCCTCTCTGACCGGCTCTACTTTGCTCCGTCACCGGCGTTCGCTATCCATCATCGGCGTTCACTGTCCATCACCATCTCCTAAGTTCGTCATTTCCTCCAAGCTCCAATTGCACGGTCGTCGCCTCCTCCATCAACGCGGTGGACGGCGGTCGCGTTCTCCATACGCGTTCTCCATAGGTCGCGTTCTTCATTGGTGCAGCACTCGCGGTCAGTGGTCTCCTCCAGTGGTGCGGTCACCTCCTCTAGCGGTGAGGTCATCTCCTCTGGCGGCTTAGTCTTCTCTTCCATCGGCGGTGGTTGTCTCTCCAAGCGGCTTCATCAATCTGTCAGACCAGGCCTTCTTCGACTCCATCGTCTTTGCTCTTCAACTCATCTGGTATTATAGGTAATTTAATTTTAATTTTATGATTAAATATTATTTGTATACAAATGCTTATAGATTAAAGTACTTGAATCATTGTGTTATACTATTATTGTGTAATAAACTCTGTAAATTTGAATGGTTTATTCAATTGTAAACATATATGGCACTGAGGGTTTATATGGTTTACTTGTTTGGAAATTATAATGGTTTATTCAATTGTAAACAAATTTTTGAATTATGCAAATATACCCGATATCCGATCTGATCCGACCTAAAAAAATCACGGATACCATATATGATCCGATCCCATGGGAGTAGTGCGGATCGGATAGAATTTTAGCCTATATCTGATCCAATCCGATTCGTGTGTGATAAACCCAAATATGTTGAAGGACGTAAAGCCAGAGCAACCAGCTCGGATACGGATAAACACCAACGAACGCCAACGAATAAGGACAAAAGGAAACAGACAACACCCAACCCACCAAGAGGAATCATCAACCACATATCAGGAGGCTATGCAGGTGGAGGTCGAACAATCTCGGCCAGAAAATGAAGCTACAGAGCAATGTTAGTAATCGAAGGAACACTGCATTCGAAGAAAGAAGAGCACCCAGACGTCACGATATCATTCAATCAATCAGACTGTAAGTCGGCAAGCCCTAACCTCGATGACCCAGTAGTAATCTCCATCCAAGTTGGATAACTGTTGGTAAGAAAAACACTACTGGATCCAGGTAGTAGCGCTGATGTTTTATTTTATTCTACTTTTAAAAAGATGAAGTTATCAGAAAAAATAATGCACCCTTCCTCTGGAGAGCTGATTGGGTTCTCTGGAGAAAGGGTCCCCATCATGGGATACATATGGCTGAAGACAACGATGGGAGAGGTCCCTATGTCAAAATCCATTGATATCCAATATTTAATAGTAGACTGTTATAGCCCTTATAATATTATCATCGAAAGACCCGTCTTGAATATATTCAGGGCAGTAGTGTCCACTTTACACCTGTGTGTCAAGTTTTTGGTGCAGGAAAACAGGATAGCAACAGTATACGCCGATCACCAAGAAGCTCGGCAGTGCTACAATGCCAGTCTAAAGCAAAACCAAACAAAACAGACAGCTCGGCAACAAGTCAAAGCAATACACAATACTGCCAAGATCCTAACGTTAGCCAAGCTCGACCCAAGAGAGGATCTCAGCGAAAGACCCTAGCCAATGGACAACCTCCACCGAGTAACACTAACAGCGGATGAAAAGCAGTACACACACATCGGAGAAGCACTAGAGGGGGAAGAACGAACAAAACTCATAGAAATACTATGTCAGAACGCTGATCTATTTGCATGGACGCCAGACGACATGCCTGGAATAAGTCTAGAAGTCATTTGCCACAAGTCAGCAATTGACAAAGCAGTCCGACTAGTGACACAAAAGAAAAGAAACCTCGGAAAAGAGAAAAAACAAGCAGCACTAGAAGAAACCAAGAAACTCCTCAACGCAGGTTTCATCAGAGAGATCCGCTTCACCACATGGCTCTCAAATGTGGTAATGGTAAGGAAAAACTCAGGTAAATGGCGCATGTGCGTCGACTTTACAAATTTAAATAAAGCTTGCCCTAAAGACGCTTACCCATTACCTTGCATTGATAAATTAGTTGATAATGCTTCCGGTTTCAAAAGCTTAAGTTTTATGGATGCATACTCTGGTTACAACCAGATTCTAATGCACCCAGAGGACCAAAGCAAAACAGCTTTTATAACAGAACATGGAAATTTTTGTTACAAGGTAATGCCTTTCGGTTTAAAAAATGCAGGGGCGACATATCAAAGACTAATGGACAAAGTATTTCGACAGCAAATAGGTCGGAATATGAAAATTTATGTAGATAATATGGTAGCAAAAATGCCTGCACAAGGTTCACATTGTGACGACCTGTTAGAAGTCTTCAACCAAGTCCGAGCATACAACATGAGGCTTAACCCGGACAAATGTGCCTTTGGAGTTCAAGGGGGAAAATTCCTCGGCTTCATGCTAACCTCACGAGGGATAGAAGCAAACCCAGAAAAATGTAATGCAATACTGAACATGGCAAGCCTGAAGACAATTAAAGAAGTCCAACAACTAGCAGGGAGAGTAGCTGCCCTGTCACGCTTCCTACCTGCGGTGGCAAACCGATCTTATCATTTCTTTCAAACATTCTCTAAGAGTAAGAAATTCACCTGGACAGAGGAATGCGAAAATTCTTTTATGGAGCTCAAACAGCTCTTAACATCACCCCCAATACTCCAGAGACCAGAAACAGGTAAACCATTGTATTTATATTTATCAGTATCTAACCATGCTATAAGCTTGGTCCTAGTGATTTAAATAGGAAAAAGCCAAACCCAGTATACTTCATTAGTAGGGTATTACAACCAACAGAAACAAGGTACCCGAAAATAGAACAGCTGGCGTTGGCACTGATCACCACGGCAAGGAGATTACGACAGTACTTCCAGAGTCACACAATAATAGTACGAACAGACCAACCCCTAAGGCAGATATTAACCAGACCCGAGCTCGCGGGACGATTAATCAAATGGTCCGTCGAACTCTCTGAGTTCGACATTCAGTACGAATCAAGGAAAACTCTGAAATCACAAGTACTTGCCGACTTTGTATCAGAGATGACTAATGAAACACAACCTACAGAAGCCAGTTGGAGTATACATGTAGATGGAGCTTCAAACAGAGAAGGCAGCGGAGCAGGGATACTGCTAAAGGAAGGAGACAAAGTGATAGCCGAGCAATCACTACAGTTCCGCTTCAACGCAAGTAACAACCAGGCAGAATATGAGGCTCCGCTAGCAGGACTGAAACTCACCCAGCAACTAAAGATACCTCGGATAACGGTTTACTGTGACTCTTCACTAGTAGTGCATCAAATTAAAGGCGAGTACCAGGTAAAAGATCCTTTGTTAGAGAAATATTGGCCCATAACAAAGGATCTCATCTCAAAATTCAGTAAATTTGATATTATTCATGTAAGCCGAGAATAAAACACCAGAGCCGATGTGTTATCCAAATTAGCCACAATAAGGCAAACGGAAAACACACCGGCGCTGTCTCAACTAACACTCGATAAGTCGAGTTTCGAGCAGGATACAATTTTAAGCATCATGCAGGTACAAGATTGGAGAACACCTTTTCTCGATTACATCAACACAGGTGCCATACTAAACGAGGAACCAAACTTGCCGCTCTTTCGAAGAAGAGCAAGCTTCTACATAGTGGTAGGAAACACCCTGTACAGACGAGGACACTCCCAACCACTCCTCAAATGCATCAGCAAGGATGAGGCCGAAGAAGTTATGGCAGAAACACACGAAGGGGTCTGCGGAAACCACATCGGGGGCCGAGCACTGGCCGCCAAAATATTACGAACAGGGTACTACTGGCCAACGATCAAAAGAGACTGTATCTCAAAAGTCAAGGCATGCGACAATTGTCAAAAGCACGCCACCGTTTCAGGAATCCCAGCCAAAAAGCTACACACCATAGAGGTAAGCTGGCCTTTCGATAGGTGGGGACTGGACATCCTCGAACCTTTCCCGAAAGCGCCAGGCCAGATAAAGTTCCTTTTAGTATCAATAGACTATTTCTCCAAGTGGGTAGAAGCACAACCACTAGCACACATAACGGCAGAAAAGGTGAGCTCTTTCCTATGGAAAAATATCATATGTAGGTATGGCATCCTGAGAGAGATAATCTCGGATAATGGGAGACAATTAATAGACCATAAACTCGCTTCTTTCCTAACAAATTTCAAAATTACACATCATTTCAGCTCAGTTGAGCACCCACAAACCAACGGGCAAGTTGAATCAGCTAATAGAATTATCTTGCAGGGTTTAAAGAAAAAGCTCGGTGAGGCCAAGGGCGAGTGGGCCGACCTCATTCCAAAAATCTTGTGGAGTTACAATACTACAGTACAATCTGCTATAGGAGAAACTCCCTTCAAGCTGGTATATGGTGCAGAGGCACTAATCCCAGTGGAGGTCAGCATTCCAACGATAAGGACCGAGTTTTACAATCAACAAAACAACTTGCAGGCCCGAACAACCAAGCTAGACCTCGTGGAAGAAGAAAGAGACATTTCAGCCATAAGGCAACGAGCTATGAAAAAGTTCATAGAGCGAAGACACAGCAAAAGAGTGGCACACAGATCCTTCAATGAGGGAGATCTCGTACTTAGAAGGACAGAAGAAGCACGGAAGCCCCCATCACATGGAAAATTAGCAACAAATTGGGAGGGACCGCTCCGAGTATTTAAGAACCTCGGCAAGGGGGCTTATAAGCTAGAAACCCTAAGAGGAGATCAACTTCCAGGAACATGGAATGTCTCCTCACTAAGGGAATATCAATCATAATACATATTGTAAATCCGCGGATGAGGGTACTCTTTTTCCCCTTCGAAGGTTTTTTCCCAAACCACATGGGTTTTACTCGAAGAGGGTTTTAACGAGGCCGGACGCCACAAATCATTGTACAAACGTCATTACTATTGCAAACAAACCATTAGTGTTATCATAATCCTGATAACTAACATATCTTATAATCAAAGTGCTAACAGTCAAACCGAGCTTCATACTCGGAAACCAACAAACATAAGCCGAGAATAATACTCGGAAATATCCAAAAGGCAACACAAAGCTAAACACATGTCCAAGGCCAAAGAGCCATACATAAGTTTACAAAACGAAACATAAATAAAAAAGGCCTAATCTGCCTTGTCACCAATGCTGGACTCCTTGCTATCATCTCCATCAGCAGCCTCATCATCCATAAGCTGGTCATTGACGACCACCTTAGTTGCATCCAGCTTTGTAACATCGGACTCAGGGAATAACACCTTCACCTGAGACACGGCTCGATCGAAGCCTTGTGCAAAGGCCTCGTAAACCTCATGCTCCAGCTCTTTAATCCTTGACTCTAAATGATTATTCTCACCTTTAACAGTCTTAACTTGTTCAGCAGAAGCAAGTTGAAGACTTCTCTCCTCAACAAACTCGGCCTCCTTCAAACTCAGAGAATAGGACAACTCAGCAATGGTTTTTTCTTTCTCTTGAACGGCCGAGCATAACTCAGCAATATCCAAGGAAACCTTGCGCTCCCTCTCCAAAGCAAGTTCTTGGGCCCTTTCGACAGCCACAATACACGCACCAATCACCTGCAACAAAGACAGAGGAGTCAAAACGGCATAAAGTACAAACAAACAAAGCAAATTTAATTCCTCACCTGCAGGAAATGGCTTGTCCCAACATGTCCGACCTCATCAATCATCTTCATATCATCAGGAAAGCAGCAAAGCTCATCAGCCATAACAGAAAAGGGATAAAATTTACCCCACAGAGACCGAGCATGCACGTCCTTCAGATAACCGTGCAACCTTTTTTGAGACTCGTAAGCCGATTCCACCCTCTGGAGCTCCATAGACGAATCCCCTCTCTCCAAAAAAGTCTCAGCAATCTTATCTTTCACATGACCCCTTTTTCGCTTCGACTTATAGGTCGGATCAGGTTGAAAGGCAGGACCTTTCTCAGCATTTGTAGTCGAACCTTCCTTCTCCCCTTTTTTCTACTGATTGAAGAATGACTTCAGTCTGGCAGTAGTGATAGTAGGAGCCTTGTCACCTACACGAAAATTGGCAACATGAAAACAAACCAAACGAAATGCAATAGCAAAACAACAAAAACTAAATTACCTAGGTAATCTAGAACAGCTTGCCTATCGGTATCCCATTTCAACAACTCAGATACGGACAACAGACCTTTTGGACCCAACATCTCAAACAAAAACTCTATTAAAATCTGGTCATCAACCGACCTATCATCCACATCCAGAACTTGCATAGGCTCAGGACACCATGACAGAGGGAATTTCTCCACAAGGTACTCGTTTAGGTACAAGGGAAACTCCTCAGGCACGCTCCTAACCTTAACGAACATGGTCTTAAAATCTTAAAAAGAGGACTTATAAAGACCAAAGATAGCACGGCGAGGATAACTACTCAGGTTAACCCAGAGCCCACGACCAACCCCTTTAGCCTGGAATAACGAGAAGAAGAGCCTAAGAGACGGAGGACAATTAAGGAATTCCATCAAAATCTCGAAAGCCCTCACAAACTTCCACGAGTTAGGATGAAGCTGACTAGGAGCACAGTTCAACCAGTAAAGAACACCACATTCAAAATCAGTGAAGGGAAGCCTAACTCCTAACTCAGTAAACAAGCAGCTGTACATATAGAAAAAGGCCCAGTCATCGCGACGATGGAAAACACGATCACCAACATCACAGGGAAGTACCTCTATCCTAATACCATTACCACTCCTAACCCATACGTTAGAACCTATAGCACATCAACCGACTCCATATCACTAAATTGAGAAACATAACCCTTAACCTTAGCATCAACCCAGCTATAAAGATCACCCTCACCTACACCAGCCTTTTCCTCTTCCATACAACAAGCTAAAGAAAACCAAAATGAGAAAGAAAGAAGGAACAGAGACGTGAATCAACACTCACCTTTTTTGCTCATTTTCTCCAAAATGTAGAATCCCCAAATACAAAAAACCAAAAGGTGCAAGCACGTTTATTACACAGTAAAAAGAGCAATTACATATGAACCGTTACCTTCCAATCCAAGCCATCAAAAAACCCACGATCAAAACTCAACCAATCACACGGTCAGGGGCACCTTGAAATTCGCAACACAAATAAAATCAATCACTCATTAAAGCGCGAAGAACAAAGCAAGCATTAAATGCTGCAAACGTTTCAAATTCACCCATAGAAATAAGCCGAGCTTGGGGGCTGAAGGGCACAGATGCAAAAAATCCTTGGCTGAGGTATATGACATTACCGAGGAAAAAGCTCACCTTTGTTCTGTCCAAACCAAGGCAAGCTTGGGGCCTATGATACGTCACCACATACCTTGGCCGCCCAAAAAGCTCGGAACGTAAACAGATAAGATCGGGCCAACTTATTTGAAAATAAAGAAACGTGCTCAACAAATCTGATCACCAAAACAGAATACGATAACCAACCTACAAACTCGGACTTATCCACAGCAAACGGGTAAAACAACGTCTATAAAGCCGAATTGATATTCTCGACTAAATATCAGGTTCTATTCTCAATCTTCATATTTACTTGATACACTCACTAGAGATTATTATTATTGACTTGAGCGTCGGAGTATCTTTTACAGGTATTTCAGCCGCGGTGTTCAGTCCTGACCAATGTATAGCTCTTTCTCTTCGTCAGCAGCCTGCTCGAAATTGCTAAAACTCAACCAATCCAGTACACGGACAAATCAGTTAGTATCATTGTAGAATCGATCAAATTAGTTCGGTTAGTTTTCAGTCTAAAATCAAACCAAACCGAATCGATTACACCCCTGTATCTCCCCCACCGGTATCATATTCTTGAGTAACAGTTCTTTCAGACCCCACCTCTTCATTCGCACAAAATCCCCTAGAATTCGCCTCTCCATTATCCTCAGTACAGCTAATCGAAGCTGTTACCTTCTTTGATTGGCTATTTTTGATTGGCAAATATATGGAAGTATGGAACATAAGTTTTTCTTTAAAATAAAAATTAACAAACACAAATTTAAATAGAAGATGAAAATTGAATGGAAGATGACTTTAAATTTAAATAAGGAAACTAAACTATTAAGCTGCGAGCTAAATGAAAATTAAGTTTGACCGAATT
>NC_029786.2:6892807-6893799 GCF_000816755.2 Arachis ipaensis
ATCCAATCGATTGGATTTATTTCTCCACGGTAATTATTTTAGAACTATTATTATTATTATTATTTCAAAATGGTGAATACAATACAATACAAGCATGTATGGACTTAAGGTCAAATAGATATTCCAAATTGCATCTCTCAAATGACTTCATGCCATAATTGAAGGAAAAGTCTAGGACTAGCAATTTTATCAAATTCTAACCAACATGTAACTAGCAAAGTAACTAGTAAAGAAAAGTGAATTATTTGATGAAATCTCACACTAATTTTATACCATTAAAATCATTATTAATGACTATTTGATGGCTACAAATCACAAAAATTACTTGCCCTAGTACTCCTCAGTGCAGATACTTGACTAGCTCATCGAGCACGCGATCTTAAATCCTCAATCAAAGAGTTGAATTGCGAATAAGACGATCCACCTTCCTCCACAGCTTCTTTAGCCTTCTTCCCAAGCTCCTTCGCTCTTCTCCTCAACTCCTCTGCTTCCTCACCTTCCATCACCCTCTTCACCGCCTTCTCTATCACCTCCTTCTTCACCGGCTCACCTCCCATCATCCCCACCCACGTTTGAACCCCAACACCAACCCCAATCCTCACTATGTCCCTCACAAACATCGCATTATAAAACTGCTCTGCATACATCGGCCACGTCACCATCGGCACCCCGGCACAAACACCTTCCAACGTCGAATTCCAACCGCAATGCGTAACAAACCCGCCAACTGCTTCGTGCTCAAGAATCATCACTTGCGGCGCCCAACCTCTTATGATCAGCCCCTTCCCTTCCATTCTATCTTCAAACCCTTCTGGAAGCCACTCTAACTTCTTCTCATCTTGTTCTTCGTTCTTTTTTGATCCTTTGTTCACTACCCAGATGAATGGATGATTCGAAGCTTCTAGACCCATCGCGATCTGTTTAAGCTGAGCGTCTGGGAACGTTGTCATGCTTCCAAAGCACACATAAATAACGGAGTTTGGTTTCTTTGT
>NC_029786.2:6893944-6910631 GCF_000816755.2 Arachis ipaensis
GCTTCGCTTCCTCTGCTTGCTTTTTCCTCCGTCTCCCTCTTGCATAGAGAAACTGGACCCAACGACCATGCTCTTCTGCCAAGCTCCTTGGTGTAATGATCGGCGTAAACTGGTTCCAGTTCGTAGAAGCTGTTGGCGATCACACCAAAGCTCTTCAACTCCGATTCGTTGGAATCATCAAGCAACTTGCAGAATACCTATGTTGCACAAATACTACTACTGAGTACTGAATACTAAATACAATATATTAAACAACTTGTTAATTTAAGAAGGTGAAGATTGGTAGAAACTATGTGGAGTTATTTTCATATCAAGATTCTAATACGTTGAATTATTTAATGGCTTTGATCAATCAACTTCATATCAAAATAACTGGAGTCTCCACCGTGAAAATAACAGTATTCGATGCATAATAAGAGACCTCGTCATCTCGAGGGATTTGTGGCAACTGCATCTTGGTCAGAGTTATGTCGCCGGGAAGGTTGGGAACCAAGAAAGGTTCTGTGTAGGATGAAACCTTGTCTTGTGGCTTGTAAGTTCTGATGCAAGCGGAAACGCACAAGGGGAAGAAGCCCAACCCATGGAACACGATCCTTGGAATCCCGAATTTGGCGGCGGAGTCTGTGGCCCAAGGGAAGAACATATCTGCAACAACACAATTCGGATGCAGTTCTTGCAGCACTTGCTCGAATGGGTGTTGAAGGAGCACGGTGGCTTTCATGAACTTGATGAGCTTATCCGGTGCGAATGCCGACTCTGAATTCTCGCAGCCTTCAGGCAAGCCAGTTTCCTCTGGTGGCGGGAACTTGATGGTTCTGAGGGTAATTTGGGATTTTCCTATCGTTCTTGAGATGAAGGGTGCGTTGTGTGTGGTGGTGACTATGGTGGATGTCACTCCTCTTGCGGCGAAGACTCTGGCTAAGTCAACGCATGGGATTATGTGACCGTTAGCAAAGAACGGGAAGAAAAGAACATGAAGTTGGCGGTTCTCCTTGCCCATTGTTGTTGTAATGTTGGTAATTTTACTATAGAATTTGGCTGTGGTTTGTTCTGTTCATATATAGTAGAAGATTAAAGATTGAAGTTGCAGGGCGCGTTTTGCACGAGTTCAGGTTAAATATTAAATAAACAACAATGTTAGGAACAAGAGTTATAAGCCAAAAACCAGTCAAATTACTCTTGGCCGAATCTAAAATCTCTAGCCGAATGGTGTATAAATCTAAAATCTCTAGCCGAATGGTGTTTATGCTAGACATTATAGTGTTTCTTCCACTTGGCATAGCAGCCGGGCAGAAGCGCATTGATTCAGGAACCTCTTCGGCATGCGTTGCACGAGCATATATTAAAATATAAATTCTTATTAACATGAATTTTAAAATATATTTTAAAAAACATTATCATAAAAAATAGAGTAAAGTATCACTTTGGTCTTTGTTCATTTTTCAAAATGACAAGACGATCCTTAACCAAAAATACGTTCCATTACGATCCCTGACCTTGTATTCTGTCTGCCAACCCGGTTATTCTGTCAGTTTTTCGGCAAAAACTCGACGAAAATTGCTGACGTGTCAGGTTAAAAAATGGACAGGAACCTAGTTGTCTCTAAATTTAAATTGGTTAGGAGTTTATTTGTCTTTATTATTCTTTAAACAATATTTTTAATTATTAATGAACCAATTATTTTTTAATTTCTTAATAAACTAGAATAAAATCGATTTTTTTATAACAATAGCAATAGCAATAACAATAATTTTTAAATATAATTTTTAAATATATAAATAATAAACATTAAAATTCAATTAATACATTAATAATAATAACCCTATGATATACTATTAGTATTATGATCTAGCTAATTTTCACAATAAAGTGAAAACTAATGAACACATTATTTGATATATAGTAAATTTTTTTTTTACTAATAACAAATTTAATTTTTTATCTCTTTAAATTAAATTAATAATTCTATTATGTTTTATTTCATTTAGTATTAGTAGCCTACTCATAGTGTATTTTAGTATAAAGATATCAAATAGAATTATTAATTTAGTTTAAAGAGATAAAACCTAACATATTCAAACTATTAAACAGAAGGCATAAAAAGGTGGTTTTCTAAGAATATTTAAACCTAACTTAACCTTAAATCTAAGTCCTATACTGCCATTCCTCCATACCTCCAACTCCATCATGCATTTTCACAGACAAATAGACAGATAAAGGCAAACACAAGAAGGTTACAACTACTGCAGGTAACAAATACACATTTAGCATGGCAAATATAGATAGGCACACCCAATTAAAACACAAGCAAGTAATTCAAGTAATATGTGTATGATGCATGCCTGTCCTATGGCTGATGAGGCTCATCTGTCGGTTATCCAGCCAACCCGACAAGTTTGAATTGTCCTTAGACTGTCCCTCGACGTACATCCTCAAGAGTCTATGCATAGCTTTTTCTCAAATAATCAATATTGCTCAATGGGGGTAACATTCCCGGGAATTTATATAGTGCCCGGTCACACTTACGTCGTAGGGTCAACAGCGTATCGAGTTTTCAACCTGGTACACGTGGTGGCAAGCCACGACACTTAATCCAGAGAATCTTGTATCTCAGATTATTCAAATTCATAAGCCATATAAATAATTCAATTAGAATTCATCAACATCCACATCATTCTCAATCGCATCTCATTCATCATTATACGTCAATCATATTCAATTCTTAACCTTCATTATCACACTCCCATTCCGTCCATCAATAATTCCAATTCAAAACATAATTCATTCTTTCCAAATGAATCAAACTTAAAAATACTCATTTTCTTAATAACTCAAAATCAAACCATATAACCTTTGAATCTAAATCTTTATAAATAATCATATAAACAAAATCTCTAATTTTTTTTATAAAATTTCGGCAGCATCTCCTCTAAAACTCGAACTTTGTCACCCTTTTCGGGTCCAAACCTGCATTCTTTTCAATTCAACTTACCCTTCCTCATCATCATAACAATCACCACAATAAATCTACCTCAGATAAACAATTATACTAATACAATATTCAAATCCAACAACCAAAATTCAACTAAGAATCATAGTTCACAAATCCTAGGCTTTTAACACAAAATACCTCATTATCACAACAACCTCCACAATAGTTATACCTCAAATCAATAATTCGCCAAATCACCAGTTAATCAACAAGCACCAAACCGACCATGTTCATCAACAGGATACTAAGCATTAAATATACACATGCAATCCAACTTATCCTATGGTCATCTAGCCTAAGTTTTCACAGAACATTATATATTAAATGCAAGAAACCTAAACCATACCTTAGCCGATTCCCAAGTATTATTCCAAGACAATTTTCCTAAAAGAACACAGCCCTCAAAACCTCAACTAATTCGCTTCCTCCAAGTTCCAGTATTCACAATTTCAAGCTCCAATTATTTATTCACAACCTAATACACATTCATAACACATATATATCCAATTTAATACTTAAAGCTCAAATTCAATGAAAATAAAATAGAATTATCGTATGCTCACCTTACCCAAACTTTACATAAGCAAGAGTGAACGTTTTTCTCAAGCTAATTGGATCCTAAAACATCAGAAATCAAAGAAATTCAACCTTCCCATTAAAAATTCGAAAATTGGGGGAAAATAGGGCTGAGAGTGATTAAAAAAGTTACCAGTGAAATTGTTCCTGTAGAAATGTAGAGCTCGATGCAGTGAACGCGTGGCCGCAAACGGTTCGGCGATTGGAGCTCAGACGGAGAAGTTATGGGAGTTGGAACTTTGTCGTAAGGGTTCCGCGTTCCTTTTCTCTCCCTGGAGCTCAGCTGCGTCATTGAGGAAATGAGAGAAAGAAGAGCCCGTGTCTCTTTTTAATGTGCTGGTCTGGTTGAACTGACAGCTCGGTCTGGGCCCAGTTCAACCGGTTCGGTCCTTTCGGTCCAATTTTAGACCGTTTTCTTCGAAATTAGTGTCAAAATTCTCGTTTCGATGAGCTCTACCCTAATTTGATATAATATTCGCATTTCTAATCCTCCTTATTAAAAACTAATTTATTGACTAATTATCTACTAATTTAACCGGAGTTTACATCTTACCCACCTAATAAAGAATTTTGCCCTCAAAATTCAAATCTAGTTACCTGAAAAGAGATGTGGATAGTCCTTTCGCATATCTGATTCGAGCTCCCAGGTATGTTCCTCGATACCAGCTTGACTCCAAGCTACTTTTACCAATGATACTTCCTTCCCACGTAATCGTTTAATACTGATGTCATCAATTCTCACCGGAATTACTGGGAGTGTTAGATCTTCTCTTACTTGAATTGGTTCCGGTTCTAGAACATGACTTGCGTCAGGAGTATACTTCCGAAGTTGTGATACATGAAACACATCGTGCAAATTTGAAAGATACGGCGATAAGGCAATTCTATAAGCCACTGGCCCAATTCTCTTCAGGATCTCAAACAGTCCAATATAACAGGGATTTAGTTTCTTAGTCTTAATAGCTCTTCCCACTCCAGTGGTTGGTGTAACTTTCAAAAAAAATGCTCCACTTCCTCAAATTCTAAAGGCTTTTGCCTCTGATCAGCATAACTTTTTTGGCGGCTCTGGGCTATAAGCATTCGACTAAGAATCTTTTTTATCTGTTCAGTAGTTTCAGCTATCATCTCAGGCCCTAATAAACTCCTTTCTCCAGTTTTATACCAACACAACGGAGATTGACATTTTTTGCCATACAGAGCCTTATATGGAGCCATTCCGATGCTTGCATGATAGCTATTATTATAAGCAAACTCTACTAATGGCATATACCGATCCCAGCTTGCTGGCTGGTCCAAAACACAAGCCCTTAGCATATCCTCCAAGGTCTGAATAGTTCTTTCTGACTGACCATCTGTCTGAGGGTGATACGCAGTACTCAAGCTTAACTGAGTCCCAAATGCACGCTGAAAAGCTCCCCAGAATCTTAATGTAAAGCGAGGATCCCTGTCAGATATAATGGTAGAAGGCACGCCATGCAACCTGACAATCTCTTTAATATACATTCGAGCTAATTCTTTCATTGTACAACTTATTCGGATAGGAAGAAAGTGAGTTGATTTTGTCAGTCGATCCACAACCACCCAAATAGCGTCACAGCCAGAACAGGTCCTAGGCAAACCTATCACAAAGTCCATTGCAATACTCTCCCATTTTCATTGTGGAATCTCTAAAGGCTGAAGAGTCCTTGATGGTCTCTGATGCTCAATCTTAACATTCTGACACGTTAAACATTTAGATACATGTAATGCCACATCATTCTTCATACCTGGCCACCAGAACATCGCTTTCAAATTCTGATACATTTTAGTACTCCCCAGGTGAATTGAGAATCCACTCTTATGAGCTTCCTTCAAAATACTCTGTCGTAGGTCTCCGATATCTGGCACAATAATCCGGTTCTTGAACCTCTACAAACCATCCTGTCCTTCTGACACTCTCCACTGTTTTCTCTGTTCAACTGCTGGTAATACCTTACATAACGCTTCATTATCTTGATGAGCCTTCAGAAGTTCTGATTTAAAATCACGTGAAATCTGCAACTGACTCAAAGACAAAATTCCAGATTCTTCTCTAACTCTCAAATTCAAACCTTGAAATGCCTTCAGTAACTCTTCCTCCCGTAGCATCATCCAAGCTGCATATAAAGACTTTCTACTCAAAGCGTCCACCACAACGTTCGCTTTTCCTGGATGATAATTCAATTCAAAATCATAATCTTTCAGAAGCTCCATCCACCTTCTCTGACGCATATTCAACTCTTTCTGCTAAAAAAGATACTTCAAACTCTTATGGTCTGAGAAAACATGAAACTTAATACCATAGATGTAGTGCCTCCAAATCTTTAAAGCAAACACAACAGCAGCAAGTTCCAAATCATGTATCGGATAGTTCATTTTATGCGGTCTTAATTGCCGTGAGGCGTATGCTACAACATTCTGGTGCTGCATCAGAACGCACCCCAACCCTTTCAGAGATGCATCACAGTACACTTCAAACGGTTCACTTGGTTCAGGTAATACCAATACAGGTGGAGTAGTCAACCTATGCTTCAATTCTTGGAAATTCTCTTCACATTCCGGAGTCCAGACAAAAGGCGTATCCCTCCTAGTCAATTTAGTTAAAGGTAAGGCGAGCTGTGAAAATCCCTTAATAAATCTACGATAATACCCCACCAAACCTAGAAAACTCCTAATCTCTGTCACTGAAGTTGGTCGCTCCTAATTCATCACTGCTTCCACCTTAGCAGGATCCACAGCTATCCCCTGCTTACTCACTACGTGGCCGAGAAACTTCACTTCACTCTTCCAGAACTCACATTTAGATAACTTAGCATATAACTTCCTGTCTCTCAAAATTTGCAGCACAGTTCGCAAGTGATCAGCATGTTCCTCTTCAGACTTAGAATAAACAAGAATATCATCAATGAAGACAATAACAAACTTGTCCAGATACGGTCAGAAAATTCTGTTCATATAATCCATAAATACTGCTGGGGCATTAGTTAACCCAAAAGACATCACTGTATACTCATAATGACCATAATGCATCCTGAAAGCAGTTTTTGGAATATCCTCGTCTCTAACCCTTATTTGATGATATCCGGATCGCAGGTCAATCTTAGAAAACACACCGGCACCCTGTAACTGATCTATTAGATCATCGATTCTAGGCAATGGATATTTATTTTTCACAGTGATCTTATTCAATTGCCGATAATCGACACACAACCACATACTCCCGTCCTTCTTCTTTACCAGTAACACTGGCGCTCCCCACAGAGAAACACTTGGTCGGATAAAATGCTTACCCAACAGATCTTCCAGCTGAACTTTCAGTTCAGCCATTTCTAAAGGTGACATCCTATAAGGAGTAATTGAAATCGGACTGGTTCCAAGCACCAACTCAATTGCGAATTCCACTTCCTGGTTAGGTGGAAATTCATTAATATCATCTGGAAATACATTTGGAAATTCACATACAACTGGAATCTGCTCTAAACTCTGATCATCACCTGATACTCCCGCAGTTAATAACATAATACCCTGACATTCAGTTCCAGAACAATTTACTATCATAGAATTCAAATAGTAACTATTCACCACAACCGGTACTTTTGACCCTTCCGGCATAAACTGTACTGACTTCTCAAAACAATCAAGCAAAACATGATTCTTGGATAACCAATCCAATCCCAAGATGAGATCAAGACCAGTCATAGGCAAACAAATCAAATCATGTACAAATTCACGCTGTTGTACTCGAAAGGGAACTTGTGGACATCCTATCCTAGTCACCATAGCTTCATGAGTAGCATTATATACTTTCAAATCGTAATCTAAAACTACCATTCTCAATCCTAATTCATGGGCCTTTTCAAATGCAATAAATGAATGACTTGCTCCTGAATCAAATAAAGCATTTAAGATTTTACCAGCTATTTCACAATTACATCTAATCAGTGTCTTAGATCCCTCAGCACCTATGGTAGAAGTGGTGTATACTCTCCCCGGCTGCTGCACCCTACCAGTCTCATACTTCTTCTCTGGACAATTACTGGCTATATGCCCGGGCTGTCCACAGGAATAGCATACTCCAAGTCCTAGTCTGCACAGAACTCCAGGATGATACTTTCTGCACTTCTGACAATTCAGATCTTGCTGTGGCTGCTTTCCAAACCTTTTTCCTTGACTAGCATTAGTATTCGGTCTTCTGTAATTACCTTGACCCTGAGTCTGCTGCAGAACAAAGCCTCCATGCTTGAAATTCCTACCTCTCAGAGCAAAGTTTCTCCTAGAAGGCCTCTAAAAAGGCACCCTCAAACTTCCTTTCTCTGCTGCCGCCTTCCTCACACAATCCTCAGCCACCCTACTCTTATTCACCAATTCAGAAAACACCGTGATCTCCATTGAGGCAACGAAGCTCAGAATATCGCTCCGAAGACCTCCTTCATACTTAATACATTTCCATTCAGCAAAATCTTCAGGCGCACCTTGACAGATACGAGAAAAACGACATAACTCCTCAAATTTGCTAGTATACTCAGCAACAGTCATTTGTCCTTGCTTTAACTGTATTAATTCAAGTTCCTTGGCATTTCTGGCTGAATTAGGAAAGTACTTCTTATAGAACTCTGTCCGAAAAATCTCCCAAGGAATTGCAGCACCATCAGACTGCAGGATACGTCGTGTTTCCTGCCACCAATACTGAGCTTCACCTTGCAACTGATAAGTTCCAAACTCAACCCATTGCTCTTCAGGAACCTGCTGTGCCTGTAACGCCCTTTCCATATCCTGAATCCAATTACCTACATCAGTGGGATTTGAGGTTCCCCTGAAGGTCGGACGGTGAACTTTCAGAAATGTAGCAAGCGTCATAGGACCGTCCTCATCATTATTGTTCCCATGATTATCTTGGTTTATCTGATTACCCAATGCCTCGGCTGTCGCCTGCATAGCTGCAGCCATATTTCCCAGGGTAGCCATAAAGTCTACTGGATCAGTCCCTATGGGGGCAGGAGTAGCGCTGCCTGTCCTACCTCTACATCGCTCGCGACCGCGTCCGCGAGTCGACATCTGGTCCCTATACACACCAAACAAGTGATATTAAGTTGATTAGTCTCAATATCGCAGGTCTAATGCTTTAAGTTCCAAATGCATGCTCACAAACGTTTATGCCATATAAATCAATCAGATATCCTAATAGCACATAAACACATATACAGAGAATGCATAGAAGTATAATCAGTCCGTCTTTCAGGCTCTATAGGAACGAACTGCTCTGATACCATAATGTAACACCCTACCACACAAAGTTTTACGCTTAAGTCGTAAAACAGAGGTGATGTGGTATTATGACTTCTAAAATAAAATGAGTGCATATAATAGCAGAAGAATTATAATATGCTAGGAGCCTTGAAGAATAGAGGAAATAAAAATCGCAAAACAAAAGCGCAACGCTCAAGGAACGAGTTGACTTGCGTGCTAAGAAAACCATAACTACTAGACATAAGATGACAGAAGTAGGAATATAGTGCCAAAGATACAAAATAACAAGCTCTTGACTCAGCCTGCGAAGTCAAGACTGGCCGGAGAATATTTACATATATATACATACATATCCAAAACCCAAAAGTACATATACACAATCCTACCTCTCCATAAACCTCTAAGAGGATCAAAAGAACAAGTTATGCGGAGAGAAAACCAAGTACATATATATATATACATCATAGCATAACAAAGTAACCCTGTAACCACTCCGCTTCAAGAGTCCAGACACCTAACGAGATGCCTCTCGACCTGCATCTGAAAAACAACAACATAGTACGGAATGAGAACCGGAGGTTCTTAGTATGGTAAAGGTGCCACACACATAATATATAAGGTCCTGGAAATGCCAGAGGCAATCCTAGAACGCCGACACTCAGATTATAGAGCTTAAAGTATTAAACAGAAGTCATAAAAGGTGGTTTTCTAAGAATATTTAAACCTAACTTAATTTAACCTTAAATCTAAGTCCTATACTGCCATTCCTCCATACCTCCAACTCCATCATGCATTTTCACAGACAAATAGACAAATAAAGACAAACACAAGAAGGTTACAACTACTGCAGGTAACAAATACACATTTAGCATGGCAAATACAGATAGACACACCCAATTAAAACACAAGCAAGTAATTCAAGTAATATGCGTATGATGCATGCCTGTCCTATGACTAATGAGGCTCATCTGTCGGTTATCCAGCCAACCCGATAAGTCTGAATTGTACTTAGACTGTCCCCCGACGTGTAACCCTAAGAGTCTATGCATAGCTTTTTCTCAAATAATCAATATTGCTCAATGGGGGTAACATTCCCGGGAATTTATATAGTGCCCGGTCACACTTACGTCGTAGGATCAACAGAGTATCGAGTTTTCAACCTGGTACACATGGTGGCAAGCCACGACACTTAATCCAGGGAATCTTGTATATCAGATTATCCAAATTCATAAGCCATATAAATAATTCAATTATAATTCATCAACATCCACATCATTCTCAATCGCATCTCATTCATCATTATACGTCAATCATATTCAATCCTTAACCTTCATTATCACACATCCCATTCCGTCCATCAATAATTCCAATTGAAAACATAATTCATTCTTTTTCAAATGAATCAAACTTAAAACATGCTCATTTTCTTAATAACTCAAAATCAAACCATATAACCTTTGAATCTAAATCTTTATAAATAATCATATAAACAAAATCTCTAATTTTTTTTATAAAATTTCGACAGCATCTCCTCTAAAACTCGGACTTTGCCACCCTTTTTGGGTCCAAACCTGCATTCTTTTCAATTCAACTTACCCTTCCTCATCATCATAACAATCACCATAATAAATCTACCTCAGATAAACAATTATACTAATACAATATTCAAATCCAACAACCAAAATTTAACTAAGAATCATAGTTCACAAATCCTAGGCTTTTAACACAAAATACCTCATTACCACAACAACCTCCACAATAATTATACCTCAAATCAATAATTCGCCAAATCACCAGTTAATCGACAAGCACCAAACCAACCATATTCATCAACAGGATACTAAGCATTAAATATACACATGCAATCCAACTTATCCTATGGTCATCTAGCCTAAGTTTTCACAGAACATTATATATTAAATGCAAGAAAACTAAACCATACCTTAGCCGATTCCCAAGTATTATTCCAAGACAATTTTCCTAAAAGAACACAGCCCTCAAAACCTTAACTAATCCGCTTCCTCCAAGTTCCAGTATTCACAATTTCAAGTTCCAATTATTTATTCACAACCTAATACACATTCATAACACATATATATCCAATTTAATACTTAAAGCTCAAATTCAATGAAAATAAAATAGAATTATCGTATACTCACCTTACCCAAGCTTCACATAAGCAAGAGTGAATATTTTTCTCAAGCTAATTGGATCCTAAAACATCAGAAATCAAAGAAATTCAACCTTCCCATTAAAAATTTGAAAATTGGGAGAAAAGAGGGCTGAGAGTGATTAAACAAGTTACCAGTGAAATTGTTCCAGTAGAAATGTAGAGCTCGACGCGGTGAACGCGTGGCCGTAAACGGTGCGGCGATTGGAGCTGAGACGGAGAAGTTACGCGAGTTGGAACTTTGCCGTAAGGGTTCGGCGTTCCTTTTCTCTCCCTTGAGCTCAGCTGCGTCGTTGAGGAAATGAGAGAAAGAAGAGCCCGTGGCTCTTTTTAATGGGCTGGTCCGATTGAACCGACAGTTCAGTTTGGGCCCGGTTCAACCAGTTCGATCTTTTTGGTCCAATTTTGGACCGTTTTCTTCGAAATTAGTGTCAAAGTTCTCGTTTCGATGAGCTCTACCCTAATTTGATATAATATTCACATTTCTAATCTTCCTTATTAAAAACTAATTTATCGACTAATTATCTACTAATTTAACCAGGGTTTACAGCCTGTACACTTAAACAGATGAAACAATTTTTTTCGACGCATCATTAGGTAGGTTATCAACAAAAATGGTAAAAGAGTCATTCTTCAATCGCGATACTCTTCCCAATTCCAAACCCACTGACCTCTTACGTGATATGGTTGCCTAACTCTATCCCACCTTGTGTTTTTCCACCCCCTCTCTCTCCCACGATCTCCCATTGATAGAGTACACAAGAGTACATCTTTCTAAAAGAAACTTTTTGTTTTAATTAGATTCTTATATTTTTTTTCAATTGTGTCCTTATATTATTTTTAATTTTATAATTAATTAGAAAAGACTTTATTATAAAATTAAAGTAGTGTAAGAATCTAATTGAAAAAAAATATAAAAACTTAATTAAAAATTTAGTGAAAATATAAAGACTAACAGAATAATTAATAAGCCTATTTAGATCTATCTCAATCTCATTGATACTGAATATGCAAAAATAGAAAATGACAATTGAATTTTGCAACCACTTTTTGGTGTTTCTACATAGGAATAGAAAATGACAATTGGATTTTGCAACCATTTTTGGTGTTTCTAAAGCAAGCACAAAAATACTGCTCATCAAGTGTCACTATATTCACATTTCACACAAGTAACTACCTATTAAATACTATAAATTGTAAATGCATTTAAATTTTCTTTGCCAAAATAGATATGTTTTATTTTAAATTTATACTAAAAAATGTGACTATTTAATAAAACAGAAAGAGTATATAAAGAGTATGCAAAGATAATAACTTCATAGTGAGGGGGAGGTTAAAGGAGTTTTAAGATCTAAATTGGTTGATTTATTCATGGAGCTCAACAGAGCTATACCATAATAAAACAGAAAGAGTACATAAAGAATATACAAAGATAATAAAATTGTGAAAGAATAAAGAAAGAAAAGATAAAGAAATTTTATTGATTGTTGATTGATTGAAAATGTAAACTATGAAGGTAAAACTAAATATATATATAGAACATTGGTTTATGAAAGATAAAGATAAGATAAGGATAAATAAAGATAAGATAATAATAAAGACTAAAATTATAACTGAATTTGTGTATTCTGTTGGGCTGAATTTGTGGGCCGTAAGACTTCTTTATTGTTGTCATGGGATAAGGTGGAAGTAGGGATGGCAATAGGTAGGGTAGGGTAGGGTAGGGTTTGGAGTCAACCCTAACCCTACCCGCGGGTTGAGATTTTTATATAAACTCAACCCTTCCCTACCCGTGGATTGAGAATATCTCAACCCTAACCCTACCCGCTCTTAACCCGCGGGTACTCGACCCTACCCGTGGGTTACAAAAAAATGCAACGTTATTATATAACTTGATGATAATTTAAAATAGAACTGACTTTTATGTAAAAAAAGTTTATTAAATTATCAATTAATGATCTTCTTTTAATGACTAAGGATCTTTTGTATTTAGTGAGAAGTCTTTAGTTCAACATTCACTTAAAATATATTTTTATATAAGTATATTATAAGATATAACCAAAATTAATCACTAATATAAAATACATATTAAAATATAAAATAGACATTAAAAATAAATTAATCAACGCATATATTTATATAAATATATACGAAAAAATAATTTTAATATATACATAACATTTTTGTACGTAAATTGACAAACATTCACTTTGTCTATAAAAAAAATCACTTTTTAAGACAAAAATTATTAATCTTTATATTTTATATATATATTTTTATCTTAATTCATTCTTGACTAATGTAAAATTTAGGATAAAATATTATTTTAGTTCTAAAGTTTGGATCAAATTTTAATTTAATATGTAATCTTTTAAATGTCCTATTTTAATTTTAAAAAGTTTTAAATGGTATAATATTGTCTCACGGTAAAATTTGACATGAATATTTAATAAAATGAGTGAAGTGAATATTAGCAACATTAAGAGGAGGAGGTGGTGTTGGAGACGACGATAACGAGAGAAAAATGAAGAAGAAGAAGAACGTGCAGTAACAAAGAACGAGGACGCATGAATATAAATGACTTGTATGAAAAAATGCTTGTACGTAAAGAATAATTAATTTCATAAAGACTAAAATCGTATTTAAACCTAACTTATTTGATAATTGTAAGTTGTATGTCAACCCTATTTCGACTTTTCATACAATACAAGCCCTTCTTTCAAAATATCTCTAGCTGGTGCTACGATGCTCAATTTTTAATTCCCTATTTTATAAATATTTAAATACAAAATTTAGAAACATGTCAAGTTTTAATAAATAGTATGCACCGTAGAAAATAATTTAAAGAGCAAACGGCCAACATCGGGGACTAATCACCCTCGAGGCCCAAAAACGGATATCCATAATACACGATTAAACGGCCTTCCGAACGTCTTAAGTTACAACGACTCAGGCACGACTAACCAAAGCCAACGCAAACGGCTTACAAGATAAAAGGCCCGACCGGCCCAAAAGCGACCACTCGAAAATCTAAGAGTCAATAACACGGCTCAATAACGATAAAGCTGCCTGACCGGCCAGTCATATGAAAACACCAAATATCCAAAGTCACAAACTGCGGCCACACGGCCAAAACATCAAAGAAAAACTACATAGTACTTAAGTCAGCATAACACAATACATGAACAAAGCCCTACAAATCAACGATACGACCATCCTGAACGGTCTTAAAAGCCCCCATAACAGACACATCGGCATCCGGAGCCAGCACCCGAGCCTGGGCCCTCATCGTCTCTTCAGTCACCGATATCGTCCCTTGTACATCGGCCAATAACACCGCTTTCTCCCCCTTCAACCCCTCAACCTCGGCCGTCAAACCCGCCAGGTCAGTCTTCAAGATGCCTACCTCAGAGAGAAGCACGGCAGCTCGGGATTCGGCGTCCGAAGCCTTCCTCCGCTCTTTCCCAAGTTGAGATAAAAGTGAAGTCTCAACTTCAGACAGATGAAGGATCTCGGCACCAGACTCCTCAGATGCCTTCACTGTCCTCTCCCTCGCCGACTCAGCAGCAGCAAGCTGCTCCCTCTGCTTCACCACCTTGGCCTACGACTGACGCAGCTTCTTGTCTAGAAGGCCCACCTGAGCCATCACAGGCTCGGCCTTCCGCACAATTACGGCAGAACGGAGGAGAGAGCAATAAAGGGACTTCGCCTGAAAACCCACATCACACTCACAGAAGAACTCCTTCATGCCCTGCATAAGGTGCTGGTCTATGAAGGTCGGGGCATCAAAACGGTGATCCATCACCGACGGGACCACAGTATCCCCCTCTACCAAATTCTCACTATCGACATCCTCCGACCGCCTTCGCTTCCATGAAGCACCCTCCGGCGAGACGACAACCACCTCATCATCAACTTCCGCTGCTCCCAAGCCTTGACCCGACCCTTGGACACCACTCTCAGTCAAAATGAGTTCCTCAGAAACAACCCTAGTGTCATCGGCAGGGCGGGAAGTGGGAGTGGACGGAGAGCCGCCAGAAGGGGTCCCCTGGACCAACTGAGCTTTCAACCTAGCAAGAGTCGTCAGACCACCAGCTATCTCAACTGAAAAAGAAAAGAAAAGGAAAAAGCATAAGTCCCAAACTCGGTGAAGCGCCACAAAATAACCAAAAGATAAAAAACACACCAAGAAAAGTACGGCAAGCCTCGGGATCCCCCATGACATCATGAGGATGCAAAAGGCGCTTCCTAAAAAGATGCCAGAGGACACTAGCAATAACCCAATCCTCCAGGGACAAGCCCTCATAAGTAACCTTCGTCAAGTACAACGGCCCGGCACCGAAATTCCAGTAGGTCGGAAAACGGTGCTCCCCCTCTAGTGTCAACCAAAAAGGATGCTGCCCCTGAGCAGGGCGCACCATAAAAAACCCCCTCTTGAATCCGTGAAAGGAATCCTCGTACAGCCCGAATATACGACGATGCGGCTGAGCTCTAAAAGACATATACCCTTTCTTATGCTTTCCCTCCTTAGTAGGAAGAGTGCACAAGAAAAGGAAAAGGAAAACGTTGATCGAAACGGGAAGCTCTAAATACTCGCACACAAGCTCAAAAGTGCGAACGGCCGCCCAACTATTGGGATGCAACTGAGACGGAGCGACGGAACAACGACTCAGCAGAGCCTGAACAAAGGGAGAAAACGGCAACCGCACCCCAAGCCTCGTGAACATAGACTCGTATACCCACATCCAGTCCGGAGTGGTCGGCGAGTCTAGGTTCAAATAACACACCCTCTCATCAACCCCGGGGACGACGAGCTCATACTGGCGCTCGGCATCGCCACCCCAAACACAGCGCCCTGATCGCGAAGCCGCTGGAGATCTGCCTCCGTAATCCGAGACGGTGCCCCCCAAACATCAGAGGTCACCCAATAATAAAGGCGGGGGACCCCCCCCATCGGAATCACGAAGCGGCCACGCCCTCCCTTCTCCGCTGGGACATGCCTAAAATAGGTGGAGCACCACTATCAGCCAACCAAAAACTACATGGCAAAAAACTACGGAAGAAAAGAAAAACTCCACCACCTACCAAAAACTAAGCCTACAAGTGGTGCTCTTCCTTCCCCAAGCGAAAACACAAACCCTCATTTTCAAAGAAACAGCGGCAAGAGCACGGCCAAACGCAACCCAAACACAGAAAAACAAAATGAAAGATACAGAGAAAAAGTACCAACCTGATAAAGCCGCTGATAAAAGTGAAGAGCAAGACAGAGAGGCAGGAACACACAGAAGAAGAACAAAATAGTAGAGAGTGAAGAAGATGCAAAACTAGGAAGACTGGTAAAATGAAACAGACGAGGGAAAATAAAGCAAAAACCAAAAACAATTGAAGAGCGAAAAAATCGAAAATGCCCTCAGTAACCAACGAACAGGGAAGGGAAAAATTGGAAAGGCAACCCGAACGTTTCCCCCGCAATAAATTCCCTCTTTAAAAATCAACTGACAGCACGCATTGGGAAACCAAACGGGCGCAGGAAGACGGAAAGGTCACACCAACTACAACACGGACTACGAGACTGACAAAACACCACCGACTAACCCGTCCAAGAACCCGACTCACCGACCCTCCGCGATAAGCGGATCGGTCAGAAGCTCCCCTCCGACAATCCGAAGGAGGCCACCAACGGC
>NC_029786.2:6911019-6917905 GCF_000816755.2 Arachis ipaensis
GCTGCGGGGGCAACTGTTACGGATCGGACCCACGGATCCCACATCCGGCATAACCCATGAACCCGGGTCTGAACCACATCACCCTTCCAGAAAGTCCAAAACCGGCCCATCGGAAATTCTAACTAACTTTCAAATTCAAATGTCTCCCTTATCTTAGCCAAACAAGATAAGATAAGATAGCTACCATAACCTATAAATAGAGGACCCAAGTCTCTCCAGGTATTCATTCATTCCTCACACCTTTTACCCCCTCAGATCCATTCTGACTCGAGCGTCGGAGTGTCTTTGCAGGTACCTCCCCCCATTGCTCCAGTCAAGTAATCCGGCATCCGTCTCGACCCGCAAGTTCTCGATCCATCACTCAACCCGTATCGGAGGCATCCAGTACAGATACTTATTTAGATAAGTACAAGTCGATCTCTTTCGTTGTGTCCAACCTCCATCTTTAAGTCGGACATTTTGTCTTTATTGGACCTGACTTTATAATTTGGGTCAGGGTATGAACAAAAATATTTTTTTGTTATCTTTAGACAAATAAAAAAGCTTAGAGCTTTCCAAAAAATAAGCTTTTTTTGTTATCTTAAATTTGACAAATATAATAAAAATAAAGATTACTCCTAAAAAATATTTAAAGAGAAATATTTTTTTATAGTTTTTTGAAATATATATATATATATATAGAGAGAGAGAGATTTTTCCAAAAATAAGTTTTTTTTTTGTTATCTTAAATTTGACAAATATAATAAAAATAAAAATTACTCCTAAAAAACTCCCTCATTTGTTATTATGTATTATTTTATTTACCAAAGATAGTAAGGGGAGAAATTGGAACTAGAACACACGACCAATGCGCTCAGTTTGTGTAAACAACTTAAATAAGTTCTTTTGGAAAAAGAGGTTAAAGTATAAGGACTTTTATTTATAGCAGCTTATAAATAAGTTATTTTATGTTTGGATTTTTTGTTATAGAAGTACTTATTTTAAAGTTGTAGTGTTTGGATAAATAACTCAAAAAATACAATTTTTTTTACACAAAAAAATGGAAATTAAAATAACGATGATAACAAATATTTTTCAATATTAAATGTTGATTTTACATAACTTAATCACTAAGATTATAATCGTCTAGGAAATTGATTTTTTATTTGCTTTTTTATTAGTTCTATTTTTTAACAATTAGTTCTTGCCACATAATATCATTATAAATTGGTTCTTCTACTTCACCTTCATCCACAATGGTGTTCTTGTATGTAGTGAATAGTAATAAAATTTTAATTCAGCAATGCCAAAGAAATTATTGTATAGTTAGTGTTTGTTGTTTTATTGTGTATGATATGGTAGATAAAAATAAAAAACAAATATAAAATGTGTGTCAATGTATATTTCGTTGCTGTTTTTTTTTTTTTACTCCTATTAGCCTCCTCCTTTATTGAGGTCAAGACTTGTTATAACTAACTATAAAAATAATAGCAAACAATTGAAATTACACAATCGAAGATGAAGTTATTCAACTCAAAACTCTGAACCAATATCTCTATAAAATCCTACTTACAAAAATTCATGTAATTACACTTAAAAATGTAAATGAATTAATTAGTGAAGAAAATATCATGTTGCATTACAAAACTGTGCTGATCAAAAAGTAGACTTCTCGTATTTTAGAACATCTTTGGTGTTCAATTCATATATCTTGCAAATTTTTGTGATGGCTTGTTCACTCAGGCCGTCTTTCCCATCTTCAAGTTCAACAAGATCATCAAGTTCTTCCAATGGCCGCAATTTCTAAGTCATATGATTATTAAAAGAAAAAACAAAGTACAAAATAAATGTTAGCATACACATTTTTTTGGGGGATATGATATGAAATTATATGATTAAAAGATCAAAATTGTAGCATTCACTCAAAAGTGGTTCATTAAGCAAAACAATAATATGCTTTCACTTGTACATGCAATGTATCAAAGGCTTTAAAAAATAGTTCTAGCCTACAAAACTATGAAGCATGCATTCTAAATATAATAACATATTTTGCAAATTGTTAAATCAATTGTCTTACTTGATGCTATCTATCAGATTGCATGAGACACTTACCATGTGTGGTTCATCTGAACTATTATGAGTTTTATTGGTTGAGTCATTATGCTCAGTTTCCTTCCTATGAGTTGATGTGTTAGACATCTTGCTGCTATCGGAGGCGAGTTGGAATAGCTTCTCACTTCCCTAAGAAGGTAACAAAAAACATAACAGAAACTTATGCTCAACTCAAGATAAATCAAGTCAGAAGCGAAGCAGCTCGAAACATTGTACAAAAATACTAAGGATCTACTATCCATTGGCCTAATTGAAAGTGAACACCTATCAAGAACCATGCAATTTTCAAAGTCCTTCCAAATCAAATGATGCCCCTTCCGAAACATACTAGGCATAAATGAATCCACTGATTGCGCATGCCGCAAGACAATAAAACATGACACTATCGTATGAAAGTAGAGAGCCAAGACAAACATGAGCAGTAGAGACATCTCTGATTGTGGCAGCAAAACACAGATTACTATAAATTATTATAGTAGAGGGAGAATAATAAACTGCAAGTGCATTGCAAATCTAATAGGAGTACAAACCTGAAGGGCTCTCCAATGAGAATAAGCCCGAAATGAAACCCAGAAGAATGCGATATTAGGCAAAGGTAAAACCTACAATGTACAATTAAGAATGGCCATCAATTGAAGCCAAGATAGATATTAAAGTGCAAACACAAGTCCACCGAGCACATACATACCATCAGTGCAGAGGAAAATGGAATCAATGAAACTGTAGCATATAAGTATTTCCGGTGGATAATTGTTCCCCTGTAAATGAGACAATAGTTCATATGACAATGAAGATTTAAATACAGAATTAAATTGGAAGCTACACTAACAAATTCCAGATTAAATTATTGTTCCTACACCATCAACTTTTGCTTCTTTTTATTTTTTTGGAACAGGTGTTTGAGGGAGAATTACCTCATAGCAATATGTCTTAATCTTCGGCGAACAAGTTGTGCATTCAGACTGCAATAATAAACATATTAACCCCATAATAAACATATATCGAAGGCGAATCTACTATTAAGAGTAGTAAACTACTAAACTATTCCAAAACCAAGCAAGTATGCATCAAAACAAGGCTGCGGCACCAACCTTGAAGGGTAAATGACTTCGATGCTAGTGACTTCATTCGATATAGATTTCAAGAATATCTCTGAGGGCTTAACCTGTGACAAAAGCCATGACCCCCACCTGCAACAACTCAAATCACATTCGAGCATATTATGCATAGCGTAATCAACACTTTTAAAAGACTAAAAATCACCTTCTTCTTCTAGATAGACCCATGAATAAAAAAGCATTCAAAACCAACAATGTAACAAACTAACCCATGAATCTTCTTCTTGATAGACCCATCCGGTGCTTTTTCCAAACCAATCCAAGCTTTATTCATCTATTAACCGCAACCACAACCAAATAAAGCAATTGGTTAAGAAAACAGTACACACAAGAATGTGACAACCCAAGAAACAGAAGTTAATACAATGATCGAAACAACAAAAAGGCACCTTGTTGCCACAGTAATCAGCAAGAAGCTCAGCTTTGGCATTAAAGGGTTTATCAGCAACATTAATGCCCTTCCACAGTTCTTTGAACGTTGGAGGAGAATGAGAGGAAGAAGTAGCTGAATTCTTAAGAGAATGATCAATGGCTCTGCTGAAGCACCAGTTTCTCCCTCGTATTGGGAACACAACCAATTTGGCTCTCATGTTGACTCTTTTGGCGGCAAGAACCCTAGAAAGTTTCCAACCAGAGAAATGTTTAGTCTTGGCGGTGAAGTTACAATCTTTGATGTGAAATGAAGCAGACTCCGAATCTGCGTAGTTTGAATATTCAGTGTCAAACTCACTCCTCTTGCGGCGAAACTCTGGCTAAGTCAACGCATGGGATTATGTGACCGTTAGCAAAGAACGGGAAGAAAAGAACATGAAGTTCGCGGACCTCCTTGCCCATTGTTGTTGTTACAATGTTGGTAATTTTACTATAGAATTTGGCTATGGATTGTTCTGTTTATAATAGAAGATTAAAGGTTGAAGTTCCAGGGCGCATTTTGCACGAGTTCAGGTTAAATATTAAATCAATTATTAAATTAATTATGTTATATGTAAATTAAAATTAATTATTAGTATAAAATATATATTAAAAATAAATTAAATAATATATATTATATATAAATATATAATAATTATTTTTTGTGATTAATTTTAAATTTTTAATATATAAATAATATTTTTAATATTATTGTTTTTATTTTGCTATCTATAAGGTTTTTATTAATTTAATTTTTAACAACACTTGCCATGGCAGCAGGGCAGAAGCGCATGGATTCAGGAACCTCTTCAGCATACGTTGCACGACCATATATTAAAATATGGGGAGTACTAGGTAAATAATGATTATCTTGAACAATATGAATAATTATCAATTAAATAAAAATACATTACACTATAATTTAATGTTACTAATTAAATTTATTTTTTAATCTTATTAATTCATATTGTTTACACATTGTTCAAAAATATTGATTACCTATACTTTTCCTTAAAATATAAACTCTTGTTAACATAAATTTTAAAACATATTTTAAAAAACATCTAATATTATCTAATGTCTAATCTAATATATCTATCTATCTATCTAATATCTAATATCTAATATATTTTTCTAATAGAGAGTTTTAAGTTAGTGAAATTTCAGCGGGTCATAAAGTAGAATTGTGGAGGCACTGTTCATTTACATGACATTGACATATATTCATGGCTCACCATGGTTATGCCATTGCCATTATATCTTCTTAGTATTTGTTTTTTTTTTAACTATTATTTTTATGGACAGATTTTATCGTTTCTTATTGTAATCTTCAGTAAGTTGTTTTTTCCTGATTGTTTTATACTGCTAACTTTTATTTTTGAAATTTGAATTTAAAATAGAAATTCATTTTTACCCCTTACAGAATTATAAAAGCCATGGTATCATCCTTGAAGAGAATAGGTTGTTTTCCTTGCGATGAAATCATCGTAGTTTTTACACTTTTTTTCTATGTCATTTTTTCTTATTTTTTGTCGCTCCATTGATACTTTTTCACCTCACCGATTAGCATGTTTTCTTGTGTTTTTCTGAGTCGAAAGATCAAACACCATTGTCATCTGCTGCTTACCTATTCTTATGAAGAAATCATATAGTTTTCGCTCTCTTTCAGTAGTTTCGTCTGCGTTCTCTTGTGGCAGTTCCGTCTGCGTTCTCTCGTGGCATTTCCGTCTGCATTTTCTCGTGGCAGTTCCGTCTGCGTTTCGTCTGTGTTTCCTTGTGGCAGTTTTGTCTGTGTTTCTTTCCGGCAGTTCCGTCTGCACTTCCTTCAGATAGCGGCAGTTCCGTCTGCGCTTCCTTCCGGCAGTTCCATCTGCACTCGTTTTATCGGTTTATGCAATTTTTTTCTCTTTATTTCGTTGTTTTAAATAAGTTTGAGGGGGGATGTTAGAATATAATTAGGATCAATTAGTATCGTCTATATTTATATAGTATATCTGTACATTAATTATAGGATTCTATGTCTTTATTACTTTGATTCATTTATCACCTATAAATACCCCTTGTATATTGTACCTTTGTATTAACTCAATAATACACTTTTCATATTATTCTCTCAGTCTCTTGTTTCTATCATGGTATCAAGAGCTTAGGTCTTTTTTTTTTCAATGAATATTTGTTCATAGCCCCTTTGTTTTTTCCTTTCGGCAGTCTTCTTTGGCCTCTATTTTCGTTCTCTTTTCGACGCTTTGGTTCGTCACCCCCGTAACCATCTTGTTCGTCTTGTCGTCGTGATTCCAACGCAATCAGAACCGCCGCCAGACGCACCTCCACGCGCCGCCGAAAGACCCTACCACGACCAGGTTGATCTTCCTTCCAGATTCCACCCGTGCCTCTTTGCTCGCACTTTTCGATCTGTTTCCGACGCTTTGGTTCGTCACCTCCGGCATCATCGTGTTCTTCTCTCCGTCAGCTTTCCAACGCCGCCAAGATCGCCGCCAGAGGCCACCGGACGCGCCCTCACGCGCCGCCGGAACGTTGCTGTCCACCACCACTCTTTTCTCATCCAGAAGCTTCAGCAGCCGTTGGATCTTGGTGCAGATCGAACGTCCCTAGTGCGTCCACGTGTCGCAACGCAATCTGTTTGGGCAACCCTGACCCGCGACGACCCGACCCGACCCGCCCTTTGACCCGCGTGCCACCCGTCGCCAGCGTGTCTCCTTCCGCTAATCCGGTGCTGCCACGTGTCGTCACATCGCTGACGTGGCGCTGATGTGGCGCTTACGTGGCAGACAAGTGGGTCCCTCCCTAAGGTTTTTTGGTGAGCTCTTTTTGATTCTGCACTCCGATTTCTCATTTTCTGCTCTGAAATTGCCGTTTTCTCTCCTCTCTTTGATCTTTGTGACTGCTATCATGGAAAAGTCAGATGTTTTTGCTGCCACCAACAGAAAGGGTAAATTCTGTCGAAACTGTAACCGTTCTGGGCATCTCTTCCCCGACTGTCCTTCTGTTGAATGTCGCACATGCCACCAGAAAGGTCATCTTAGCTACCATTGTTCACAGCTGTTCTGCCGTTACTGCAAGCTCTCGGGACACTTAATTACTGCCTGTCCTACCCGCCCATCACGTCCTAGTCCACTCAACTCGTCTCCTGTCTCTCTTTCTGATATTGCATCTCTTCTTCAGCGTCTTCTCTTTGTTTCTGATAATACCCCTACTGCTTTTTCCACCTCTCCAGGTAATTCTAAATGGTACTTTGACTCGGGTTG
>NC_029786.2:6919305-6923563 GCF_000816755.2 Arachis ipaensis
TCCAAATGAATCTTTTGATTGCATTTCTTGTCAAACTGCCAAACATCTTGCTTTATCTTTTCACAATAATTCATCTCTTGCTTGCTCTCCTTTTGATCTCATTCACTCTGATGTTTGGGGCCCCGCTCCCACTGCCTCTATGGGCGGAGCTCGATACTTTGTCGTTTTCATTGATGATTATTCCCGTTTTACTTGGGTTTATTTGATGACTAATCGCCATGAGTTACCTCAGATCTATATCAACTTTGCTACTATGATTAAAACTCAGTTTTCCAAGGTTATTAAGGTTTTCCGACGTGATAATGCTATGGAATACCTTGATTCCAAACTCTTAGCCTTTCTTGCAGAACAGGGTACTTTGTCTGAGTTTTCTTGTCCTGGTACATCTCAACAAAATGGTAGAGCTGAACGCAAACACCGTCACATTCTTGACTCCGTCCGTGTAATGCTCCTTTCTTCTTCGTGTCCTGAGCGTACTTGGGGTGAAGCTGTTCTTACTGCTGTTCATGTTATCAATAGACTCCCTTCTTCTGTTCTTGGTAATGTTACTCCCTTTGAGCATCTTTATCATACCTCCCCAGATTATAGTTCTCTTCGAGTTTTCGGTTGTGTATGTTTTGTCCTTCTTCAGCCTCATGAACATAGTAAACTTGAACATTGGGCTCGTATGTGTTGTTTTCTTGGTTATGGCACTGAACACAAGGGTTATCGTTGTTGGGATCCTCTCTCTAAACGTATTCGTATATCTCATCATGTTGTCTTCTGAGAGCACCACATGTTTTCTCGATTCTCATCCTTTGAGTCGATTCCTACTACTCAGTCACCTTTGTTTACTAACCCCAATGTTGATCTTTTTCCTAGTGATGTTCTACAGGTTCTATCTCGAGTGACCCTCTACAGCCTCCTGTTCCTCCGCCTTCTCCATCTCCCGATGATTCCAGACCGGATGATGATCCTGCTCCTACCGTCATGCCTCCTCTTCCCGCTCGTTCTTTTAGGGTAAGGAATCCACCTCCTCATCTTCTTTATTACCATTGCTTTTCTACTATTCTTCATCAACATGAACCTAAGACATTCAGAGAAGCCTCCTTAAACCCAAATTGGCAACAAGCAATGCAAGAAGAATTACAGGCACTTGAAAAAGCACACACTTGGGATCTGGTTGATCCTCCTTCTGATCAGGAAGTTGTGGGCAGTAGATGGGTATACAAGATCAAGACTCGCTCTGATGGCTCCATTGATCATTATAAGGCCCGCTTGGTTGCTCAAGGTTGTACGCAAGAGTATGGTATTGATTATGAAGAGACTTTTGCCCCTGTCGCTCGTCTTACATCTGTTAGAGCTCTTCTTGCCATTGCTGCGGTTAAAAAATGGTCTCTCAATCAGATGGATGTGAAGAATGCATTTCTTAATGGGGATTTGAAGAAGAAAGTCTATATGAAACCACCTTCGGGATATCCTTGTCCTTCTAATAAGGTTTGTCTCCTTCGCAAGGCACTTTATGGACTTAAGCAAATGGTTTGACAAGTTCAGCACTATCATATGCAGTCTTGGTTTTACTTCTAGCCCTCATGAGAATGCGCTCTTCATTCGTAAAAGCGAACGTGGAGTTGTTCTTCTACTTTTGTATGTTGATGACATGATCATTACTGGGGATGATGTTGATGGTATCTCTGATATCAAGGCCTCACTTCACCGTACCTTTGAGATGAAAGATCTTAGTTCTCTCAGCTATTTTCTTGGTCTCGAGGTCATCTCCACCGATGATGGCATCTATCTCTCTCAGGCTAAGTATGCTTCAGATCTTCTTGCTCGCGCTGGGATTACAGATAGTCGCACTGAGTCTACTCCTCTTGAGCCTAATGTTCGATTTACCCCTATGGATGGCACTGTTTTGGATAATCCGACTCTCTATCGACAGTTAGTTGGCGGTCTCGTCTACTTGACTGTCACCCGACCAGACATCGCCTATCCGGTTCATGTACTTAGCCAGTTCTTGTCAGCTCCTCGTACTACTCACTATGCGGCAGTTCTACGCATTCTTCGCTACATCAAAGGCACTCTATTTCATGGCCTTTATTTTTCTGCCCATTCCTCTTCGTCTCTTCAGGCTTACTCCGATGTTGATTGGGCTGGTGATCCCACTGATCGTCGTTCTACTACTGGTTACTGTTTGTTTCTTGGCGACGCTCTCATTTCTTGGCGTGCTAAGAAGCAAACGTTCACTGCTCGCTCAAGCACAGAAGCTGAGTACCGTGCCCTCGCTGACACCATTGCTGAAGTTGTCTCGGTTCGTTGGCTTCTCGAAGATTTGGGTGCTCCTCAGTCGTCCCCTACTGATGTTTTTTGTGATAACCGCAGTGCTATTCAGATTGCCCATAATGATGTGTTTCATGAACGCACCAAACACATTGAGATTGATTGTCACTTTGTTCGGCAACGTATCCTCATTGATGCTATTCGTCTCGTTGTTGTTGGAACACTAGATCAGACTGCTGATATCTTCACGAAAGCTCATCACCCGACTCGTTTCCGGACTTTGTTATCCAAACTCAAGTTGGTATCCTTAGCTCCCACTTGAGTTTGAGGGGGGATGTTAGAGAATCATTAGAATCCATTTAGATCAATTAGTATCGTCTATATTTATATAGTATATCTGTACATTAATTATATTCTAACACTTCTCACTCTTGCTCTTTTCCATTCCATCCAATCATCTGATCTGTTTTTTAAATTTGTCCCTCAAAATTTAAATTTATTCAGCATCATTTTTCCATACGTTATTACCATTATGTCATAAGTTATTCTCTCACCTTTACCCAATTATTTCTTCTCCTTACTCTTGCTCTCCCTATCATTTGTGTGGATTGATTGATGAAGCGAAGCAAATCGGTAGAAAAAACTGATCGGCGACCGCAGAAAACACATGCAGCAAAACTAGGCAAGCAGAGAACACAACAGCGGCACAAGAACACAACGATGATATCTAACCGGCGGCAAGAACAAATTTGATGTTCAGGAGATGTACATTGCCACTGAGCTTTCAACGTTGGCAGCAGCAGAGACTAAAAGAGGTCACTGCAAAATGTCGCTGGTCGATTACTCTTCTTCTTCAGATGACGATGTTGCTCTACCATTGGAACAAGTAGTCTTTATTTACCATCTTATTAAATTTTATTTATTTTGAAAAATAACAGTTTATATTTACATAGATTTGTATTCAAATTTTATGTTTTCGTAGAGTTTAGGGACAGATATAGGATGCACCATACATGTACTCAACTTACATGTTAACCAAGCATTGAATATCAATTTATAAAGTGTTAATGATGATAAAGTTAAAGACTTAAATTAAGCTTAGTATGGTTTTTATTTTAGTTACTTCCTTTTATTTTGGAAAAACTTTTTCTATACTAGCATTATTCAACTTTGCTTACTCATAGTAAATTCAATGGTATTATAATTTGTAAACTGCTACTTGAGAATGACAAACCCACGATGAGATGCTATGGACTCTCTAAAAATCTATGGAATTTTTTGGTCCGAATCAAACACATTTTATCGAAAGTATTATCATTCCTTAGGATATAAAATTATTGAAGTGGGTCTCATGCATTATTATTATTATTATTATTATTATTATTATTATTATTATTATTATTATTATTATTATTATTATTATCCTTTTCTATGAGATCATTGTTTGAATGTATAATGGAAATAGACATGAAGTTTGCTGGCAAGAGGTAGGTGAGTAGTGATTAGATAATTTTGAGACTTTAACTCAGTGATTGTTTGTGGTCAAGGTCTTAATGTCATGCCAGATAGTTATCTGTTGTATCAATAGTTTCTTTAGATATGCTGATGTAACTGTCTTTTATTTATTATTTTAGTTTATGTAATTTTTTGTATCAGTTTGTTTTTTGGTGTATTTTGTGAAAATGATTCATAGTCTTTTTGGGTGTACTCTGTTATTGTTCTATGTGTATTTTTCTTTTCTTCACGTTTCTTATGATTGTCGTTGATTTTATTTATTAGGGTTAAGTACTGAAATCGTCCCTAAGGTCTGGGGTGAAAATCAAAATCGTCCCCGACCTTTTTTTGTTATTAAAATCATCCTCAATGTTACAAAACGTTATAAAATCGTCCTTTTCCACTTCAATTTTATTTTTTTTACCATATTACCCTTCATTATTAATAAAAATAATTAAAAATAATATTAAAAAATAAAAAAAAACCCCCCCTCCCTCACTCCCTC
>NC_029786.2:6923661-6926018 GCF_000816755.2 Arachis ipaensis
GGGATGGGGTTTTATTTTTTTTTTTAATATTATTTTTATTAATAGTTAAGGGTAATTTGGTCCAAGAAAATAGAAAAGGACGATTTTATAACGTTTTGTAACGTTGATGATGATTTTAATAACAAAAAAAGGTCGGGGACGATTTTGATTTTCACCCCAAACCTTAGGGACGATTTCAGTACTTAACCCTATTTATTAAGATTTTCAATTTATCACATTTAGTTATCTTCTCCTTAACTTTTCCCAGCTATATTGAGATATAATGTTGAAACCAGTTCAATTTATAACTCATAAGAGTTATCTGTGTTAATTTATTTCTTCATGCATAAATCTGCATTCGGTTTCATTACGAATGACAGAAGGAGACTGCATAATAATTTTTATATTTTATGTATTGTCCAAATAATATATTCATGAATGCTATGTTTTTAATGTATAAAAGTTCCAAATAGAGGTATTTTACCATTTAAGAGACCTTCTGTCAATAGAAATGGATCTATGATGTCCTAAAATGAAAACATTCTACAAATGAGTAATGTATGTGCCAATGCATCAAGTTCAAATTTTCAGAATGCAACATCTTATGATCTTACAATTTCTGATCAGTACTATAGAGCACCACTATTTTGATATATTTAATGGTAAGCTTCTTTAACTTTCCATTTAAGTGGTTTTAATTAAGGTCTCATTTTATTTTAGCTATGTTGGACCAGATTGTTGTTTCCAATGATAGAGAAAAGAGAAAGCTTATTTCAGATCTATCTAGCAGTGGTCCAGTTTCAGAGATATGTTATTTTAAATCTTCCTGAACCAATGTAGAACCATGTGATAGGTATTTTGATAAATCTGTTTTGTTTTTTTCTTAGTTCTTTTATGCTTTTATTGCCATATTCTTTTTTAAATTTGTATTTTTTTTTGTCACATTTGATTCACAACGCTATTCATTTATGATTCATGTTTGCTTTAATTTATTAGGAACAAGCGTCCTTTGAATCCCTTGACAGAAACTTTTAGGGGTGCTCATGGATCGGATCCGATCTGCATATCCGCGGTATTTATCCGAATCCGATTCGAAAATTGCTGATATAGATCCGATCCGCAAGGCTATTGGATCAAATTGCGGATTTTGTGTAGATATTCGCATATCCAATCCGCATATCCGCGTATCCGCAAAAATAAAGAAATAAATAAATAAATATTTTTTTATATTTTATTTCAACTAATAATTATCATATATGTTTTATTATTTTAATTTATTATTTAAGAAATGTATGTTTAATATCATTTTAAGAGTAAACATATTTAAAAGAATATAAATAATAAATTTTATTGATATGTTTTTTAATAAAAATAAGCTTTTTAAAATATTTTTATGTTTTGCGGATATATCCGATATCCGATCCGATCCGATCCGATCGGATCCAAACCTAAAAACTGCAGATATGGGATTCGATCCGATCCGATCCTATCCGCGTTCACCCCTAGAAACTTTAAACTTTCTTGCACATAATACATGCAACATGTTTAATGAATATCAGTTAAACATTTATCATTCATCATCTAATTCGGTGGATATTGCTTCTATTTAATAATATTCTAGCGGTGAAGAATACGAAGGTCATATATATTGTTTTATTTAATTTCTTTATTTACTTATATGATACTTCTTTTTAGATATTTTAAATATTAGTGAAAATTCTTTTTTTATATAATGCAGTAATTGATGATTATAATGATATTGCCTTAGATGAGGATTTCGCCACAGAATCAGAAGAGATGGATGTCAATGGTAAGTAATGGTTGGTCTCATTAGTGGCATTTATTATTGTATTATATATTTCAATTTAATTTCTTTTTTATATAGTTTAATCCATCTAACTATTTATTTCTCAAACCACTTTTACCAACATTTTAAATAGGATGTTGTTGTCATTCACGAGGAAGGTATGAATATTAACCTTTAGAATTTGTTAACAGTTATGCGTGGCACCTTTTACATTTTTTTAGTATTAATTTGTATTTTTTATTGTGAAATTTCTATTTTATGTTAGTATAGAATATTGAAATGTTGGTGATCCTATTTACATATGTGTATTTTGCAATACCAATATGCGGGATAAAAAGAGGTTTAACAGGACTAATGACCATGCTATATAACTTGAATGGTATATCATATCTAGCGGGAATATTCTGATTCATGCAATGATTTTAGTGAAAGTGCTATATTCGATGTTGTAAAATAATTCACATCTTTCCGACATTTGTTTTCTTCTTCAACTTCTTTTGTTGATCTATTTTGAATCCTTTCCTAGTTATCATAAAAAATAACATTATCATAAAATATTTTATATTTTAAA
>NC_029786.2:6926302-6927245 GCF_000816755.2 Arachis ipaensis
AAAAGGTTTAATTATTCTATTATTTTTTATAATTTTATGAAATTTTTAATTAAATTATTATATTTTTTTAATTGAATTTTTATATTATTTTTAATTTTGTAATTAGATCATTTTTATATAAAAAAATATTAAAATTAATAAAATATAAAATAAATATTAAAAATAAATTAATCAACACATGTATTTATATAAATATATATAACAACTAATTTTAATATATACATAACATTTTTGTACGTAAATTGACAAACATTCACTTTGTCTATAAAAAAAATCACTTTTTAAGACAAAAATTATTAATCTTTATATTTTATATTTTTTTATCTTAATTCATTCTTGACTAATGTAAAATTTAGGATAAAATATTATTTTAGTTCTAAAATTTGGATCAAATTTTATTTTAATCCGTAATCTTTTAAACGTCCTAATTTAGTTTTAAAAAGTTTTAAACGGGTATAATATTGTCTCAGTTAAATTTAACATGAATATTTAATAAAATGAGTGAAGTGAATATTAGCAATATTATTAGTTAAGTTATATTTTTTTATTTTCGCGTATCAGAAAAATATAATCAAAATCTTCTTAAAACACTTTCTTACTTTTTTTTTTGTTCTCTTTCTCGAACAAAACCTAAACCCTAATAATCAATTATCAACTTTCCAAAATAAAGGAAAAGCATTTACATTGGTGGGTCGATTTTATTTATTGAAATTGAATATTACTAACTCTTTAATATGCTAATTATTCGTGTAAAATTTAATCGTAGGACAATATTAAATCCGTTTAAAACTTTTTAAAATTAAATAAGATATTTAAAATCTGAAGGATCAAATTAAAATTTGGTTCAAATATTGACGATTAAAATAGTGCTTTACTTTAAAATTTATTACTCGGCATTTTTTAGTTGGCGAAATAAATAAGAAAAAGAAAAAAAAAACATATG
>NC_029786.2:6927282-6933504 GCF_000816755.2 Arachis ipaensis
AAGTGTAATATTGATTATTTAAAATATTAAGCTAATTTTGATATATTGATAGTGTAAAATATTTTACATAGTCATATAATTATATTCATTATTTTAGATAATCATTCAACAATCAAGATAAAAAATAATTATTTTTACTGATATACTATTACATAATTAGATGTACGTGTAAATAATTTTTACCATCAAATTCTTTTTAAGAGAAAATCCCATCTCAATAATTCCTTCGACAAAGTCAAACAGGCCACAAGCATTAGGAATTTGATTAAACTAAGGAACGGTCAATTACATTGATCAACATTATTTTAGAATGTGTGTATCCACTATCCAATTCATTCTTAAGTTTCTAGACAATTTTGCTACATAGTCTCAGCCCTATTGCATAAAATCCCTATTTTCAAAAGACAGTAAATTGTTAGCTTAAATAAGCTTTTGGTTCTTATACAATATTCATTTTTTTTATTTTGATTTTTATAAAACAAATTGTTCTAGTCCAGTGAAAATTAAAGAGTCTCTATCGTTGGCTTATTAAATTAAATACTTAAAATTATAAGTTAATTAATGATGTGGTAAATTGAAATGCTAATATGACAAGATGTGTTATATTAGTATTTATTTTATCACATTATTACTTAAGAAGCAAATTAAGAACAAGATTAAAATGAAAATCCTTAAAAATTTACTGGATCAAAACAAAAAATAAAATTTATAGAAATCAAAACAAAAACATATTTCATAAAAGTACTGCTGCACATACAAGTCTTTTTGACAAACAAGTTATACAAGTTACTTACATAATGCGCGTAAATTACGTTGTTTTTCTTTGTATCCTGCGTTCTTCCTCCTCCTTCTCTTCCTTCTTCTTTTCTTTTTTCTTTGTGTTTGTCCTATTTTTTTCGTGTGTTTCATCTTTTTCATCGTTTTTTTATTATTGTTATCGTTGCTGCATTTTTTTCCTTCTTCTCTTTCTATTTTTTTTTTGCAATATTATATATTTTTTTTCTTTGTTTATTTTTTTTTCTCAAGAAGAATTATGAGAATATGAAATAAGAAGAAGAAGAAGAAGAAGCAGCAGAAGATAAGGAGAAAAAAGAGGAAGAGTTTTGATTTATACAAAACTTATCAGCACACATACACAAAAAATTCTTAAACAATACACCCAAATATTTTTGTGTTACACCTAAATTTGCTACAAATACAAAAAAATATTTCCTTTAATGCTACATTTTTTTCTTTTTTTTTTCTTATTTCTTTCTTTCTTTTAGTTGAATGAATATAAGTTCATCCTCTTCCAAGTAATTTTGCAGCATTATGTGTTTTTTCATCTTCTTTGTTTGGTTTCTTTGTTTTTATTCTTGTTAAGAGAGTAAAACAAGAAAAAAAAAAACAAAAAAAAATATGAATAAGAAAAAAAGAAAAAAAAAGATGGTGATGATGAAAAAAAAAAGAAGCAGCAGAAGATGAAAATGAGGAAGAGGAAGAGTTTTGAATTATGCAGAACTTATCAGCACACATACACCAAAATTCTTAAAAAATACACCTAAATATCTTCGTGTTACACCCAAATTTGTTGCAAATACAGAAAAATGTTTCCTCTAATGCTGCATTTTTTCTTCTTTTTTTCCTTATTTTTTTCTTTCTTTTAGTTGAATGAATGTAAGTTCATTCTCTTCCAAGTAATTTTGTACCATTATGTGTTTCTTCTTCTTTTTGTTTGATTTTTTTTGTTTTTATTCTTTTTAAAAGAGTAAAACAAGAAGAAACTTGAGAAGATAAAACAAGAAAAGAAAGATGAATAAGAAAAAAAAAGATGATGATGATGATGAAGAAGAAGAAGAAGAAGAAGAAGATGAGGAGGAGGAAAAAGAATAATTTTGAATTACGCAGAATTTATCAGCACACATATAACGAAAATTCTTAAACAATACATTCAAATATCTTCGTGTTACACCCAAATATTTTCGTGTTACACCCAAATTTGCTACAAATATAGAAAAATATTTTCTTTAATGCAGAACTTTTACATTACATTCAATTCAAACCATCAACGATGAAATATTATTCACCTACAGAATTATAAACTACTAACGAAAAATTAACTAGAATCGAACAACACCTCAGCGATTTAATTGGATTCAAAATAATAATCAATTTCGTTCTAGTTCAATTAACAATCTGAACTTGAATTATTCATTATCTTCAACAACAAGATAACTGATGATGGAGGAGAAAGAAGAAAAATAAAAGAGGAGAAAAAATTCTAAGAACGTCGTCGGCGCGTGAATATAAATAACTTATATGACTTATATAAAAAAATGCTTATATGTGAAGAATAATTAATTTCATAAAGACTAAAATCGTATTTAAACCTAACTTATTTGATCATTGTAAGTTGTACGTCAATTCTATTTCGACTTTCATACAATACAAGCCCTTCTTTTAAAATATTTCTAGCTGCTACGATGCTCAATTTTTTATTTTTAATTTTATAAATATTTAAATACAAAATTTAGAAACATGTCAAGTTTTAATAAATAGTATGCAGTGTAGAAAATAATTTAAAGGGGATAACTTAAATCTATGAAGTCTAACTCAGTACATGATACATTAAAATAAATTAGTTACTGAAATCTGATGGAAAATATTAATTTGATCTTAACGTGAATTATGCACTAAAATTAATCATAACGTTATAATTTCAATGTTAAGTTTCTAAGCTCCTTCCATCATGTAAATATGTGCAATTGCACACAGAAATTTGATATCAAAGTAGATTCCAAATCGAATTTAAGTGATAGTTTAAATGATGATTCTATGCTAGATGGCCTAGGCAATATTCTTCATGAATACGCTATTGGATTCTCCAAATCTATACTCTAACCTTTTGTTTGTTTCTTGGGACTGTATTGTAACTTTGTTTTAGGATATGTCTAATAAGTTATAAAGCAATTAAACTATTAGAATACTTTGTTTTAAAGCAAGTAATCAAGAACTGAAATATTTGTACGTCGTCGTTGCAACAATTAAGGGTAGCAATGGATAGGGTAGGGTAGGGTTTGGATTCAACTCTAATCCTACCTGCGGGTTGAGATTTTTATATAAACTCAACCCTATCTTATCCGCGGGTTGAGAATATCTCAATCCTAATCCTACCCGCTCTTAACCCGCGGGTACCCGACTCTACCCGCGGGTTACAAAAAATATACAACATTATTATAGAACTTGATGATAATTTAAAATAGAATTGATTTTTATGTAAAAAAAAATATTAAATTATCAATTAATAATTTTCTTTTAGTGGTTAAAGATCTTTTGCATTTACTGAGAGGTCTTTGATTAAACATCCACTTAAAACATATTTTTATATAAGTATATAACATAAACATATATAGAGTGCGGGTTGGTTGGGGAGGGTTGAGACTCAATCCGCACCCTATCCGATCCGCACGAGAACCCTATCTACACCCTACCCTACCCGTTGCGGATCGGGTTGGCAACCCTACCCGATCAAATAGAGTCAAGTTGGGTACCCGCGAATAGAGTACATGTTACCACCCCTAGCAACAATTAGATATAGGACCATATTTTTAAAGTTTAAACCTTTTTGTAACAACTTTAGGTGATCACTGATGATCAGGTAATAAGTAATAACAAACCATGGATAGTTTAAAAATAATGTATTACTTTCTGTCAAAAAAAACTTATTACTTAAATCAATATACACCCTGTAAAAGTTTAAAACTCCAAAAGTAAATGAATAATAATTTAATTTTCATGATAAATTATTTTTACGCCGTCATTGAATGGTTCATTATCACATTAATGAAAGTAACTATTTTTTAAATCTATTATCTAAAAAACAATTTAAATATATAAATTTAATTAAATAATTATATAAAATTTTTATATTTATAATATATTAAAATTAGAAGAGAGAAAATAGCGTAACGAAGAGAAAAAAAGAAAGATCGTAAATCTCTTCGAACTTCTGGTTTCGATTTCTTACAATACGTAACTCTAATAAAAGATCTAATTCAGTAAGAGTATTTGTAACCTCTTCTTCTATACGTTGGCACTATTTTTGATGAGTGGAAGTTGACAGTGACATAGCTCATCTTTTTTTTGGGTTTGGCCAACGGAAATTTTAGGAGGTATAGACGATTCTGGACATTTTCTTCTTCGATAGCTCAGTCAGAAAGTTTCTCCGGAATTTCGAATATTTTGATTCTGTACGAAAGTATGGTTTTGGTTTCTTGTAGTTAATGTTTAGTGTCACGTGAAAACTTAAGCTAGAAGACCTTAAGATAGGAATGAATTGAACGTATCATTGATGGATTGTGTTCTCTATTTGTGTTTTTCTTGTCTGTAATGTTGGTCTATGCAACTAAGAGGCCCCTTGTCTGGCGGAGGAATGACGAGGGTTGTTCCACCAGAGATTCGGAGAACTGGAGGAGTCAGAAAGTGAAGTATTAAGTTAAAGTTAGATTCAGAACTAGAATACCTTAGATAACTTACCTAACTTTTGGTTTAGTTTATTTTCCTTAAGAATGATTCTGAGGGTCGGAGTTCTAAGAATGCCTCTGGCTTTTCCGGGACCTTTTACATTAACTATGCAGGTACCTTTACCATACTGAGAACCTCCGATTCTCATCCCATACTATGTTGTTGTTTTTCAGATGCAGGTCGAGAGACACCTCGTTGAGCGTCTGGGTATCCTCCTTACAAGCGAAGAACTACCTTTTTGACTGTCATATTTTGATTTTGGGCTATGTATACATGTTTATAGAATCTCTACATGTACATTTTGTGTTTTGTCCCTCCTAGAGGTCGACTTGGAGATACAGGGGTTTACTTTGTGGTTTGACTTTTATTTTGGGTTGTATATATATATATATATATACTCTGGCCGGCCTTAGCTTCGCAGGTCGAGTCTGGAGCTTGCTATCTAAGTTTTGGAACCCTGATATGTATATATGTTTTTAGCTCCTTTTTTATTTTTTCTGTCCGTTTTACAAATATCCATACGAGTGTGACACGATTTCCTGTTTATCGTTTTTGATTAGCTTATCCTTCAAGGCTCCTAGATATGATTTCATCCAACTATATCTATGTACATATCCTTTTCTTTAGAGGTCGTAATACCTTGCCACCTCTGCTTTACGACTTAAGCGTAAGGCTCTGTGTGGATGGCGATGATGAAACTTATTTAATAAGGGGATAGTCTGAATTTGTACAAATTTGAAATGTTAGAACTTATGATGTTGTTTCAATTGGTTGTTGTTACGAGAATGACTCTAATCTATGTGTCTAAGGACTAGAATATATTAAATATTGTTTAAGTAATTTAGTTTTATTGGTATTTGATTAAATTAGTTTGAGAGAAATTTAAATTGTTGCCTCAATTTATATATTACGGCTATTTTTCTTGGATATGTTTTTTTTAAATTTTTTAATATAAATTTTTTTTCGACTTTTAAGTTTATTTTCTTTCTTGGATATATGTATCCCATTTTTTTTATTTCAGATTAGTAATATAATTATTAAGAGAAGTGTAATTCTTCAATAAATTAGAGTAATTAAAAATTTAATTATATTGTGTGGACACAAGATTGATTAATTAAAATTAAGGTATGATAAAAGAAAAAGAGTCACAATACGTGATTTTGTTTTTCTTGCTAACATATGAAGATACGTGAAAGAAAAGAAAAATTAAAACATCACTATTTAAAAAAAATTGTTAATCATACGTGTGAACGGAGATTGAAAAATATACATGGATATAAAAAATAAAAAATTATTATACAATTTTAGAATACAAATATATATATATATAAAAGAAAATAATCATAACAAAAAAAATAATTAATATATGTGATTTAAATGTTTATATGTACAATATATATATATATATATATAAAATTATTAACAAAATTATATTTATTTATTTATATATATATATATATAATAATATAAATAGATAAATAAATAAATAAATAAGGGACAAAATTACCCCAATGTTAAGTTCAATAAAAGGTCAATGCATATGTGATGAAATAGAAGAAAACTTTGATACATGAGTATGTGAAATATATAAAAGTGAGATTATGGGTAGCTAGGCATGATTTTAGAATTATATAGAGTGTGTGTATATGTTAGGTGAGAACTTAGGTTAGTCAAAGATTCAAATGATAGCTCACTTGGCCATACATATATCCTCACCCT
>NC_029786.2:6933542-6935599 GCF_000816755.2 Arachis ipaensis
ACATTAACATATTTTTTATATTTATTTTTTATATAACAATAATATTATATATATTTATATATCTTTTTTTTAGCTTTTTTTTAAAAATATTGACATATAATTAATGTAAATAATATATATACTGAGCAAGTATCTCCATTTAATTAATCAAAAAGGTTAATAAAATATAATGGCATAATTTTCACTTAATTATAACAAGTATTTTCTTTAAAAATATTAGCTAATTATTACCATTAAAATTCATTTAGAAAATTCAGAATTTAGACATAGTTTTTTTTTCTATTTTTTATTCTTCATACCTAATGGCTATTAGTTATGATTCTATCAATAGTATTACTTATGGTAGATTATGTGATGAAAATGTTTGGAAAATAAAGGCAAGAATTATAAAGTTATGGAAAGTTCCATCTAAATTTGACAAGAGCAAGACGACTTACATAGAAATAGTTCTCATGGATGATAATGTTAGTTGATTAATTTTTATTATTCTTTCAAGTGATACTAGGTCCAGTTTATAAATATTTTTTGTTTGTATTTTAAGTTTATTTGATAAGTAAACCCTTGCACGAATCAAAGACAGGGCGATTTGATAGCTTTATAAGTGGTAATAGCTTTTATATTTAATTTGTTTTACAGTGTGATAAAATTCATTGTTCAATTAAGAATTATTTGGCAAAGATGTTTGAGAATGAACTGATCGAAGGGAATGTCTATGTCTTCTCAATCTTTCTGATTGAGGAATCAAGCAGAATTTATCTTCCGACTGCATACGTGTATAGAATAACTTTTAAGAAGAAGTCACGTATAATAAAATACGGTCGATGATCGTAAAACTATATACTAACATTGATATAATATTGTTTTAAGTATATGTTTTGCAGGCATCAAAGAAAAGTGTTGAGTTATTTTTTAGTGGGTTTAAATTATTTATTTTTTATTAGAGAACTTTGTGGAGTTAAATCTCAATTTGGCCCCTGAAATTTAGCCCGATGCTCAGAATGACTCCCACAATTTCGTTGGCCTCAATTAGAACCCCCCAAATTTGCAATTGTGGCTCCAACTTGTCTCTGCAATCATCTCTATCACCAGAATGCTGATTTGATGCAATTGCATGACACGGTGGACACTACTTAAATGACGGCGCAATTGGTTTCGCGCCCAAACCCTTTGGAAACCACGTCATTTCAGTTTTTTGTGGGTTAAAACTCTCTTTCTTTCCACTACGACGATCATAAGTTGCCAAACATCAAGAAAACCTTTACACTACGTGGTTTCCAAAGGGTTTGCGCGCGAAACCAATGCGCCGTCGTTTAAGTAGTGTCCATCATGTCATGCAATTGCGCTAGATCAGCATTTCGGTGACGGAGATGATCGCAGGGGCAAGCTGGAGCCACAATTGTAAATTTGAGGGTTCTAATTGGGGCCAACGAAATTGTGGGGGTCATTCTGAGCATCATGCCAAATTTTAGGGGTCAAATTGAGATTTAACTCTCTTGTAGATTAGAATTCTCTAATACTTTGTTATTTATTTTGAACTGATTTTGATATGGTCTTACTTGACAGTAAAACAACGCATAAAAATTTATTGGTAGGTCTAAGTATTGCTAGGTTATTTATGGTCATATTAAGTATATATTTCTGATTTATTGAAGAAACTAAATTACTAAAATTAATTAATAACTATTTTAGAGTTAATACACTTAATACTAGATTAAGAAAAAACAAACAATACATAACATGTTACATTTTTATTAATTAAATTATTATAATTCAAATTAATCTTAACAAAACAGTTTAAAATTATAATTTTAATCTTATCACATGTATTGCACGAGTTATTATACTTGTTTTAGTTTACTATTTATGAGTGTAAGCTTTAGAACCAAATACGCTTAAGTGACGCATTCCAGTGCCAGTCTATATGTTAATGCTATTTTTAAAAAATATTATGTATTAAATAATTAGACTTGTTAATATTTAATAATTAATTATGATGATATTTATCAATAATTATAATATTTTATATCATATATTTTTAATAATTACATTAATTTTTT
>NC_029786.2:6935619-6945109 GCF_000816755.2 Arachis ipaensis
CTACATACGACATTTTTTATTAAATATAAATACTTTGTGAATTTTTTTATTTAATAGATTATTTAATGTTAGTATTGTTTTTGTCCCTAATTCATCTTCTCTCAGAAAAGAAGTTATACTCGGCTCTTAATGAATGGAAACCACTTAGATAAAGATGTCAAAAACGTCTTTTTTTAAAGATGTTTTTTAAAAATTAAAATTTAACACATATAATCAATTAAATTGTATTATTTTTTAAACCCCAACACTTATTTAAACAGACTAGTGAGCTAATCACAAAGAAGATGCGGGGTAACCATCTCCTAATTACGGAGGAGATTTATACAACAAATCAGTAACACAAGAAAGATGTGGGGAAACCATCTCGTAGCATGGTTATTTTATTAACAGAAATGTTTGGTAACCAAAGAAAATCAGTCAAAAACAGCCATAATTTGCCTTATTTAGCATTCATTAATTGTTGCGACAATTAATTAATGCTAAATAAGGCAAGTTCTGACTGTTTTTTTTATCTACCTAGCATTACTTTTTTATTAATTTGAAGAATTACATATATGTTATTTGTTAAGGTTAAGGAACAGTGGAAGTATGGTAATAAATTGACCTCAATGAAAATTTTGGAATCTAATTGTATCCACCACACCAGAATCATCATACTAATTAATGGATGGAAAAAACATTGCGACTAATCCAATGGAACATCAAACCAAAATACAACAACTACCACAATTACTAAGTCTTGACTCTTGACCCAATTGGTGAGATTGGCAACAAACAATGATTAGATGACGCATGAAATCCTGTTCATATTTAGATTACTAAGTTCTAAATTGCTTTAATAGTTTCTTCCATGGTTTCCAAGTCTCCCTCCACCTCCTCCATTAGACTAACATTCATCTTATCCACTCTCCTTCCTCCTTACAAGGACTTCTATAGGCCTCCTTAACACATCAAACTGAAATAGATTGCCAAAAATGCCCCCATCTAATGTTTTAATTGTTCATCACATTTGCTACATTTAAGCACATGAAAAATAGCAAAGAACTAGTCATTTGGGGTTTTCTAAAGGAAATCATCAGACCTCTTTCAAAGAGCAATTGATTACAAGTGCAAGATACTCAACCTCAAGGCCTTAGCAAGAAAACATTGAGTGAAGAAAAAGGAATGAATGTTGTCAATTACTCTAGAAATGATGCTAAAATCGACTTCACAATTTTCATTCGTCAAACATCTGAATTCCACTTTTCAATTCCAAAACAAAAGAAAAGAGGAGGGCATTACTGCACATGAAATCCATTCTTATCCTAACATACATTGGTGAAAAATCAGAATATTTTTATGAAACAGATACGGCTGTATTATAAGATTGCTAAGAGATTATTATTAAATGTTAAAAGAACACTTAATCTTTTCATACTTGGTAATGAGGCAGTAGGTCAAAAGTGACTGGTCCCGCAAGCTCCCAGTTAACTATGTGCCTGCAGGAACCAAATTTTACAGTTAGTTGATAACATCACATTCACTTTGTACTTTTTGGCCTTCAAACTGTTTTATACACAAAACCAACCTACCCAGCTAACAATGCCCCCACTATAAATTAGAGTCAAAATAGACCATGCGCGAGGCTGTTCCACCTTCCAAAACATTTAAATGTTCTAGATAGTATTGAGCAGAGACACACTACATGTCAAGATTGTGCTACAAACCAATAAGAGGATCCAGTGGTTCAACAAAGTCCAAAAACCCAATGCAACTTTCTATCAACTCAGAGTACAAAATCTCGATTTCATCCGAGCAATCTATCTAACCCTTTCGATGTAACTACTGTTGGTTCATCCAAAAAAAAATGCATCTTCCATCAAAGCTAATCCAATATCTAAACATGTTACTCAGTACAATTCACAGAGAAACTTCAATCTATGAAGCAAGGAAACTAGCAACTCACAGTTGAAGAATTTTTATGGAGGAAAAAGTAAGTATTAGAGGCCGGGAGAGGTGCAGCAGAGAGTACCCTGTGATAGCGCTCGGTAGCTCCGAGATGTTGTTCTCAGGAATGACGTCATCCTCGCCGTCGCAACCGCACTATGCAGTGGCAGCATCGACTGCGCGCATCTCAGTTCCGGGGCAACCCTACAACAACAATCACAACGAGAACAACACTTGAGGAATAAAAGTTTCGAGCTTGGGAACTTGGAAATAACATCACAGTGGAAAAAAAAACCTGGTTAAAATGGATCGGTGAAGAGGAGAAGTAGTGGTGGCGGTGTTGGAGAAGGATGAAGAGCGAAGACTGGATTTGATGGTTGATTTTATGGAAGAAAATGAAGAAGCTCTTTGCGCGATTCTGCTGCACGCTGAAGCCATTTATGAAGAGGATCGTGAGAACGGTAACAGCGCGATGGAAAGGGTTTATGGTTTTGACTTTTGACTTCTGTGTGTTGCACCACAGCGTTGATGCTCATTTTTTGATTCCTTAATATACAAATATTTAAAGGGATTAATTTTAGGTGAAAACTCATATGTAAAGTTGATAGTTTTCGTTAAATGATTTAAATAATTTGATTAAATTTTTATTTAATAGTTCTCGGTTATTAATTTTACGTGAAGTGAAGCTGCTTAATAAAAATTTAGTCAAATTATTCAAATTTAAATACGAGTTATCACCTAATTAGATACACGTATAAAATTATTTTACATTGATAATATATCAAAATTAAATTTATATTAAAATGAAGTCTAACTTAGTATATGATACATTAAAATAAAAAGTTTAATTTTAATACATTAATATGTAAAATATTTTATACAGTAATATAATCATAATTATTCTCTTAAATGATCATATAATCATGATAGATGTATGTGTAAAATAATTTTATACTAAAATGCATCAAAATTAAATTCTAAAATAAATTAGTTATTAAAATCTGATGAAAAATATTAATGTGACATTGACGGGATGAATGATGCACTAAAATTAGTCAGTCATAACTTTGTAATTTGAATGTCAAGTTTCTATGCTCTCTGCCATCATGTAAATATGTGCAATTATTGTACACAGAAATTATTCAATTACTCCTTTGATACCTCTGTTGTTCCAATTTTCCAATAATAATAATAATAATAATAAACATCGCAAACTAGTTTCCATCACTTGCATACTTTAGAGTGTGTTGTTATTGTGCACAAATATAACAAAGAACTAGCAACAACACTCAAAACAATTTGAACGTTTTATAACAAGGGAAAAAAGTTTGGTACATGGATTTAAGAGAGTAAACCTTAAAAGTATGCATTCCAACATGCAAGTTTCACAAACTACTAATGAAAATAATAAGCATATGCCCCTTGGAACATTTTTGTGCTAAAATGGTCTCTCCTAGGAAATAGGCAACAAAAGAATACTCTCAGTTGTAGACCATATACTTTGGGGTTGCACTGAACTTCTGGTACCCCTTGATCACTTTGTTTACTGCATCAAGGAAGTCCTTCTCTGTTACAGTCTTCCTTCTGGCCCGGATTGCGTACATACCGGCTTCGGTGCACACACTCCTTATATCAGCTCCTGGAGATAAACAAGAAAATTAATGTCTACAAGCAACCAAGAATCGAGCACAATGGAACCACACATTTATCAAATTCGCTCAACAGACATGCAAGTATTTCTCAGTGTGGCTGGAGGGCTTGAAAAAGAACAGAAACCGGAACATGAAATATAGGTAATGCCAAAATAGAATGCATTAACAGTATGGGCCAAAGTTAAGAATACTATCCACAATGCTGAGATACTTAACAGTGTTAGTGTGGTTAAAAAGTATGGGACTAAATTAAGAATTGCCAAGTCTTAGAGGAATCCTCACCAGTGGAATTCGGGCAAAGCCGAGCTAGAAGTTCAAAACGGATGTCCCTTTCGCAGTTCATGGTTCTTGTGTGAATCTTGAATATCTGCGTCCTACTCTCTAAATCAGGAAGACCGAATTCCACTTTACGATCCAATCGTCCAGGCCGTAGTAGTGCCGGATCTAGTGTGTCAGGTCTAACAAAAAAGCCATAAATGATCAGACATCTAGCGCCTTAAAGGGTTTGAAAATAACAAATTTAAGTGCATACTTGATCATTCTCATCAAAAAATCTATATTAACATTGAAATAAAGGGGGAAATAATTTGATGGGCAAATCAACCAACCTGTTTGTTGCCATGAGAACTTTGATGTTTCCACGAGCATCAAACCCATCGAGCTGATTCACAATTTCAAGCATTGTGCGCTGAACCTCATTGTCACCACCAACACCATCATCAAACCTTGCACCACCAATTGCATCAACTTCATCAAAAAAGACAATGCAAGCCTTCTTTGAACGAGCCATCTGCAGGAGATAACAATTTTAGTTGAATGATATATCAAACAATGATCAAAAGCTAAACACAGGTCCTAGGCAAATATTTACCTGAAATAGTTCCCGAACCATCCGAGCTCCCTCACCAACGTATTTCTGAACCAGTTCACTTCCAATGACCCTTATAAAACAAGCATCAGTCCTATTAGCCACAGCCCTTGCTAGAAGTGTTTTGCCAGTTCCCGGGGGACCATAACAAAGAACTCCCTTTGGAGGGTCAATTCCAAGCTTGACAAATTTCTCCGGATGAAGCATAGGAAGTTCAACTACCTAGAAGGGAAATTAATAATTTAGTGCCACGTAATATAATTTATTTCCTTTATTATAATTTAGAAAATGGAGAATTTTGTAGTATTTACTTCTCGCATCTTTTCAATCTGCTCTTTACAACCACCAACATCATTATATGTCACATCAGGCTTCTCTTCAACCGTCATCATGGTAACACTTGGATCAATCTTTGGTGGCAAAGGAATTTGAATCTGATATTTGTTTCTATCAACCCTGCAATTATAATATGAAGGTCAAACAAAAAGCACACATGACAGTAAAGTTCCTCTTTTTTACATGGTTATATTTTATTAAATTTACTGATAAAAAACATACCCAACACGCATCCCTTCCTCTATGTCGGTGGGGGAAACTTTGTCACCAAGGCCAACAACAAACTGTCATCAATAAAGCAAAAGGAATATTAGACCCAATTTCAAGAAATGAACAAAATGAAGAACTTTGGCATCGCATTTGGATTTCATAATGCTTGCAAATCATTGAGATGCAAGTTATGTTCATCAAGTGAAGCTGAACATCTTGAAAAAAATTAATTATCTGAAGATAGGTAACAGTATAGGCACCTTAGCAATCTGTTTCACATTGATAACATATTTAGCATCTTCGGAGTTTGGATTTATAATCTTTGTGCACCTTGCCACCTGTTAAACAAATAGCAATAGTTAAAAATTGTATGAAATTTAAAATATACGAAGAAAATCAACCCCACCCGCCCCCCAACTGCCAAAAAAAATGGACCTGAAGAGGCTGCTCCTCCTGCATCATCTGCTTATCAGACACAAGATCCCACTGGCTTGGTGCGGCTAAACCAGTATCAGATTCCTTGATACCTATTACCACAAGAGGAAGCTAACATCTAAGACACTGTGAAAAAATAAACAGTATGAAGGCTATGAAAATAGCATATGTTCATTTCTTGAGACCAGTTTACTTTGATGAATGGCCACAAACTAATGACACCACCTATGTGGAAGACGTGATAAATTTCGGGATAGGAGAAGGATACTAAATTAACAACCATTTATAGTCATCAAAACGGGAAACAAAGGTAATCAGCAACAGCTACATCTTGATACCAGACAAAATGCAACTTACTTTAATTTAACAACAGAAAGATCTACCAGGAAACTAAGATGTGCAGTAACAAGCTAAATATTTTGCACATACCACATAGGTCATTCACTTTCTTTGCCATATCTTTGATTTCCTTCTCAACTTTTTTGATACTTGTGGAGTATGGTCCCAAACCCTGCATACATAAATATATTATGAAAGTCTGTTTGAAACACACCAACGATGAGAAAACCAATGACCAAGGGAAAGCATTTTTGGTGAACAACAATATAGAGAAGCCAAGAGAAAGTGAAGATTCAACAAATGAGGAAACCATCTATGTATCTAAGTATTACTTATTTTCCTTTAAACTATGGAAGAAAGACATTCAACAACCTACACATAAATTGACAAATCAAACAATGCTTCTTTTAAACAATAGCATTCAAGCTTTTCTCAATAGGAAGATTCAGCTGCATGAATCAGAAAATGCTCTAGTACCCTATTGTAAACCATATATATAGTTAAACCATAAAAATCTAGACCTTTTTCTTAAAAAACAATTTTGATATAAATTATCATGGTTCCTTAAGCCATTGAGCTACCATATACCTTAATTGATAACTATATTCTCTGATTGAGCACCCTCAATATCTTCTCAAGCTAGATACAACTAAAATCTCAAATTTACATAACCATTCCAAAAAAACAACAATCACACAAATCCCAATCAGCAACCTAAAAACCCTTGGCATCCAAAAGGCTCATAATCAGAAATAGAGACAGTAATAGGAAGTCCTCAACTTTATACAGTTCAAAACTAAATACACTGAGTTCAAAGTTACAGACTTTAACTAACCACCACCATCGAAAATCATAATCAATTGAAATCAGATAAACATATTCATTTTTTCCCCACAACCACTAATAGTTTAAATACGAGTAGCAGCTGAAATGAAAACAAGTAAGACCTCGATTAAATTGGGATTAATATAGTACGTCAAACACAAGTTATGTAGATGTTAAGATCTGCTATAGAAAAGGGGCATAATTGGGAATTAGGGTTTTGGAGAGAGGAAGAAAAAGGAAAAGGAGGTTACATACATAGGTTTTGAGGAGGGCGATGTCATCTTCGTCAAGGGGTCTAGGGTTCTTCTCGTCCTTGAGTTCGTCTTCGTGTTCAATTGCCATTTCGATTGGACGCTGTATGAGGAAGCTCTTCTTCTTCTTCTTCTTCTTCTTCTTCTTCGGACTGTGATGAAGAGGGTAAAGTTGGGAACTTGCTTGAGAGAGAAGCGAAACCTAAGAAGGGATTTGGAATTGAAGTTGTGACTGAACCAGCTGGGCTTTTTATTTATTATATAAAAAATATTTTATTTAAAAAAGATCTTTTAAAAAAAATATAAATTACAGTTTTTAAAGAAAAGATGTTTTTTTTATTTTTTTAGTATTTTTATTTTTATTACTAAAAATTTGTCAAACACGCTAAAAAAAATTATTGAAAAAAGACCTTGATACATGGTTAGGAGTAGGGCTGGCAATGGGTAGGGTAAGGTAAGGTTTGAACCATACCCTAACCCTACCCGCGGGTTGAAAATTCTATTAAAACTCTACCTATCCTACCCGCGGGTTGAGAATGTCTCAACCCTAACCCTACCCACACCCTAAAGTTCTAAACCCTACCCTACCCTACCCGCAGAAATATCAAATTTTTTTAAAGTAATAATAAAATTCAATCATTTCAAATTTTATACATATTAATAACATAAAAAATAACAAATTAATGCTCTAAATTACTAAATTAACTAACTAGTTTAGTGTTTGTTCACTTATTGTAAGTCATTACATAAGAGAGGTTATGGGTTTAACTCTCACTTCCTTCACTATATACCTAATTTTTAAAAAATATGTATTATATTTGAGGTGTGGGTAGGGTAGGGTAGGGTACACCCTAAACCCGTACCCTACCCTACCCGCAGGCATACCCTACCCTACCCGAACGGGTTTGGTACCCCGGGTAGGGTATGAATTGTCAGCCCTAGTCAGGAGGGCATTTTCGTCATCTTAGAGCTAAGGGACGGAATGATAATCTTATCCTTTTCAAGGATCTGAATTCTAGAAGAATGGTGCCATGCCAGTCTTGGACATCTAGAAGACCAAGAGTCTGTCTCAAAAACAATGGTGTTGAAAGTGCAACAATTCATAAAGCCCATTGGGCTAAGACAAGATAACAAGAAGCCCAATAAAGCTTTTCAAATTCAATGAGAGGCCTATTTTATTATTTATTTTCGAATTTTTAGGCATTTATTTTAAGTTTGTTTTGTTGTTAGAGTTTGTTGGAAGATTTGATTTACTTTTAATTTGTTTAGTAGTATTTTTAGATATTTTAAATTTAAATCAAATCTGATCTAAATATCTAATATAATAAGATCAAATCTGATTTGAATTAGTTATCATATCTTTAGGATTTTAAAATTTAAATCAAATCTTATCTAATTCAATAAGATCAAATTTGATTTAAGTTAATTATCTTATCTTATCTTATCTTTTAGCTAGTTTGTTAGGAGTCTATTGACAATTTACACAACTTTAATGAATAAATGTCGGTTGCTTTTAAGCATGTTTATTGTGTGAGAAGTGAGGTGAGTGATTTGCTTTGCTTGTTCCATGAGGAAGATTGAAGGATCCAACACTAAGGTGATCTGCCTGGTGGTTTCTTTCAGTTTTCGTCCCTCTGATCTAGATTGTCAAGGACAAGTTCTTTGAAGGTCTAATAGGGAATCCTTTCCGGTGACCTAGGTTGCTAAGAACAGGTATCTTAGAGGTCTAGTAGGAAAAACTTTTATTTATCTTTTATGTTTTCGCTGTGTCTACTTATGCCAATAAATTCCTCTTTTTGACGTCATTCTTTTCTTGTCCTCCTTTCATTAGGGTTTTATTACTTTGAATGTATTAAACCCTTAAATCCCAATTTATTTTTCTTATCAGATTTTTTTATTAAAATAATGATGTCTAAAACCCTAAACAAGCACAAAAAGATGTTATTGATGAAAAAATTTATATATTTTTAATTAAATAATTAATTATTAAAGTAAATAATAAATTATTACTTACTCAAAAAACTATATTATTGGACAAAAAAATTTTGGGGTTGGGTGGTTTTGGCCATGCTTTAATTGTATAGAATTAAAGATAAATAAAAAAATGAGTAAAAAAAACTTAGAGCTAAATAAATAGTTCATATTCAAATGTTAAATTCAATATAAAAATAAAAATGGCACTAAGGGAAATTGTTCTTAGAGTTACTTGAAACGTTGATTTGGGTCTGAACGTGAGGTTCAGATTCCTTGGTATGAGATGCTTAAGTTAGCAAGGGCTTTAATCAGGTTCTTAGTAAATTAGAACGTGAATATATCTGAAGAAAGTCAATGTATTTATAGTAAAATGGATAATCACCTTTTGGAGTAGTTCCACCTTTATTAGTAGATAATCGTTTCCTTTATCTTAGAAAGTTATTGGGATTATCTTCTAAATGAGATAGAAATAGTATGAGAGATTTGGGATAACAGTTACTTATTTAGATAACTACCAGCCGATCTCTTTCGTTGTGTCCGACCTCTCAAAAAGATCGGATATCCGATAGAAGTCATCTTTAGGGTGGACCTTTTGTTTTTATTGAGCCTGACTTTATAATTTGGATAAGGGTATGAACAAATATGTGTGTGTGTGTGAAAAACATTTAAAGAGA
>NC_029786.2:6945476-6964050 GCF_000816755.2 Arachis ipaensis
TATATATATACAAAGATAGAAAGAAGTATTAAAAATAAAGAGAGAGAGAATCGCATCTGTTTATTGTTGCAATCTCAATATAATAAAGATGGTTAATATTGCTATTAATATTATATGTAAAGAGTAATAGAAAATAGAATTTAAAATACTTATAAAATAAAAGAAGAGAAAGAATTGTAGAAGAAATATAAAGAAAAGAGTATTTGATTGTAACATAAAGAGAGAAGTGATTTTATTATTATTTGCTTACTTTTCTCTCGGAGGCAAAGGCCTCTATTTATACACATATTGGGAGCTTAATTTCAACATGCATTTAATGACATTCCTTCTTTGAAAAAGTGAGTTTTGCATGGGAATGGACATCCACGTTGTTCGTTCTTATCACAACACTCCCCCTTGGATGCCCATTTAGGATTATTGCCTCATTAAAACCTTACTAAAGGAAAACCCTGTGGGAAAAACCTTAGTGAAGGAAAAAGAGTACAATATCCTTTGTGATGGGGACTGCCTCATTAAAAACCTTGTCAAGAAAAACCCAATGGGAAAAAAAAACTGACCAAGGGAAAAAGAGTACAGTCTCCCCCTCTTGTCGACATCAGTTGATGTCTCGAAATCGGCGCATCCCAATCTCATGTACCAATCTTTCAAAGGAGGATTTTGGGAGTGACTTCGTGAATAAATCTGCCAGATTGTCACTTGAACGGATCTGTTGGACATCAACTGTCCCTTGATTTTGAAGGTCATGAGTGAAGAAGAATTTGGGAGAAATATGCTTTGTTCTATCACCTTTGATGTATCCACCCTTAAGTTGAGCAATGCATGCTGTATTATCTTCAAACAGGACAGTTGGAGCTATCTTATGATCAATTAGTCCACATGATTATAGAATATATTGAATCAGACTCCTCAGCCAAAAACACTCGCGACTAGCTTCATGAATCGCCAGTATTTCAGCATGATTAGAGGAGGTTGCTGCTATCGTCTGTTTCGTGGACCTCCATGATATAGCTGTACCACCATATGTGAATAGGTATCCTGTTTGAGACCTCCCTTTATGTGGATCAGACAGGTAGATGTTCAACACTTATTCCATTAGCCATACAATAAGCATCAAAAGCTTGGGAAGTAAATTCACCAGCATTATCAAGACGAATTGCTTTAATTGGATTTTCTGGAAATTATGCTTTTAATCGAATAATTTGAGCCAGTAATCTCGCAAACGCCAGGTTGCGAGAAGATAATAAGCACACATGTGACCATTTCGAAGATGCGTCTATCAGGACCATAAAATATCTAAAAGATCCACATGGTGGATGAATAGGTCCACATATATCACCTTGAATCCTTTCCAGGAATTTAGGAGACTCAAATCCAATCTTTACTGGTGATGGCCTTGAAATTAACTTTCCTTGAGAACATGCAGCACAACAAAATTCACTAGTTTTAAGAATCTTCTGGTTCTTTAGTGAATGTCCATGAGAGTTTTCAATAATTCTTCTCATCATGGTTGTTCCCGGATGACCCAATCGGTCGTGCCAAGTTATGAATTCATTTGGGCTAATAAACTTCTGGTTTACAGTGGCATGTGATCCAATTGCACTAATCTTGGTATAATACAACCCAGATGAAAGTGAAGGTAATTTTTCTAATATAACTTTCTTATTTGAATCATGAGTTGTGATACATAAATACTCATGATTTTCCTCATTCATCGTCTCAACATGATATCCATTTCGGCGAATATCTTTGAAACTCAACAAGTTCCTCAAAGACTTGGTAGATAATAGTGCATTATTTATTATAAATTTTGTTCCTCTAGGAAACAAAATTATAGCTCTTCCGGAGCCTTCAATCACATTGCCTGAGCCAATAATAGTATTAACATATTCCTCTTTTGGCACAAGATGGGTAAAATATATATCACTTTTGAGAATAGTGTGCGAACTTGCACTATCTGCAAGGCATACATCTTCATTACATATCCTTGCCATTCTCTTCAAAAACAACATATTAAACTATTCCATCATTGATCAAATGGCCAATATTTCCTTCAGGGTCCTCAAAGAAATCAGATACATCATAATGAGTGGTGGAGTTCTCAGCATCATTTGAAACAAAATTTGTTTCCTTTCCTTTGTCGTTCTTTTTCAAAGATGCCTGGTAAAGATCGACTAGGTGCCTTGGGGTACGACAGGTACGTGACCAATGGCCTTTTCCACCACAGCGGAAACACTTCTCCTCGGTTGATTTATTCTGCCCGATATTCTTTTCTTTGTCCCACTTCTGGTGAGATCCTCTCTTTTGAACATAATTATTTTTCCTTCCATAATTTTTCTTGTTATTAAAAGCTTGCCATTTACCTCTTCTGGGGTAATGATTTGCCGCATTTACTTCAGGAAATGGGGCGGCGCCAGCTGGGCGCGCTTCATGATTTTTCAATAACAACTCATCGTTGCGTTCGGCAACAAGAAGGCAAGAAATTAACTCAGAATATTTCTTAAACCCTTTCTCTCGATACTGCTGCTGTAGGAGCACATTCGAGGCATGGAAGGTTGAGAAAGTTTTCTCCAACATATCATGATCAGTTATTTTTTTCCCACACAATTTCATTCGTGAGGTGATTCGAAACATTGCAGAATTATATTCATTTATAGATTTAAAATCTTGTAAACGCAAATGCATCTATTCATATCGGGCCTGAGGAAGTATCACCATTTTCTGATGATTATACCTTTCTTCAAGATCTTTCCAAAGATTTGCAGGATCTTTTAATGTAAGATATTCATTTTTCAATCCTTCGTCAAGATGACGACGGAGAAAAATCATGGCTTTAGCTTTATCCTTCTGGGATGCATTATTTTCAGCCTTAATGGTATCTCCAAGATCCATTGAATCAAGATGGATTTCAGCATCTAGTATCCATGATAAATAATTGTTTCCAGATATATCAAGAGCATTGAATTCAAGATGAGAGAGCTTCGACATAATGAAAATTTGTTACCTGAGTCTTCCTCAAAATTTGATCAGAGTCTCGTGCTGATAACGTGTTGTGAAATAAAAGATATATATAATAGAGATGTATAAATAGAAGACTCTAGTATTAAAATAATTAGCTCAATAATAATTTATATATATAATAATATTATATGTTGTAATGTGTATATATATACAAAGATAGAAAGAAGTATTAAAAATAAAGAGAGAGAGAATCGCATTTGTTTATTGTTACAATCTCAATATAATAAAGATGATTAATATTGCTATTAATATTATATGTAAAGAGTAATAGAAAATAGAATTTAAAATACTTATAAAATAAAAGAAGAGAAAGAATTGTAGAAGAAATATAAAGAAAAGAGTATTTGATTGTAACATAAAGAGAGAAGTGATTTTATTATTATTTGCTTACTTTTCTCTCGGAGGCAAAGGCCTCTATTTATACACATATTGGGAGCTTAATTTCAACATGCATTTAATGACATTCCTTCTTTGAAAAAGTGAGTTTTGTATGGGAATGGACATCCACGTTGTTCGTTCTTATCACAACAACAATGACACTATTTAAAACCCCCTCATTTGTTATTATATGTTATTTTATTTATCAAAGATAGTAAGGGGAGAAATTGGAACTAGAACACACGACCAAAACTCAAAGTCTCATTCATACAATTGAAATTACACAACCGAAGACGAAGTTATTCACGACTCACGAGTAATATGTACTCAAAACTCTGAACCATTTAGTGTCTCTTATGGTATGCATGGCCCGATCCGGTCCGAAGATCCGACCTGGCCCCAAACACTTTAGAGACTATTTTGGTGTGATTTTACTGGATCTAGGACCGAATAAAGGTCTCAAAAATAAACCCGGTCATTATTTCGGATCGGGTCCGAACCATTGCTCGGGTCACTCGAAGTCGGCCCGGTGGCCTGGTCATCATACACAATTAATATTTTGTGTTATTAGTGATAAATGATGGTTATTCTTATGTGAAATTTAAGTATTGTAAACCTTAATATTTTGTGTTATTAGTTATTATAAGACTATAAGTTAATGTTTTATGTTTAAAATGCATAAGATTTTAAACTAATGCATAATATTATGTTATTTATATTAATTTATTTTGGTGTTATTAGACAATATTAGTATTAATTATGGTTATGTTTTAATTTTAGAGAAGAGTTGGTTCTTGTTATATTTTTCTAAGTGAATTTACCATGTTAAATAATGATTGAAATCTTGGAAATTTGAATATTTTCACATGCTAGCTAGTAGCTTATAAGAAAGTATCAAGGTAATGTAATGTTAACGACCGGTTTTCATCCGGTTTTTACCCGGTATAATCGTAGCCCAAAAGTGTATAGATTTTATCGGGTCTAGGGCTATGTTCGGGTCTAATAAATAGACCCGGTATATATTTCGGGTCGGGTCTGGGTCACATCAAACCCGGTTTCACCCGTCCCATGCACACCCCTAGTGTCTCTGTAAAATCCTACTTACAAAAATTCATGTAATTACACCTAAAAATTTGAATGAATTAATTGGTGAAAAAAATAGCATGTTGCATTACAAAATTGTGATGATCAAAAAGTAGACTTCTTGTATTTTAGAACATCTATGGTGTTCAAATCATATATCTTGCAAATTTTTGTGATGGCTTGTTGACTCAGGCCGTCTTTCCCATCTTCAAGTTCAACAAGATCATTAAGTTCTTCCGATGGCAGCAATTCCTAAGTCATATGATTATTAAAAGAAAAAACAGAGTACAAAATGAATGTTAGCACATAAAATAGTATTACACACTTTTTTTTTGGGGGTGGGAGAGAGGAGGGGATATGATATGATATTAGTTGAGAACTAAAGTATATGATTCATTAAGCAAAACAATAATATGCTTTCACTCTTGCACATCCAATGTATCAAAGGCTTTAAAAAATAGTTCTAGCTTACAAAACTATGAAGCATGCATTCTAAATATAATAACATATTTTGCAAATTGTTAAATCAATTACACTTGACAATGTCTTACTTGATGCTATAGATCAGATCGCATGAGACACTTACCAAGTGTGGTTCATCTGAACTATTATTGGTTTTATTGGTTGAGTCCTTATGCTCAGTTTCCTTCTTATGAGTCGATGTGTTAGACATCTTGCTGTTCTTATGCTCAGTGTCCTTCTTATGAGTCGATGTGTTAGACATCTTGCTGCTATCCGAGGCGAGTTGGAATAGCTTCTCACTTCCCTAAGAAGGTAACAAAAAACAAGTCAGAAGCGAAGCTCCAAACATTATACAAAAATACTAAGGATCTACTATCCATTGGCCTAATTGAAAGTGAACATCTATAAAGAACCAAGCAATTTTCAAATGATGCCCCTTCCAAAACATACTAGGCATAAATGAATCCACTGATTGCGCATGCCGCCGCATGACAATAAAACATTGCACTATCTTATGAAAGTAGAGAGCCAAGACAAACATGAGCAGTAGAGACATCTCTGATTGTGGCAGCAAAACAGACAGATTACCATAAATTATTAGCGGGAGAATAATAAACTGCAAGTGCATTGCAAATCTAATAGTAGTACAAACCTGAAGGGCTCTCCAATGAGAATAAGCCCGAAATGAAACCCAGAAGAATGCGAAATTAGGCAAAGGTAAAACCTACAATGTACAATTAAGAATGGCCATCAATTGAAGCCAAGATAGATATTAAAGAGCAAACACAAGTCCACCGAGCACATACATACCATCAGTGCAGAGGAAAATGGAATCAATGAAACTGTAGCATATAAGTATTTCCGGTGGATAATTGTTCCCCTGTAGATGAGACAATAGTTCATATGACAATGAAGATTTAAATAGAGAATTAAATTGGAAGCTACACTAACAGATTCTAGATTAAATTATTGTTGCAACACCATCAACTTTTGCTGCTTTTTTTTTTTGGGAACAGCTGTGTGAGGGAGAATTACCTCATAGCAATATGTCTTAATCTTCGGCGAACAAGTTGTGCATTCAGACTGCAATAATAAACATATTAACCCCATAATAAACATATATCGAAGGCGAATCTACTATTAAGAGTAGTAAACTACTAAACTATTCCAAAACCAAGCAAGTATGCATCAAAACAAGGCTGCGGCACCAACCTTGAAGGGTAAATGACTTCGATGCTAGTGACTTCATTCGATATAGATTTCAAGAATATCTCTGAGGGCTTAACCTGTGACAAAAGCCATGACCCCCACCTGCAACAACTCAAATCACATTCGAGCATATTATGCATAGCGTAATCAACACTTTTAAAAGACTAAAAATCACCTTCTTCTTCTAGATAGACCCATGAATAAAAAAGCATTCAAAACCAACAATGTAACAAACTAACCCATGAATCTTCTTCTTGATAGACCCATCCGGTGCTTTTTCCAAACCAATCCAAGCTTTATTCATCTATTAACCGCAACCACAACCAAATAAAGCAATTGGTTAAGAAAACAGTACACACAAGAATGTGACAACCCAAGAAACAGAAGTTAATACAATGATCGAAACAACAAAAAGGCACCTTGTTGCCACAGTAATCAGCAAGAAGCTCAGCTTTGGCATTAAAGGGTTTATCAGCAACATTAATGCCCTTCCACAGTTCTTTGAACGTTGGAGGAGAATGAGAGGAAGAAGTAGCTGAATTCTTAAGAGAATGATCAATGGCTCTGCTGAAGCACCAGTTTCTCCCTCGTATTGGGAACACAACCAATTTGGCTCTCATGTTGACTCTTTTGGCGGCAAGAACCCTAGAAAGTTTCCAACCAGAGAAATGTTCAGTCTTGGCGGTGAAGTTACAATCTTTGATGTGAAATGAAGCAGAATCCGAATCTGCGTAGTTTGAATATTCAGTGTCAAACTCGAAAAAGTAAAAAGAAAAAGAAAAATAGTAGTGTTAAAGAAGAAGAACCGAAAAGGAGCAAATTACGAATGAGGCTTGAATGACGAAAGAGATGATGTCAAAACGATGCGTTTTGTCGGGAGAGAGTGAACGAAAAACTACACATTCACAAACGGACAAGAAGGTAGTTTCACTGTATCAGTATTCAGTATGAAGATGATGGCGATGAAATAGGAAAGGGGTTAGGAACTTTTGGGGGAGAGAATTTGGATGATTATGGCGGAGTGTGATATTGAGGGGTAAAAGTGTAAAACGGTCAGATATGTAGAGTAGACGGGGTCAGCTTCACTCTCTAATACAGTGATCTTTTTTTTTTTTTTTCGCCACATTTATTTTATAGTCCCATAAATTAAATACTAATTCGTTTAGCTTAGTCTAGTCTGCTGGCAGAATACAATAATTTTTAATTTATCACCTGTGTGTTACAAAATTACTTATTATAGTATTAAAAAAATATAGTATTTAGTTATCGAATGAAATTAACTATTGCAATTATACCTTTTAAAGTTGTCTAAATTATCATGTATAAATTATTATTAATGTGATCAACTCCTATTTCGATTAAATTGAACGTAATTTAGTTAATTCAACCTCTTGGTCTGCAAATTATAAACAAAATACATCAATATTTATGTGAATTATTCTTCGGCTATTTATTTTGTTCTGCCTGTCTTAAGTATGCATTTATAGTGACATGCATATATAATGTAGATTTGATTTTCTTGTTATATGCAGCCATTTTCTCTAACTACACTTTACGACTGGGTATTTTGCTTTGACATTCAAAATTTTGAAATATTATTATGCATTGGAAACAAATTGGACCTCCTTTTAGGTCTTTCAGTTTTGCTATTGATCTTTATTCAGAGCTTCCTGGATATAGAATATCTAAAGTTCCTACTTGGAATTGTGCACCGAGCACAATATTATTTTTCTGCTAGGTGATTAGTTGTTTTTCAAAAGATAAATGAGTTTCTTTACCTCTCTTTATGACTCTTCCTTTTTTATAACATATGAATGGTGCTGCATGGACTACCTAATATCTTTCAAAAACAATTGTCACATAGGTAGCATCATATTTTAGTGTTCTAGTAATTTATTTCGACAGTAAAATATTTTTCTTATATTAAATAAAGTGTTTGATATAAAACAGAATCCCAGTTAGGGGGTAGAAGTAAAAGAGGAAATTGCTATCGTTTTGTGTGTGGTTCTTAATTTGCTAGCAAAGCCTTACCTGTAAGATAAAACAACAGCTATTATGAATTTAGGTAACAATCAAGTTTGGATACTTATAATGAAGAATAAATGACCATTTATACCCATAAAAGATGAAAACGCTGACATATGTACCCACATTAGATCGAAACTAAACTTGTACCCACGCAAAATGTTCTCCGTATGACAAAAGTACCCTGTCTTTAGAGGGTTGGAGTGCCACGTAGGGTACTTTTGTCACATAGAGGGCATCTTGCGTGGGTACAAGTTTAGTTTCGATTTAATATGGATACATATGTCAGCGTTTTCATCTTTTATGGATACAAATGGTCATTTATTCTATAATGAATGATGACCAAAGCATAAAGTATCTAAAAAATTTGGCCAGCACTTAATTTCAGAAGTCACAGGAGTTAAGAGGAGAAAAAAGGGAGGTAGTATTCTTAAACTGAATTGAAAATTGCATAGTTCTAAAAATCGAACCGAATCGGTCTGTTCAACCAGGTTAATTGAAAATCGGTCATCAGAGTGGTTCGGTCGATTCTAAAACCATTTAACAAAAAATTAATTAAAAAATTGGTCGAATCGGCGGTTAACCAATAAACCGATTGAACCGACCAGTTTTTTAGAGGTTTTCTGGTTTGGTGACCCTTCTAAAACGGCGCCGTTTTGACCCCTTTAAAAAAAAACCTAAATGGCTACTGACCCAGTTCCCCCAAGCCCCAGTTCCACTCATCTCCTCTCATCTCTAAAAACTCAAAGAATGAAGAAACTCAACAAAGAAAAGAACCCTAGTGGCGTAGTCCCCCAGCCCCGGATCCTGCAACCCCCGCAGCCACCACAGCCCTGCAGGCCCCACAGCCAACGCATCTTCTCTCTTCTGTTCGAGCTCTCTCTCTGTATTCGCCGGTGTCACCTTTCTCCCTTTTTGCCGCCGTCACTTCCCTTCCTCTTCGCTGCCGGTAAGCACTCCCATTCTTCTTCGCCGCCGGTAAGCACTCCCCTTCCTCTTTGCCGTCGTGTCTCCTTTCTCCCATGTTTGAGCTCCCTCTGATAATAGTTAATTTTGTTCATAATTTACGGTGATATTAGTTAATTAGTTTGCCGAGTTAATTTTGTTCATAATTTTTTATGGAGTTTGTTGATTTCACTGTGGAGTTCGCTAATTTTAGTTTTACTGTGAAGTTTGTTGAGTTAATTTTGTTCATAATTTTGCTGTGAAGTTTGCTGATTTTACTGTGTGGAATTTGCTGATTTTAGTTTTATTATGGAGTTTGCTAATTTTTTGTTGATTTTAGTTTTTCTTTGTTGTACATTAAAGAGGGAAGAATCATAAAGTGTTAATTATATGAATTGATCATTCTGTATTCTTGATTTGAATTCTGAATTATATGAATCAATCATTCTGAATGTTGGATTCTGGATTTTGGATTTTGTTGTATGTAATTTGTATTTTGGATTTCAGAATTTTGGATTCGGATCAGCTTCTTAAGCCATGGCAAATTTCTCACCTAATTCAATCAATAATGCCATTCGCGGACATGTTTCTGTATTGATATGCTTATTTTTTAATTTTATTGGTACCATTTGTATCTAAATAATGGAGAGACCTTGTGTTAATTAATATAAATACATTATTTCTATTAGTGTTTTTATTGAGCATCTTAACGTATCCATTATTAGTGCTTCTAGTTTCATTGTAAAAGAAAATTATATTATGCATTAAGAACAAGATTGTATCCACTGTGTTTATCTGTCTAACCTTTGGTTCAGTGTTATGAGTCCTTATAATTGTGTGGTTATAATTTTGCTTGCGTTTAACTGGTGTACATTAGTTGATCAAACTTTATTAATAAATTTTTTAAGAAAACTATCTTTCCCTTGCCAACGCCACCTACTCCTTCATATATATACCAAGAACCCATAAAAGAATCCAAGCGACACACCCAGCACCAACTCGATCGTACACACAAAATCGGAGTTCGAAGACATCACAAGTGAGTGAAAGTGAGAAGGACCGAGTCAACTAATGAGTCAAATTTGAAGAACACGTTTCGATTCTCCTATTCGGTTGTGACCTATGAGCTAAAAATTGAATCAAGAAAGATTGAAAGAAGCAAAATGAGGGCAAAAGAGATATTTAAACGATAAATTTGAAATTCAAAATTTTTTTTATTAAAAATTCCTGCTCAATGAATTTGATATGAACTCTTTGATATCAAAGCTGGACACTTGTCATGTATTTAGACTGGATATTTGTTGAGCAATTAGCCCATACACTTGTCGAACAATAAATCTACTACTACTCTCTTATTATATATTAATAGATAGATGTTATATAAGCAATTGAAAAATCTATAATGTAGGAAGTCTCTTTATAATAACGAGTGTTTGAACATAACCCGCTTTTTGCAGTAATTCATCGGCCTCTGCCAGACCTCTACTATATGGCTCATAAGGGAGTGGCTTGAACTCCCCTTTATCAACTCTGTGCAATAATAAGGTGAAGATCTTCCATGATGCTTGATAGTATAGAAAGTATATACTTAAGCACGTTACATTAGTCTTTCAATGATATATGAAACATTGTACCAAGCCATGTACAATTTGTTACCTTCAATTCCTTTATGCAAATGAATTGTTGTTGATCGCCTCTAATTCTGCAAAACACAATACAATTGCCATTATTATTTAAAGCGAATCTATTTCTTTTAAACTATCGAACTGATTGGTAAGTCATCCGTTAGTGTCACTATATGGCTTGGATGTATAATCAATGAAGGCTAGAAAAAATTGATAACTCATAAAATATGAGCTGGGAAAGTGAACATACATGTCGAGAATGAGACTCTCATAAGCCTCAGGAATGGTAATCCTTTGCTTCTGCTGTGATATGTGGACATCTCCAAACCAGGTAGCTTATACTGCAACAACAGCAGATATCATGGATTTGTAAAAGTCTCATTCAGCAAATGCATAATCTAAACCTAATATATAATTGTTTTTAAATACACTTAACATTAAATTATCAAGTGAATGAATACAAGAAATCATTAGATGGAATGCACTTCTTTAGTGATTCGGCAAGAGAATTTAGTCTAACTATTACAAGTTTGGGATAAAAATAAAATAATTTTGGATTTAACCGTGCCAATTTCGCATTTAAATATCTCGAAGTTTGATTCCAAACTAGTATTGGGAGATCTATATTTGCTATATGAACATCAAACTTCCAATCACAATGAATGCATTTGACAATATAGAGAATCATCAAAACGTAGGCGATCATATACCATAAGCTTCATTTAAATAGCTTATGAAGGCAGATAAAAAACCCATTTCTCTTATGCTTTTGACCTAGACATGCACAAGTTTATAGTGAGGTTCCATATATATATTGATATATACATATATAAACTGAGAATGATTAAGACAAAACTGAAGAGAGCTCCCAAGAAACCAAACAACCATTTTATCTTGGTGAGCTCCACCCAAGTTCTACTAGAAAGAATTTCATAAGTTTCCAACAAATTCGTGGTTCTTCCGAAATGATAGAACAAAATCCATAATAACAAGTGATGATACGATATCATTGTATCCTTCTAGTTTTTGTTCTTGTTCTTCTCCTCTCCTAGAAAAAAAAAAGGTGTAGAAAAAGATCACCAACATGGACACGAATACACCACACGCTTTGAACTGACGACGATAGTGTAATAACATTTTTTCTGGACATTTCAACTAAGGAAAAGCAAATAACAAAACAACAAAAGTGACACAGAAAAGAGCGTATCCAAAGTTCCATGATTTTATGTATCTTGGCTTCAACTTGGACCTTGATCAAAACCTATTAATCCAACAATAGCTCCAAAAGACAAAACAATCCACCAGATAACTGGGTGCCACAACACCCAATTTTGAACCTATGTTTCGAACATATTGGATCTATTGTGGTCGCCGAGAGCCAGGGCGGTGTTATCGATTTTCATATTGCAAGGTTACAAAATGTCTGTTTGTGTTGGGTGAAGGAAAAGAAAAACCACAAATTGATCAAACTGCAGGGTAAAGGATATACAATTCAAATATTCTAATTGAAAATGAAGTTATGCCAAGCAAAAACGAATTTACCTTGCTGATTGATTCTGATAAACCGATTTTTCAACAACGTTGCCATAACTAATACATACAAATGTAATTACCTATGTATGTATTAATTAGGGTTAAGTACTTTTTTCGTCCTTAACGTCATGTGTCAAAATCAAAATCATCCCGAACCTTTTTTTCTTATTAAAATCATCCTCAACGTTACAAAACGTTATAAAATCATCCTTTTGCCCATAAACAATATTTTTTAGACAATTTTGTCCTTAAGCAAAAATTAAAAAACCCTCCCTACCCTCACCACTAACCTCTGCATCATCATCACCATTGCTACGCATCTCTTTCTCCCTTTCCTTATGGCCACCACCACTACCACCATAACCATCACCACTGGCATCATAACCATCACACCTTTCTCTCTATTACCTGTTCATCATCCTAAATCACTACCACCTACCCACTACCCCCAACCCTTTTCTTTCCACCTAAACCCTTTTTTTTAGAAACAATTCAGCAATTTAACATAAATCATCAACCGCAATAATTCAGTAATTTAACAAAAATCATCAACCGCAATCATCAACAAAATAAATTTAACAGAAATTTTAAACTAAACAATAGTTCAGCAACCATCAACTGTAATTTCAACTCTAAAATCAGCAACAACAGGAATTAAAAAAATTAGAAAGAAAGAAATGATGTTTATGTTCTTCAAAAATTAAAAAAACATAAAAAAGAAGAGAGAGAGAGAGAGTTGGTTTTTCTGTTTTAGGTGGAAAGGAGTAATGGGGGGTAGGGGTAATGGGTGGGGTACTGTAGGTACTGGGTGGTGATAATAGGAAAGGGTTTTTATGTCATTTCAAAAATTATTATGGACAAAAGGATGATTTTATAACGTTTTATAACGTTGAGGATGATTTTAATAAGAAAAAAAGGCCGGGGACGATTTTGATTTTTACCCAAGACGTTAAGGACGAAAAAAGTACTTAACCCTATAATTATGAATTAATACATACATAATATTATCTCATTTTTTTATTACCTATGTATGTATTAATTATGTATGTGTGTGTAACATATGTATGAATGTATTATCTATGCAGTGAATACATAATTATTGATTAATACATACATAATATTCTTTCATTATGTATTAATACATAATTATATATTACATATATATTAATTAATACATTATTAGTTAATAGTTAATTATATATTACTTATATATTGGCCAATGAGTAATAGCTCAAATGGCATAGATCCTCCATCCTCAATTAAGAGGTTGCGGGTTCGAGTCTCCTATCTTTCCAAATTTTGCCAATGAGTTATAGCTCAAATGGCATAATCTCCCCATACTCAATTAAGAGGTCGCGGATTCGAGTCTCATATCTTTGGTAAAAAAAAAATATTACTTATATATTGATTAGTATTACCCATGTTATGTATGTATGTATTAAAACATAGATAATATATAATTAACAATGCATGCATACATAGTTAATTATGTATTACATATTATTAATCCATATATAAAATATAATTATGTATTAACTATGCATTAATTTATAAAGACATAGTTAATTATGTGTTAATACTTAATTTTGTATAACCTATTTATGCTTTAATACATAATTATGAATTTCTTATATATTAATTAGTATTACCTATGATATGTTTGTATGTATTAATACATATGTAATACATCATTACTATATATGTAATAATATATAAACACAGACAGAGTTAATTATGTAATACCTATATATTAATTTAGGTTTAATTACTCTATTGGTTCCTTTTAATTTGGTCCCTGCACCAAATTTTTTTCCTATAAATAGATATAATGCTACTAATTATTTAATCCTTCTTTAACTTAAGTATCAATTCTCTTCACAATCGTGGAATTAAATACTATTTTACTCTATTTATTAAAGAAACAACCTAGGAAGAACAAGTAGTTCTTCATACTAAAGTTAAAGAATATTTTGATTCAAATATGAAAGTATACAAAACAAAAATTTAGATAAAGTTGCTATAATTAATCTATACATAGATAAGTATTTTAATGATTTCATTATAAAATTTTAATCCAAAACATAGACATTTGTGAAAATATAATTCATTCTCTCCATAAAATATTTAAAGATTGTGTATTACAAAAAAAAACGTCATTGAATATAATGTTGTTCACTCATTAATATGTTATGTGTGTTGTAATATCATTTGTAGTAATGATCAAAGTTAATCTGCACAAGAAACACACCAATATTGTATGTACTCCTTATATATTACTTATGTATGTATAACTTATGTAGTTAATACATAATTATAGATTAATATGTAAACCCCGTTAAATTAGTAGATAATTAGTCAATAAATTAGTTTTTAATAAGGAAGATTAGAAATGCGAATATTATATCAAATTAGGATAGAGCTCATCGAAACGAGAATTTTGACACCAATTTTGAAGAAAACGTTACAAGATTGGACTGAACAGGCCGAACCGGTTGAACCGGGCCCGTGGGCCCAACTGGTTCAGCATTAAATGAACTTAAAGCTCATCTCCTTCATTAAGAACAGCAAAAGCAGCGCTGAATGAGAAGGGACGAAACCCTTTATGGTAAATTCAAATTACCGTAACTTTCCGATCCAAGCTCTGATTGCCGCACCGTTTGCGACCACGCGTCCACCGCGTCGAGCTCTACGTTTCTACCGGAATAATTTCATAGGTAAGCCCTTAAATATTCTCAGCCACTCTTTTCCCCAAATTTTCAAAATATAGGAAGGGAAGTTGAATTTCTTTGATTTCTAATGTTTTAGGAGCCAATTAGCTTGAGGAAAACGTTCACTCTTGCTTATGTGAAGCTTGAGTAAGGTGAGGATATGATAATTCTATTTTAATTTCATTGAATTTGAGCTTTGAGTATTAAATTGGATATATATGTGTTATAAATGTGTATTAGGTTGAAAATAAATAATTAGAACTTGAAATTGTGAATATTGGAACTTAGAGAAAGCTGAGCTTAGAATCTGTTGAATTTTGAGGGGCTGCCTTGATTTTGAATAAATCGCTTTGGTTGTTACATGAAAATCGGCCAAGGTATGATTTAGGTGTCTTGCATTTAATATATAATGTTCTGTGAAAACTTAGGCTAGATGACCATATGATAAGTTGAATTGCATGGAATGGTACAATGCTTAGTATATTTGATATCCACGATGTGATTTGGTTGTGTAATAGAGATTATTATTATGTGGACTTCATAATGAGATATGCGTATTGAGATATGGGTAAGTTGATGATTTTGTAGGTTATATGCATATTGGTTGAAAGCTTGATGGTTTTGTTGTATATATAAATATATAATATTGATGGTTGGTGGTTGATAAATGGTGTAAGAATTGTTGAGTTTTGTTATTGGTATATGGTGTTGGGTTTGGCAAGGTTAAAAAGGAATGGAATGGAAGTTTTGGAATGTAAATGCGTTTTAAGAGGTTTCGTAAAGTTAGTTTTTGGCCGAACTTTAGCGAGACATAACTTGGCCTTCGGACCCTCAATTTGCTTCTAACTTGTTTTAAAATGAAAATTGGGTTCGTGATGTTTATGCCACTCGAAGTACGGATGAAAAATATTGTAAAACGAAGAAATTATAGTAATTGAAATGTTGCACTTATGAACTGCCCTGTTTTTGACAGATTCCCTGCTACTGCTGCATTACGACTGCATCTGCGTTATATTTTTTTTAAAAGGACGTACGCCCACGCATATGCATGACTCACGCATACGCGTGGAGTGGATTTTTGGCGATGCGTACGCACGAGTCCATGCGTGCGCGTAAGGGGTAAACAAGCATGTCCACGCGTACGCGTGAGCCACGCGTACCTGTTCCAGCAAACATGATTTTTAAGGTTTTTAAAACCTATTTCAAACTACTAAACCTCTATTTTCATTCCATTGGTCATAAATAATAGTGTTAAACCTGATAACCAGATGAAGTTAGGAAATGAGGATAACTTGAAGGTGAAGTAAAGTTGAAAAGTGATTAATTGATTATGAGATGTTACGGATAAGTCATATATGTTACTTGACTGGATATTCTGATGAAAGATTATGTATGAAATTTGGCTTGAATGATTTAATGATCTGAGATACGAGATTCCCTGGATAAAGTGTCGTGGCTTGCCACCACGTGTACCAGGTTGAATGCTCGATACTCTGTTGACCCTACGTCGTAAGTGTGACCGAGCACTATAAATTCCTGGAAATGTAACCCCTATTGAGCAGTGTTGATTATTTGAGAAAAAGCTATGCATAGACTCTTGGGGATGCACGTCAGGGGACAGTCTAAGGTTTTCGGACTTGTCGGGTTGGCTGGATAACCGACAGATGAGCCTCATCAGCCATAGGACAAGCATACATCATATGCATATTACTTGAATTACTTGCTTGTGCTTTAATTGGGTGTACCTAAATGTACTTGTCATGTTAAATGTATATTTGTTACCTGTAGTATTTGTAACCTTCTTGTGCTTGCCTTTATCTGTTTATTTGTCGGTGAAATGCATGATGGGGATGGAGGTATGGAGGAATGGCAATATGAGACTTAGATTTTAAGGTTAAGTTAGATTTAGATACTCATATAAAACCACCTTTTTATGACTTCTGTTTAATACTTTAAGCTCTATAATCTAAGTGTCAGCGTTCTAGGTTTGCCTCTGGCATTTCCAGGGCCTTATATATTATGTGTGTGGCACCTTTACCGGTTCTCATTCCATACTATGTTGTTATTTTTCAGATGCAGGTCGAGAGGCGTCTCATTAGGCGTCTGGGCTCCTGAAACGAAGTGGTTACTGGGCTATTTTGTTATACAGTGATGTATGTATATATATGTACTGTGTGTGTGTGTGTGTGTGTGTGTGTGTGTGTGTGTGTGTGTAAGTATTCTCCGGCCAGCCTTGACTTCGCAGGCTGAGTTAGGAGCTTGTTATTTTGTATATCTTTTGCTCTCTATTCCTACTTTTATTATTTTATGTTTGATAGATATAGTTTTCTTCACACGCAAGTTATTCCGTTTCTAGAGCGTTGCGCTTTTTATTTTGCGATTTTGTTTTACCCATTTTTTTAAAGCTCCTAGTTTATTATATTCTTTTTGCTATTATATGTACATATTTTATTTTAGAGGTCATAGTGCCTCACCACCTCTGTGTTACATCCTAGGTGTAATACTCTGTGTGGTAGGGTGTTACATAATACATACATACTATTACCTCATTATGTATTATCTATGTATGAATTATATATGTGTGTGTGCGTGTGTGTGTGTGTGTGTGTGTGTATTAATACATAATTAATACATATATAGTTAGGGATAAGTATTGTTTTGGTCCCTAACGTTGAGGGTCAGAATCGAAACCGTCTCTGATATAATTTTTGACTTAAAATCGTCCTTAATGTTATATTTTATTTTAAAATCGTCCTTTCTAATAAAATTTTTTAATTTATTCCTAAATTAAGGAGAGAGGAGACGCGAGCCACTGCTGCCGCCTCGCCGCCTCTGCCTCCTCTCATCTTCGCCGCTTCGTCAACTTGGGTCATCGCGAGCTTTCCCTTTGCGGAGGCACCGCTTGCTGCCTCCGGGTCGTTCGTCGCGGTCTTTCTCGCAGCTGCTTCGCCTACGACCGCCACGTCTGTGAACCAGCAAGGTGGCTTTGGTGTCGGTTCCAGATCCAATAGATCTGCCGCCGCTGTTCCAAGTGGTTCTACCGACGTGGACGTCGTCGTCTTCCTCAGCTGCTTCTGTTCCCACCACATACTATCGCCGACGTTCAGAGGTCGCGTTTCGGCATTCAGGTAGGTCAATTCCTGAATTAGAATCTCCCATTGCAGATATGGAATTGTTGTCTATTCGCAGTCTGTAATTTCGCTTGATCTTGAATTTCTACTGATGATTCAGCTTCTAATTTTTTGATTTCGTGTTTTGTTGATGGCTTTTCTATTGTGTCTACTATGGAACACTGGATTTGAATTTTTGCTTGAAATTCTGAATCTGGAATTTGATATTGTGATTGATATGTAATTTCTGTTGATGAATTTTTTTTAATCTGGAGGAGAAGGTAATTGTGCTGGTAGTGGTGAGGGTATTTTTGTCCAAAAAAATTAAAAGGACGATTTTAATACAAAAAAATGTTAAGGATGATTCTAAATCGAAAATTACGTTGGGGACAATTTCGATTCTGACCCTTAACGTTATGGACCAAAACAATACTTATCCCTATATAGTTAATAATGTATAAATTTATTATCCTTGTAT
>NC_029786.2:6964062-6964380 GCF_000816755.2 Arachis ipaensis
TAAATAAATGTATTGATGCATCAATGGTTGATTTTGTGCCTCTGGAGCTTGTACTTGTTCTCCAGATTATTGATTTTGTTCTTGAACTGTTGTTATGTAGGACATTTTGTTAATTATTTAATTTTGACCTAACTGTGGGACTAAATTGATGTTAAATGAAACTTTTTTGGATTCAAATAGAACACTTTAAACCTTAAGGACCAAAACGGAATTACGCCCAAACCTAGGGGACCAATTTAGTACTTTACCCTCTTATATATTAATTAGTATTACATATGTTATGTATATATGTATTAATACATTTGTAAGACATCAATA
>NC_029786.2:6965781-6977408 GCF_000816755.2 Arachis ipaensis
GTAAATTTTAACTTATTTATATTAATATTTTAAAAATGTGGGTCGTTACAGAATCACCCTGATTCGAACTACCCTTAGACTATATGCATGCATAATTCGAATCGACCAAATTCGATTTACAAGCATCACTACTAATTCGAATTGGCCTAATTCGAATTAGTGTTGGTTTGTCTAATTCAAATAGGGCTCATTCAAATTACATAAAAATATTCTTTTGGGAGATCTAGGTAACGTTTTTCATTTTAGTTGATTTGTATAATATTAGCCTTCAGTTGGTTTATATATATATTTTTCCATTTTGATTATTGCATGTTAGAATAAAAAAATTAATTTCTTTTTTTTTTAAATTGCTTTGGTGTTTGTACATACTATACCAATTGGAATAAACTAAAAGAGTTGATTACAATGTGTCAAAATCGTGTTATATAAGAAAATATTTTTAATAAAAAATATAACACAGTGAACTTTTTTATTAAAAATTTATGTAATTATTCTATTAACATAGAACAAGACTAAACCATCAAAAGTAACTATGAAAGATTGATTCGCTGACAAAAGTAACCATGGAAGATCAAAACTTCTCAAATACCCACAATTGATTTGCTCCGTTTGTCAAATGTGACCAAACGTTAATAGAATGTTGTTAAATTATACAATGTATCCACATCCATTGCAACGTGGCAAAAGAATGCCTTACGTGGATTAAATTTTTTTTTGGTTAAAATTGTATTTATTTAATTGCATTTAATTATTTTATTAAAAAAGAAAACGTTACTCTTTCAAGGATTGAAATTAGAAGAATAGAAAGAGGTGTTACCCCTCCCTTTTGAGCGTGACATCAATCATGCCCTAACAGAGCAATTTTTCATCTTCTTCTTCTCTAGCGTACTCTCATTGTACTCTGATTCCATTCGATACGTGTACTCAGTACCATTTAGGGTCAATTTAAACCATAATTCTTCGTTTTTCTCGGTTGGAACCCAATTTTCGCAGGGTAACCCAAGCACAGGCATCCAAGGTAACTACAAGCGAAGAACCCTAATTCTTGAATTAATTTATGTTCATAGAATTTGAGCAATGTCAAGGAGAGAGGTAACTACAAGCGAAGGAAGCAGATTTTCAGGAGCTTCACATTCGAAGATGAAGAAGAAGAAAATTATGGATGGAAGATGTCACTGTGGTGAGTATGTTGTCTTGTTGGAATCTTTGACGGTTACTAATCTTGGAAGATAGTTCATCCGTTGCCCCTTTTCGAAGGTATGAGACATTATTTATGATAATTAGACAAGTATAGGGTTCCTCTGCATCTCTGATATTTTGATTTTTTGGCTTCTGTAGAGTCGAGATTGCCATTATTTTGTTTGGGTTGATGAAATTGATGGGGGATGGCAAAGTTTGGCAAGATGTTTGATTAGGAGACTCAATGAGCATAAATGTGGTGTTGCTAATCAAGATGTGACAATTGCTCCAACAGACCACAGGGAGAGAAATGTTAACACGGCCACGAAAGTTGAGAAGAAGATTGAATGTGAAATCAAAGCTATGAGAGTATGGCTTGTGTCCGTGTCTTTAGGATTGTTTCTGCAGTTTACGGCTTTTTTGTTTGTAATGGTCATGTACAACTGATTGGTAAGTTTGAGTCCTAAATTTATGCAGAAGTTTAGAACTAATTTCGGTACAGGGTTGTTTTCTATCAATGAAGAACAATGTAATTCATGTTTGAATGAGATGATGTCTTTGCTATTTATTGCATTTTTATTCTATCACTATTCTGAATAATTATTATTCTTTTCTAACATTGTTTAAGCATTCTGAGCTAAGAAATTAGTTAATCATAATAACATCAATATCAGAATATAATATGTAATAGCATAATCATAAGCACTCATAAGGTTCTAAAAAAGTACATCAATAACTGTTTAAGTAATGTATATAGCATACGAACATGACATGATATTTCAAAATAAAAATAGTAAACATAACTGATCCTTAGCAGTAAAGTTTTGAGCTAAATTATATACATATAGATTCCAAAAAATATAAAGACTGTTAATATTTTTTTAATTTGGTGTTGAGTTGCTGCTCCCACTGGATAATCCATAGGCTGTGCCTTGCATAGTAGTAGATGGTCTGGGTGGTCTGAATCCAGGAACTGGCCATGTTGGTGTAAGGTGCGATCTTGGTGTTGGCATAAACTGTGCGAACCTGGAAGTTGTGCCTGCACTGGCTCCTTGCATTGTATGTGGGGACACGGTGGGTGGCCTAACAGATGCATTGGATGGCTGCTGAAGAGTGTTCAAAGTTGAAGCCTGAGGCACAGGGGTCTGAACTTGTGATGGAGGAGGCCTCTTGGTGGATCTCTTTGTTCTCTTTATTTTTGTGGTTGGTGGCCTAATTGGTGGTGGCACTTGCAGTGTATGCGGCATATTAGGAGATGGATTCAATGTGGTAGTGGCCTATAATTTAAATTAGACATGAATGTAAGTAAACTTAATAGCTCAAAAAATGTTTAAGCAATTTAACAAATTTATATTTTACCTGTGGTTGGGTTCCGGCACCCAGAGATGCCTCAAATTCAGCTGCTGCAGCATCCAAGGCTGCTTCTGCCTCTGCATCCTCTAAGGTTTCCTCCCAATACATCTCAGCCAGTCTTTCATCATCCTCATCCTGTGCTACATTAACAGGTGGTACATGTGCAGTTGTTGCTGCAGAAGAGTTTTGACCATGTGCTGTAGCATCCGCAGCAGTAGCAGCTGCTGCCATGGCTTCCTTTTTAGCCTTGCAACTTCTAGAATTGTGCCCTTCCTATATAATAATTGAGATTTTATAATATTTCACAATACAAATATTTACAGACAAATATCCCTAACAGTTGTTATGGTGAACAATATTTCACAAACCTTCAAACAGTATTTGCATTTTATTTGACCATATTTTCTCTTTGTCCTGTAAGGGTCTGGGTCAACCTTGGGAGCATCCCTAGAGGTGTCTCTCTTCTTAGTGGGCTGCCCGATAGGCCGTTTGTAATGTGGAGGCAAAATTGGTATAGTGTCTAGCTGTTGCCAATACTCTTGACTAGGCACCGACTGAACCAAAAATTGGTATGTTGCATTGTAAGCACCAATTGTCAGCCATGTGTGTGCAACATCTTCAGCCCTCCTATTTTGATGTGCCAATGCTGCATATGCATGCTTGCAGGGTATGCCAGTGAGCTGCCATAGTCTACAAGTACAAGTATGCTTCCCGAGATCAACAATTACTTTCATAGGTAAGCATTGAACCTCAAAGATATTTCCAGCATCATCCCCTGTCCAGAATGGCCTCCAACTACTACTCTGTTTCTTATTTTTCTCCAATCTACTCTGTTGTACTGGACAAAACCGTCCATTGTATCCCCTTAACTCCTTCTTATTTCTAGCCAAAACACCTTATCTCTTCCAGGAGGGTAATGATTGGCTTTCCCCTAAACTTCTTACACTTAGAGTTAAAAACTTCACTATTGTTGTTGGTGATATTATCCACCTTTGGCCATTCACTAAAGTGGGATCTTGACCATTGTTTTGGTGGAATGCGGCTCAGATACTCCCAAGCATGTGGGTTTAGTTTTCTGATTGTTGTCATGGCTGCTGCAAAGTCTTGGGGGTGGTGCTTCTTGCACACACCCAAACTACACCCTTGAGGTAACATCTTCTAGAGCTGGAATAAGACCCTGAAAAAATGTATAAACACTTTGTAACTTCAGGTGACATGTTTATATGCAAGAAAATGTTTAAACACTTTAAATGTTGTACCTTTTGCTGATCTGACATAAATGTCCAATCGTTATTCCTCTGATCACCCAAATCCTCTTGCAAAAGTTGAAGGAACCATTTCCAGTTGTCTTTGGTTTCTGAATCCACAATAGCATATGTGATGGGGTAAATGTGATTATTCGCATCTTGACTAACAGCCGTCAACAATTGTCCACCATAGTATCCTCTCAAGAAGGTCACATCCAAGTTAATAAACGGTCTGCATCCAGCAAGGAAGCCCTTTCTACACGCATCTAGGCAAATATATATTCTTCTGAACAAGACAGTTGAATTTGGCATTGGTGTGGTGCATATATTTACAGTGGATCCTGGGTTGGTATTCAAAATTTCCATGGCATATTCTCGGAGTCTTGCATATTGTGCTCTCTCACTACCTTCAATTCTTTCTTTTGCCTTTGCCATCGATCTATAAATTTTTCTTTCACTCAACAAAACATCATATTCTTTCTTAAAGTAATCCTCAGCCTCTCGAACAGTCATCATTGGCTGCACCCTAATTTGCTGCTCCAACTCATCTACAACCCACTTTCCATTAGCAGACCGATTATGCACAACCCTGCAACAAGTATGCTCGTTCACAAATGTTTTCACCTGATAGCTCAGCGGATAATTCCTCTTAGCAAAATATATCTGCCAAGGACAGTTCTCATCCCAACATAACACCTTCACTCTTGTACTATCCACCCTTGGAAAAAAAATACTCCTCCCTAAGTTGATATTAAACTTTCTCACTGCCCTCTTAAATTGCTCTAAAGATTCAAACTCCATACCTACTTCAAGCCTAACTTGTCCAACTGGTGCATCGGCATTACCTATGTAGTAGGAAAAATTGAAGCATATGATTATCAAAGGTATAATAAATAACATGCTGCACAAGAATAGTTGTAATGGATAATAACTGATGTGCAATATAACAAGGATCACAACTTCCTTTGAATTTTGACTTAAATAATCATATATGAACAACACTCATTAGTTAATATTCATCATACAGTAATTTGCACACAACTGCTCAATTCAAAAAAAAAATTAAATTATTGTTCTCACTTCTAACTTACTAATAATCAAAGGAACATTGAAAAATATTAGTAAATACCTTGTGGGAAGACCTCTGATTGTTCCTCATCCGAATCTGCACAACTTTGAAGCTCCTTAGACTCATAACAGTGTAATCCTGGTTCAGGGTCTGAATATTCTTCAGCCTCATCAACTAGCACAAAAATACTTGGAGCCTTTTTAGGATCTGGGTTCTGTTTGAAAGTTTATCCAGTAGGTTCAGGTCTGCTAGTGCTCCTTCTATTCTGCTTCTTGGCCGCTTCTCTTACTTCATGTTGAGATGGACCTTGATTGTGTTCAGCATTTTGACTTGATGATGGTGGTGGTTGGGGTTGAGTAATGGAATTAGGGATGGCAAAATTTCTTGAGACGCGGGGATCTCTGCGGGGACTGCCCCGAATGGGGATTCGATTGTGGGGAATTTTTCCCGCGGGGATGGAGACGGGGGACAAAATTCCCCCGAAGCAGGCGCGGGGACCCGAGCGGGGATCCCCGCTATTCCCCGAAATTTATGAATTCCTTGAATTATCCTTAATAGTTTATTTCTCATATATGTTTTTTAGTCATTTCTCACACACATATATATAGAAACCCAAAACTCCTAAACTTTATTTGCATAACCCCTCTTCAATTCAGAGATCCCTAAGGCTGTCCATACTCTATCCAACCTCTCTGCAGCCACCCCTTCGTCACCCTTCTCACTGCATCGTCACACCTCATCGTGCCATCACCCTTACCGCGTCGTAATTTCTATTTGCAGCATTCCTTTTCGTAACTCTGCCGTCGTGTCCATTCTCCTTTTTGTTGCCGCGTCTCCCACCTCGTCCACTGCTTTTTCCTTTGGCTCGTCGTTGCGTTCCCCCATTGCGTTATTTCGAAAGAAGTCACCATCGTGTCATTTAGACTTTTTGTATAAAATCTTGCCGTTTTTGTATAAGATAGATACTTGTAGCTCTATTCATATGAAAATTAATAATTAGTTAGAACTATTATGTAGATGGGGAATGGGGTCCCTGCGGGGAATGGGGCTCCGTGGGGAATGGGGATGGGGAGCAATATTCCCCCACAGCGGGAAATGGGGCGGGGATGGGGAGCAAATCTGAGGGCGGGGATGGGGAGCAGGGAGGCATCCCCCGCCCCTGTCCTGCCCCATTGACATCCCTAAATGGAATCAGAATTCTGTACATGATACGGTTCAAATTGGGGTTCATTATAAGCTTGGGGTATATATTGTGTTAGTATTTCCGGTGTTGTTGTTGGGGCAGCATGAAAAGGCTGAGAACTAGAATTGTGTTGTGAATTTAAGGTATTTGTGGCTTCTTGTTGCTGTATGGGATTACTAGACTGTCTCATGGTTGAGGTGGGTTGGCTAACAAAATTTCTGTCTTGTGATAATGATGTCCTTACTTGTGTGTTGGGCTGAGTGTTGGGTTGTATATTGGGATGTTGATTGAGTTGGCTATTGGGCCTGGTACCTGACTGTGTGGTGGGCTGGGTTTTGGGATGATCAGTTGTGTTGGCCATCTTCGTAACCTTCTTTTTTCTAGGAGTTAGAGTCTTCTTTGCACAAATCTTTTTTCTCCCCTTTGAAGGAGATGCAACATTACCACCACCATCTTCAACAACTTCTGGCAAGCTTATTGGGTGCTCAGTGTATACACAAATTCTACTATCATTCCTTAATGCAGCTTCATACATCTCTATTATGTCTTTATCACTCCTTAATAACTTTAAACCACCATTAAGCTCCATTCTAGGCACTAACAAATAGCATTCATTGATCATGGTGTATCCTATATCTCTAAGGAGGTCATTGATAAAAAATCCATTAAGAGTATCAACATTGACCCTTCGAATTTCAGATTTCTCTCCACCTACATACATAGTTTTTCCATCTTTTGTTCTCTCAAATTTTTCTCTGTGATATATCTCCAAAGTGATATGTAATGTAGCCATCTACGCAAAAGAATTTAAAATCCACCATTAGTGGCAATCTTACAAACTCCAAGTTACTCAAACCCTAACCATCATAGTACCTAACTTCACTATTAATTTGGTTTCAAGAACAATAATTACCACAATATTCGAATCATAAAAAATTATACGGCTTAAATAGAGGAACAAGAATATAATGAAGTTACCACAAATCCAAACCCTATCAGAAATAACCACAACAATAGAACTAATTTTTTCACGTTGAACGAACAACTCTTATAACTTAGAGGTTACAATCATTGAATGACTTAGTTCATAAAAGTATTACCTCATAGAGCCTTTAAGTGTGACAGAATTCGCCTATAAACACGGTCCGTTGGAGAAGCAGCAACCTCCTTCTTCAATGTTGTCACAGGAATGGAATCAGAGTACAATAGGAGTACGCTAGAGAAGAAGAAGATGAAAAATTGCTCTGTTAGGGCATGATTGATGTCACGCTCAAAAGGGAGGGGTAACACCTCTTTCTGTTCTTCTAATTTCAATCCTTGAAAGAGTAACGTTTTCTTTTTTAATAAAATAATTAAATGCAATTAAATAAATACAATTTTAACAAAAAAAAATTTAATCCACGTAAGGCATTCTTTTGCCACGTTGCAATGGATGTGGACACATTGTATAATTTAACAACATTCTATTAACATTTGGTCACATTTGACAAACGGAGCAAATCAATTGTGGGTATTTGAGAAGTTTTGATCTTCCATGGTTACTTTTGTCAGTGAATCAATCTTTCATGGTTACTTTTGGTGGTTTAGCCCATAGAACAATATTTTCCAAACATAGCGTATAAATACAATATATTTATAAGTACAACATTATTGGCTTGGTTTTTGTTTTTGGTCACAGTATTATTGGTTTTGTTGAATGAGAAGTCTAGGAATGAAAACAATGGAGAACCAGGATGAATTAAAACAAACAAATAAATGTTTTTTTAGTACAAATAAAAGTTTTACTATAAAACATTAATATGACCCAGTTCCTACATGGCCCATTTAATGTTGCTAGTGCATGGTCAATCAGCTCATGTTGCAACTATAGTCACCAAAAAACAAACAATAGAGTATCTATTTTTGACCTTTCAAACCCCATTGGACATCCAATTGGATAATTTTATAGAGCGCAAAAAACAAAACACAACCTACTACTTATTCGTAAATTTGAATCCTCTAAATTTTGAATTTTTATTTTAGAGAATAAAATGTGATCTTTTACTCTTAAATATTTTCTCTTAATTCCACCTATAAAATAAATAGTGATACTTTATCCTCTAAAATAAAATTTAAAATTTAAAAAATCTAAATCCCTTATTCATTCTCAAAAGATTGAAATTTCATTAAAAGCGTTACAGCAATGACATACCGAAAACTCTTCCGTATATATATCTTTTAATTTGAAAACGCGTTTGTACAACATCTTTTTTATTTTATCCAAGTATCATACGTTAGTGGAAAGCACAACAAACTCGATATAATTAAAGAACATGGACAATGACTTGTTTCAGAGAATCAAAAGTGGTCCAAAGAATCAAAGATCCTATTATTTAATTTGTTTTTATTTATTCATTTATCTCATATGGAATTGGAAGAGAGTATCATTGAAATGGTGGTGACAAGAAAGAAATTTGTTGATCACGTGCCTTAACCTTTTTATCAATTCATTTCATGGGTTCAAAATATTTTTTATTTAAATTTTTTCCTTAAAAATATTAATCTTTTGTATGCTTTTTTTTGTCTTTATTAGCATTACTTTTGAACTATCACCTGCATAAGTTCTATGCTATTTTCTATACACAAATGCAGAGGTTACTAATCTCTTCACAAAAAGCATAGTATATTTCATATTTCGAAGATTATTATATTTATTTAAAATAAGAGTAAAAATGCAATTAAATAAATACAATTTTAACAAAAAAAAATTTAATCCACGTAAGGCATTCTTTTGCCACGTTGCAATGGATGTGGACACATTGTATAATTTAACAACATTCTATTAACATTTGGTCACATTTGACAAACGGAGCAAATCAATTGTGGGTATTTGAGAAGTTTTGATCTTCCATGGTTACTTTTGTCAGTGAATCAATCTTTCATGGTTACTTTTGGTGGTTTAGCCCATAGAACAATATTTTCCAAACATAGCGTATAAATACAATATATTTATAAGTACAACATTATTGGCTTGGTTTTTGTTTTTGGTCACAGTATTATTGGTTTTGTTGAATGAGAAGTCTAGGAATGAAAACAATGGAGAACCAGGATGAATTAAAACAAACAAATAAATGTTTTTTTAGTACAAATAAAAGTTTTACTATAAAACATTAATATGACCCAGTTCCTACATGGCCCATTTAATGTTGCTAGTGCATGGTCAATCAGCTCATGTTGCAACTATAGTCACCAAAAAACAAACAATAGAGTATCTATTTTTGACCTTTCAAACCCCATTGGACATCCAATTGGATAATTTTATAGAGCGCAAAAAACAAAACACAACCTACTACTTATTCGTAAATTTGAATCCTCTAAATTTTGAATTTTTATTTTAGAGAATAAAATGTGATCTTTTACTCTTAAATATTTTCTCTTAATTCCACCTATAAAATAAATAGTGATACTTTATCCTCTAAAATAAAATTTAAAATTTAAAAAATCTAAATCCCTTATTCATTCTCAAAAGATTGAAATTTCATTAAAAGCGTTACAGCAATGACATACCGAAAACTCTTCCGTATATATATCTTTTAATTTGAAAACGCGTTTGTACAACATCTTTTTTATTTTATCCAAGTATCATACGTTAGTGGAAAGCACAACAAACTCGATATAATTAAAGAACATGGACAATGACTTGTTTCAGAGAATCAAAAGTGGTCCAAAGAATCAAAGATCCTATTATTTAATTTGTTTTTATTTATTCATTTATCTCATATGGAATTGGAAGAGAGTATCATTGAAATGGTGGTGACAAGAAAGAAATTTGTTGATCACGTGCCTTAACCTTTTTATCAATTCATTTCATGGGTTCAAAATATTTTTTATTTAAATTTTTTCCTTAAAAATATTAATCTTTTGTATGCTTTTTTTTGTCTTTATTAGCATTACTTTTGAACTATCACCTGCATAAGTTCTATGCTATTTTCTATACACAAATGCAGAGGTTACTAATCTCTTCACAAAAAGCATAGTATATTTCATATTTCGAAGATTATTATATTTATTTAAAATAAGAGTAAAAATGATCAAATTTATTTTTGAAAAATTATATATTTTTTAAATTAATTTTTAAATTTTTTTAATTAAATTTATCTTTTAAAAATCTTAATTTAGTCATTTATTTTTCTGTTAATTTTGTGACTGACGCGTCAAAATTTATTGACGTTTAATAACGTCACACTGATTATAACACATTCGTAAGTCGTAACAGTCAAATTAATCTCAAATTAAAAAAAATTGAGACATTGTTAATTTGTCAAATTAGATAATCATTTGTCAAAAAACTTCAAATATTTATAAAATATAAATTATATATATTTGATCCTAACAAAGCATAGACATTTAGTTTTATTTCTTAAAAAAATATATACACAAATATGTATCCACTTTAGTTAATTGGAACCAATGTAAGAATGACGGTATTTTTATGTTAATTAAGAATGTTTCACATCTAAACAATCATTCAATCAATACTGTTATTTTTTTCTTAAGCTAAAACATTCATTGAATGAAACTTAAAAGTTTGGGTTTGACAGTGCACTCCATACAAAAATAAAGATGGAATATCCCATAATCTGATATGATATCACTTAAAAAAAAGAAAAAACTTAAAAAAGTGCAACAAAATAAACTTAATGTGAGAGGTTAGTGTGGCCTTCAAAGAGCTTCATCTTCATCCTTTTGTTAGTACTTGAAAATCATTTTCCAACTTAGTTGCTGCCTCTAAAATCTGCTGATGGCCAATTTTATTTCCAAAAATAAATAAATATATAAAATGTGTATTTATACGAAAGGGGAATAAATAATATATTCTCATATATATGGGAATGACAAAGGCTTCCAATTTTATTTGCATGAGCTTACATCCTAAGAAATACTATTGTTTCAAGGGGCCACCTGAAACTGGATTGTGTTTGGGCTTGAACGTGATGTCCAAACTTTCAGTGAGGTGGTTTTTGACTTAGTCCGTGTCAAGCAGCCGTCATCCGAGTTGTTTGTGAGGAGATAAAGGGTGGTACTTGTTAAGCACTTCGATGCCTAAGTCAGCAAGGGACTTAGCAGGAGTGTCAGTGGATTTTGATGTATATAAAATTTTACATAATTAGAATAACTTATTTTTTAAGTAACCCATGAAAATTAATATTTAATTTTGCATATCTATCGCTTTTTTTACTTCAATAAAAAAAAATCTAAATTTATTAGATTGTTTAAATTGAAATTTATTACACTATTTTTATAAATTGATATATGTTATTATTTCTCCATAAATCGAATAATCTGTAACCATTTATTAAATAAAATTTGCAATCATGAAAACTAAAGAGAAGATTAAATTAAATTCTATTAGGCGAATACAACTTCCTTGAGGCAAAACTACACAAGGCATTTCACACTTAAGAAGCCTATTCAGTATTATTATCTCATTATGTATTATTTATATAGTAATTAGTATTACTTATGTATGTATCTATGTATTAATACATATGTAATACATAATTGTTATGTATGTATTAATGTTTAAATATATACATCATTAATTATATATCTCCTA
>NC_029786.2:6978366-6988870 GCF_000816755.2 Arachis ipaensis
TGTATTACCTATTTATGTATTAATGCAAAAATTACTTATATATAATTATTTTTGTTAAATAATTAAATAATATTTTTTATTTATATGACAAAAATATCCTTCAATCAAAATTAAAATTAAATCAATCTAAATAATTTTAGCAAAACAGAAAAAACAAAATCAAATTAAATTGGGTTTACTTTTTTTTCATCCAGTATCAAAATTCATTGTTCCCCAAAAATGATAAACCAAACCCTAACCCAAGCAAAAACTCAAAACCAGTCCACTTCTCCTATCATTTGTCTCTCTCGGCTCGCTCTTCCAGTAGTATGTTGCTTCCTTAATCCAGAAACCCTATTTTTACTGTGTGATTCACAGTCTTGTGTCTTCATATTGTCACCGCTGCATCGTGTGGTCTCACCTTCGCCGCTCTGTCTTGCGCCGTCGTGCTATTGCCGTCCTGCCTCGCCTCGCCTCGTCGCATTGTCTACTCCTTTGAGTATAGCTCGCTGCTCACCTTTGCTTCCCTTTCATTTACATGTGGTTTATATTTTTCTTTCTTGAGATATGTTAAGTTGTGTGATTTATTACAGGTATGACACACTTGTGCATGAACCTTTTACAAGAATTGGTTCAAAAGGAAGGATCTAATATACCTTTTTATAATACAGAATGATTTGGCGAGGCTTAAATTTCGATATTTGTCACATAGGTATAATTGAAAGGGAGGTTTTCATTGGACAAAAAGCCAAAGCCAAGAAATAGGCAGAGATGTGTGCAACAAATGTTGCATGTACAATTTTAAAAGAATGAAAAGGTAGTTTCATAGTTTTTCATTTTATAATATGTCCATAAACATAGATGCTGAAAAACTGATCATTTGAAATGCAGTAAGCAAACTTCTGCACAACTTAGGGATAAATTTTTTTTCGAAATTTTTATTATTGGTGTTGGTAGTGGTGGTGGTGTTCTAAATAAAAATTTGTTGCATTAATTTTTGAAGTAATGACCTAATTCATTGTTTTCTTGCAACGAAGAGGCTCGAGTTAGAGAAATTAGCAGCATCTAAATCTCTTGCTTGTCTAGAGGAACTCTTTTATGGTATATAGGTTAAACAGATCCCGCAGAACCAATTGATTATCACAATAAGGTAGATCTAGTTTGCATATTCAATGTGATTGCTTAAGATGGTAACCATCCGTTCATTGTTTTCTTAAGAAATTTGTATGGATATTTCGTAGAAGTTCCAAAACATGACTATTTTTCCACATGAATGAATGTAATGCTACTAATTATTTAATCTTTCTATAACTTAAGTATCAATTCTTTTCACAATTGTGGAATTAAGTACTATTTTACTCGAAGCTACCTAAAAAAAACAAGTAGTTCTTTAAACTGAAGTTAAAGACTATTCTAATTCAAATATGAAGTTATGCAAAACAAAAATTTAGATAAAGTTGTCATAATTAATATATACATAAATAAGTAGTTTATTAATTTCATTATGAATTTTTAATTCAAAACATATACATTTGTCAAAATATAATTCACTCTCTCCATAAAACATTTAAAGATTATATATTACAAAAAAAATGTTATTGTCCAAAACTTATTAAAATGTTTTATGTTGTAGTCTTATTTGTAGTAATGATCAAAATTAATCTACACAAAAACCGCACCAATATTAAACGTACTCCCAATATATTACTTATGTATGTATTATGTATGTATGTATGTATTACCTAGTAATTAATATATAATTATAGATTAATACATAGATATTATTACCTCATTATGTATTATCTATGTATGAATTACCTAAATGTACTCCCTATGTATTATGTGTGTATGTATTACTTATGTATTTAATATATAATTATAGATTAATACATACATACATACATACTATTCTTCGATTTACATGTAGTTTATATTTTTCTTTGTTGAGAAATATTAAGTTGTGTAATTTGTTACAGATATGACACACTTATATAAGAATTCTTTTATAAGTATATATAAATATATACAATATATAATAAATAATTTTTAAAATAAATAAAATATATTTGTATACTTACATAATTTACATAATTTTACAATGGTAGATAGACTATTAAAAAAAAAATTATTAAGATTATGGTTCTTTTCAAATACAACATATATTGCCTTCAGCTAATTTGTTTTGCTTGAAACTCCAAGGATTTTGTTTTAAAATTTGTATAATTTGAACTCCATTAATAAATACAAAAGGATAAACTCTATAATGATGTAAACTATTCTTTCATCTCCAAAATTCTCAACTATGGAATGATCATTCTGTATAACAAAAATATATTAGAATAATAAGTCTTCCTATAAATCCTGGTTAAATTAGTAGATAATTAGTCAATAAATTAGTTTTTAACAAAGAAGATTAGAAATGCGAAAAATAATATTAAATTATGGTAGAGCTCATCAAAACGAGAATTTTGACACTAATTTTGAAGAAATCGGTCTAAAATTGGACCGGACAAGTCGAACCGGTCCCAAACTGAGCTGTCGATCCAACCGGACCAGCCCTTTTAAATGAGCCCAAGCCTTTCATCCCCTTCATTTCAACAAAAACATAACTGAAGCATACCTTGGGGAAAAGAAAACGAAACTTTACCGAAAACCCTTACGGTGGTTTTCGATCCCCGTAACTTCCTCGTCCGAGCTCCAATCGCCGCATTGTTTGTGGCCACATGATCACCGCGTCGAGCTCTACGTTTCTACTAGAACAATTTTATAGGTAACTTGTTATTTCACCTTAGTTTCTCCTTTCCCCCAATTTTTGAATTATGAATAGGAAGGTTGAATTTCTTGGATTTCTGATGTTTTAGGATCCAATTAGTTTGAGGAAAATGTTCACTCTTGCTTATGTGAAGCTTGGGTAAGGTGAAGATACGATAATTCTATTTTAATTTTATTGAATTTGAGCTTTGAGTATTAAATTGGATATATATGTGTTATGAATGTGTATTAGGTTGTGAATAAATAATTGGAGCTTGAAATTGTGAATACTGGAACTTGGAGGAAGCTGATTAGTTGAGGTTCTGAGGGGCTGTCTTGATTTTGAATAAATAGCTTTGGTCGTTACATGGAAATGGGCCAAGGTATGGTTTAGGTTTCTTGCATTTAATATATAATGTTCTGTGAAAACTTAGGCTAGATGACCATAGGATAAGTTGGAATGTAGTAATATGATTAATGTTTAGTAATTTGTTATTGAGTATTTTTGGTTTGTGTTTGTAGACAATTAGTAATTGATTGTGGATGGTGGTTGTTATGTCGAGTTGGAAAGAATCATGATTAAATGTGTTGGATGTTGAGTGTTGTTGCTGGGTGTTGTGTTGAAATTGATATGTTGAAAGTGAATGGAATGAAAATTGTGGATGAGAATGAGGTTTAAAGGGTTTGAAAAATTTGGTTTTGGGTTGAATTTTGGTGGGCTATAACTTGGCTTCTAGAACCCCAAATTGATTACAACTTGTTTTAAATAAAAATTGGACTCGTGAGGTTTATGCCGTTCGAAGAATGGAAGAAAAACGATTTAAAGTGACTGAGTTATGCCATTTGGAAAATTGAGTTTATAAATGTGTTTGAAACCAATTATGCAGCTTTGCTTTTTTTTTTTTCAATTCTGCTACTGCTGCATTGTTATGCATCTGCCTTATTTTTTTTAAAGGACGTACGCCCGCGTACGCGTGGAGTGGATTTTCAGCGATGCGTAAGCGACGGTCCATGCGTGCGCGTAAGGGGTAAAAAGCATGTCCACGCGTACGCGTGACATGAAGATTTTACCTACGCGTACGCATGACAAGGGACGCGCACGCGAGCTGCGTTGTTGCAATTCCACGCATACGCGTGCCACTCTTTTCTAGCAAACATGATTTTAAGGTTTTTTAAAACATATTTCAAACTATTAAACCTCTATTTTCATTCCATTGGTCATAAATAATAGTGTTGAACTTGATAATCAGATGAAGCTAGAAAATGAGGATAACTTGAAGGTGAAGTAAAGTTGAAAAGTGATGAATTGATTATGAGATGTTATGGATATGTCATATATGATGCTTGACTGGATATTCTGATGAAATATTATATATAAAATTTGGCTTGAATAATTTAATGATATGAGATATGAGGTTCCCTGGATTAACTGTCATGGCTTGCCACCACGTGTACCAGGTTGAAAACTCGATACTCTGTTGACCATACGACGTAAGTGTGACCGGGCACTATATAAATTCCCGGGAATGTTAACCCCATTGAGCAATATTGATTATTTGAGATAAAGTTATGCATAGACTCTTGGGGATGCACGTCGGGGGACCGTCTAAGTACAATTCAGACTTGTCGGGTTGGCTGGATAACCGACAGATGAGCCTCATCAGCCATAGGACAGGCATGCATCATATGCATAATACTTGAATTATTTGCTTGTGCTTTAATTGGGTGTACCTATGTGTACTTGCCATGTTAAATGTGTATTTGTTACTTGCAGTAATTGTAACCTTCTTGTGCTTGCCTTTATCTATTTATTTGTCTGTGAAAATGCATGACGGAGTTGGAGGTATGGAGGAATGGTAGTATGGGACTTAGATTTTAAGGTTAAGTTAGAATTAAATATTCTTAGAAAACCACCTTTTATGGCTTCTGTTTAATACTTTAAGCTCTATAATCTGAGTGTCGGCATTCTAGGATTGCCTCTGGCATTCTCAGGACCTTATATATTATGTGTGTAACACCTTTACCATACTAAAAACCTTCGGTTCTCATTCCATACTATGTTGTTATTTTTCAGATGCAGGTCGAGAGGCATCTCGTTAGGCGTCTGGGCTCCTGAAGCGAAGTGGTTACTGGGTTATTTTGTTATACAGAGATGTATATATATGTACTTAGCTTTCTCTTCGCATAACTTATTCTTTTTGGTCCTCTTAGAGGTTTATGGAGAGGCAGGATTTTGTTTCTTTACATATGGATTTTGGATATGTATGTATATATGTGTAAATATTCTCCGGCTAGCCTTGGCTTCGCAGGCTGAGTTAGGAGCTTGTTATTTTATATCTTTGGCACTCTATTCCTACTTTTATAATCTTACATTTGATGGTTATAGCTTTCTTAGCACGCAAGTTAACTCGTTTCTTGAGTGTTGCGCTTTTATTTCGCGATTTTTATTTCCTCTATTCTTCAAGGCTCCTAGTATATTATAATTCTTTTGCTACTATATGTACACATTTTATTTTAGAAGTCGTAGCACTTCACTACCCCTGTATTACATCTAGGTGTAATGCTCTGTGTGGTAGGGTGTTACATTATAGTATCAGAGCAGTTCGTTCCTGTAGAGCCTGAGAGACGAACTGATTATGCTTCTGAGCATACTCTGTGTGTGATTATGTGCTACTTAGGATATCAGACTGGTATGTGTAGCATACGTATTCGTGAGCATCCATTTAGGACTTTTAAGCATTGAACTTGAGATATTGAGACTGATCACTGATAAACCCCGATTTTGTGGTTTATCTTGTGCTTATTTTGGGGGATTTTATCACCTTTTCCCACATTTATTCAATGAAATAGCATGGTTTTGCAATTCTCCCTTGATTTGTGCTTAAAAGTGAAAACATGCTTTTTAGGCCCTAAAATTGATGATTTTAATTCATTTTAATTCCATTCGATGCCTTGATATGTTTGTTGAGTAATTTCAGGTTCAAAAGGCAAGTATTGGATGGAAGAAGTGAGGAGAAAAGCATGCAAGTGGGAGAACTCATGAAAAAATGAAGGAACCGTAAAGCTGTCAAGTCTGACCTCTTCGCACTCAAATGACCATAACTTGAGCTACAAAGGTCCAAATGAGGCGGTTCTAGTTGCGTTGGAAAGCTAACATCCGGGGCTTCGAAATGATATAAATTTTGCTATATGTTTCTTCGCGTTCAGGGGCGCGCACGCGCACTTTGCGCGCGCGCGCCAATGCTGTCCGTGACCCACTTTATAGAAATCGTGGCCAGCGATTTTGCAGCCCATTTTGGGCCCAATCCAACCCATTTCTGATTCTATTGAACCCAAGGATTGAGGGGGGAATGTAACAAGTAGTCATAGTTTAGTTTTTACCATGTTTTAGGTTAGAATTCTAGAGAGAGAGGCTCTCTCTTCTCTCTAGATTTTAGGGTAGTTTAGGTTTAATTTTCTCAAATCTCACTTTCAATTCTTGTTTTGATTCTAATTCTCTTACATTTTAGTATTCTATTGTCTTCATCTCCTTAGTTTCTCTTGTTAATTTCTTGTTTTGCTCTCTTTTATGTTTATGAACATTGTTAGATCTTAATTTTCTTTAATGCAATTTTATATGTTTGATGTTCTTTTTATTGTTGATTTGAGTTGAGATCTTACTTTCCTTGCAATTGAGTAGTGTAGATTTACTTTTCTTGCACATTTACTATGCTTTCCTTTTATACCCACCAAGTGTTTGACAAAATGCTTGGTTGGGATTTAGAGTAGATTTTGAGCATTCTTGGCTTGGAAAGAGTAATTGGGCAATCTTGAGTCATGAAAACCCAACTCATGTTGGTGATATAGAGTTGTTAGCTAATATTGTTTCCATTGACGCTAATCTTTTGCTAATTAAATTAGTGAGTTGATTAGGACTTTTGGAATATTGTTTCCATTGATGCTAATTTTTTGCTATTAGTAAGTCGATTAGGACTTTTGGATTGAGATTAGCTAGTCTCATTAGACTTTCTCCCTATTTGTTGGAGTTGACGTAATGAGATAAATTCTTGTTTATATTTGTAACATGATTGATTAATCTTGTTTGACTTTCTCCCTATTTGTTGGAGTTGACTAAATAAGATGAATTAATCATGCATGACTAGGATAGAAAGCCTATGATCTCAACACTTGCCATGAATGTCTCTCTTTATTAATCGCTTTCTTTAGTTACTTGCTTAATTTACTTTTCCTTGTCATTTAAATTTCTTGCCAATATCAACAAAACCCCCTATACCCCTCATAGCCAATAATCATACATTTCATTGCAACTCTTCGTGAGACGACCCGGAGTCTAAAATACTTCGGTTATTTCTTATTTGGGGTTTGTTATTTGTGACAACCAATATTTTTGCATGAAAGGATTCTTGATTGGTTTGGAAACTATACTTTACAACGAGACTTCATTAGACAAATTCTAAACCGTCAAGAAATCCGTTAATCAAAATGGTGCCATTGCCGGGGAGTTGCAATGGTGTTATGTTATTGGCTATTGTGAATATTGTGAATATGTTTGCCTTTTGCTTATTTGTTAGTTTTTGTTAGCTTTAGGACTTTGTTGCTTATTTTTGTTAGCCTTTGTTTTTCTTTGCTATTATGAATTCTCAACACTTTGGCTATGAGTTTGGTTCAAACTATGTTGTAGGAAATGGGAGCTACAATGAGGATGTGCATCAAGGATGGAACAATCAAAGATGGGAGGAGCCTCAAGGGATTGATCAACCTTATTGGCAACAACCCCCTCCGGTTTCTTATGGGTATAACTCTCATCCTAATGCATATCAATCTAATGGATATGGTGACCCTTATTATGATTATCAACAACCATCACCATATGCCTATGAACCATCCCCTCAACATGACTTTGAACCACCTTACTCACAAGCCCCCTACCACCAAACACCTCCATATGACCCCAATCCTTATCCACCATACCAACCACCTTATGGACCATACATGGAACCACCACTATTCCAACACAATTACTCTCAAGAACCACCTCAATATACACCACATCCATACCCTTACCAAGATGAACCAACTTCCGATTATGAACCTCTCCTCCCAAACAATGAACCTTCTCTCCCACCATCACCTCCCGATGAAGCCCCCACTCATGAATTGAGAGATCTTGAATCTCATATCCTAAGGCGACAAGAGGAGGATGAAAAGAAGTTTAAAGAGCTAGGAGCCAAGATGGCTATCCTAGTGGAAGCCGTTAGCAATATGGCCTCATCCCAACTAAGCGATCAAGGAACTCCCATTGTTGAATGTGGAGAAGCAATTAAGGAGCATAGTGAGGGAATAAGTTTAGAGCTTCAAGGTGAAGAAGAAGGGTTGAAACAAGGATTGTCACAAGGGGAGGAAGCTAAGGTTATTGAACTGGAAGAAGTGGTTGAAATCTTAGGATATGTTGGGAGTCCATGGGAATGTGAAGTCATAGAGCCCTCTTCTAAGAAGCGTGACATTGATGTTGAGGAGGGTGTACAACCTCCAAAGCATATCATGGTGGAAAACCTTGAAGAGGTTGATCAAGAGATAGATTCAATCATTGATGAATTCTTATCTACAATTGAATCCTCTCCCATTGGGCTTGAAATTGAGATCAAAGAAGAAGATGCACAACCTCCCATGCCCTTGGTGAGCAATGAAGAAGGAATTGAATTGGAAGAGGGCCATCAAGAGGAAGATGTTGAAGTTGAGGAAAGTTGTAAAGAGGTGGAGGTATTCAAAGAAGAGCACAAGGGAATGGAACTCACAAGACCATTGGAGGCATCCCTTCCTAAGTCACCATCTAACACAACATTCAAGTGGGTAAAATTCTTATCTCTAATCTTTACTTTCCCACTTGAATATGGTTTGATTGAAAATGATGGGCAACTCAGAGCTCTTTGTGGAGTTAAGAGTAGAAGAGAGTTGTGTAGTGGTTGGAAACATCACTCCAAGTTCATTATGGTTGCATGCCCAAAGTTGAATAATAATGGTTGGTGTGAGGCTAAATTGTATGGGTCTAGGAAGTTGTTTGGAAGCTTCTTTGAGAATTCCAAAGCTAAACCACCCAATTGGAGCTATGATGATCAACTTGAAGATGGGTGCAAAAACAAGATTTGGGATCCGGGTATATATGAGGATCAACTTTGGGAGCTCATATCTTGGGAAGAATCTCACCAAGCTTGGTGGAAATGGTTGAAAATTCTGACAACCAATTGAGGAGCAAGCATTCTTGGAGGATCAAGGATGAATACAAGCATAAGCCACCATGACAAGGAGCCTCCCAAATGTCCAACTTAAGGACTTAAACTAAAAGTGCTAGGTGGGAGACACCCCACCATGGTAATATCTTTTCATTTTCCCTTTTGTAAATATTGATAGAATTAGTCTAATTTCATGTTTTGTTGAGTTTATTCAGTAGTTTAGCATGTTGAATAAGGCTTTTATGGTGTTTGGGTAGCTGTTTGGAGGTTTGGAATGCTTGGATTGGTGCAAGAACATGAAAAATTTTGAAAAACAGAGCACCAACCCGCGCATGCGCACACCTGGCGCGTACACGCATCTCAAGCATTTTCGACCATCCACGCGAGCGCGCCATGTGCGCGGACGCGTGGATTGAGAAAATCACCCCTCCATACATTGACCCGAGAGTTGCGCCTACATTGCACCAGCACCATGCCTGAGGCACAAACCAACCACGCGTGCGCGCACCTGGCGCGTACGCGCCCTTTTGGCAATTCGCGGATCGACGCACTAGCGCACCTTGTGCGCGCGCGCCGATCGCCCATTTGCACTCCTGGTACATTTTCTAGAGAGTTGTGCCACTTTTATGCCTATCCTGCGCCTGCCATCCGCGCGTGCGCGCACTTTGCGCGTTCGCGCCGAAAAAAAAATTCTTGCATTTTCCCTCTTCCATTTTCTTTTGCCCATTGCATTCGTATACTTCCACTCATTCCATTTTTATTTTGTTTTCTTAGCTTATTTTTACCTTTTTTTTTTTAGTTTCTTATTTTAATAATGGTGTTGCATTTCCCTACTCAATTGTTGAGAATTTCTTGCATTATTTTGGTGCCTCTTGACTTGTTTGATATTAGTTAATATGCCTTTGCTTGAATTGTTTTCTCACTTACATGCGTAGCTAACATGTAGTGAGAACCTTACCCTTATTTGGCATTAACCCCCGCCTATGTTCTAATTGCTTTCATATCTTTGTTGTAGGCTTAATTTTCTTTCTTTTCTCTCCTTTTAGGTTGGCCACCAAGAAGGAAAGGAATGAGAAAGCTTCTAAGTGGGGCAACAAACGAGTTCACCCGCACAACCTTTTGAAGGAGCTCATCAATTGTAGCAACCCGTCCACCTTGATCTTCTTTGCATGCACCGAGGACGGTGCAAATTTCTAAGTGTGGGGAGGTCGTCCGATCGATCTCCATGGGTAACAATTTCTTTCCTTCAACACCAATTTTTCAATTTTTGTCTTTGTTAGTTAGTTGTTGCATTGCATGATAGATTGCATGCTAGTTAGAATTTGTACATATTTTTACTACTTCTTTTTATTTTAGGACTACTTGGTTAGGGTGATGATTTCTTTTCCAAGAAAAACTGTTTTTAGGGCACCCTACCAATTTGAAAAAAATTTTTTGTTGAACTTGCTTGAAGAATTTATTTTGGAACATGGTTTTTGAGCTAAGAACACAAGCATGTGAGTTTTGAGCCAAATTGTGTGGTTACATCATATAACCACTTATTT
>NC_029786.2:6989770-7000872 GCF_000816755.2 Arachis ipaensis
TTTCCCTCTTCCATTTTCTTTTTCCCATTTCATTCTTTTTCTTCCCCTCTTTCCATTTTTATTTTGTTTTCATAGCTTATTTTTACCTTTTTTTTTTTTAGTTTCTTATTTTAATAATGGTGTTGCATTTCCCTACTCAATTGTTGAGAATTTCTTGCATTATTTTGGTGCCTCTTGACTTGTTTGATATTAGTTAATATGCCTTTGCTTGAATTGTTTTCTCACTTACATGCGTAGCTAACATGTAGTGAGAACCTTACCCTTATTTGGCATTAACCCCCGCCTATGTTCTAATTGCTTTCATATCTTTGTTGTAGGCTTAATTTTCTTTCTTTTCTCTCCTTTTAGGTTGGCCACCAAGAAGGAAAGGAATGAGAAAGCTTCTAAGTGGGGCAACAAACGAGTTCACCCGCACAACCTTTTGAAGGAGCTCATCAATTGTAGCAACCCGTCCACCTTGATCTTCTTTGCATGCACCGAGGACGGTGCAAATTTCTAAGTGTGGGGAGGTCGTCCGATCGATCTCCATGGGTAACAATTTCTTTCCTTCAACACCAATTTTTCAATTTTTGTCTTTGTTAGTTAGTTGTTGCATTGCATGATAGGTTGCATGTTAGTTAGAATTTGTACATAATTGAGCATTTTTTTTATGTTAGGACTACTTGGTTAGGGTGATGATTTCTTTTCCAAGAAAAACTGTTTTTAGGGCACCCTACCAATTTGAAAAAAATTTTTTGTTGAACTTGCTTGAAGAATTTATTTTGGAACATGGTTTTTGAGCTAAGAACACAAGCATGTGAGTTTTGAGCCCAATTGTGTGGTTACATCATATAACCACTTATTTTCCATTCTTGTGTGCATTATTCTCTTTCTACGATTGTAATCTTTGATTTGTTTGATTCTTTATGTCCATTATTCCATGTGTACATGCATTTATATGATTGAGGCCATCATTTCATTTAGCTCACTTACCCAAATAGCCTACCTTTCATCAACTATTGTTAGCCAATTTGAGCCTATTTAATCCCTTTTGTTCTTAATGTTAGCACATCACTACCCTTAAGTGAAAAACAATAAATGTCCTTAATTTGGATCTTTGGTTAGCTTAGGCTAGTGAGGGTGTTTATCATTTGGGTATGGGAAACTTGGGATATTGGTTGAGAGAAAAGTGTGTTCTTGTGTTTTTATTGAAGATTTTTGGGAATTGGGTACATATTCATGCACTATATGTAAAACCATATGCATTTATACGTTTGTATATACTTTGAAAAAAAAAGAAAAGAAAAAGAAAAAGAACATATATATATAGAAAAAGAGAAAAAGAAATAAAAAGGGGACAAAAATGTCCCAAAGTAAAGTTCAATAAAAATCAATGCATATGGAATGTTAATTAAAGAGAATGCATGAGTATGTGAAAAAAGTGGGAATCATGGGTAGCTAGGTTGTGTATTAGAATTGTATAGGTTGTTATATGTGTTTAGTGAGAGTTTAGGCTAATCAAAGATACAAATTTCAAGCTCACTTGACCATATGCATCCCTACCTTGACCCTAGCCCCATTACAACCTATGAATAAGTCCTCATGATGAATGTATGCATGCATTGAATAATTGTTGATTGTTAGATGAAAAACAATCATGGAAAGCATGATTAGAAGAGAATTGAGTGATCAACCCTATACACTAGAGCGACTAGAGCGGATGCACATCCGGTGAGGGTTCGATGTTCAATTCCTTGTTCCTGACTTTCATGAGCGTTCTTCTTTCAAGTCTATTTAAACTTCATTTTGATATTTGAATTGGTAGAGTTTGTGAGTCGTCATATGACATTTGCCCTACTTGTTCATATGTGTTCTTGGGGAATGATTTACTTTTAACCAAGTAGGTAGAATCATTTTGCATTTAGTTGCATGCATGTAGATAGGTTTATATAGTTTATTTGCATTGAATAAATGTTCATACCCTTTTCTTGTCCTTCTTTATTCTTAGCATGAGGACATGCTTGGTTTAAGTGTGGGGAGATTTGATAAACCCCGATTTTGTGATTTATCTTGTGCTTATTTTGGGGGATTTTATCACATTTTTCCACATTTATTCAATGAAATAGCATGGTTTTGCAATTCTCCCTTGATTTGTGCTTAAAAGTGAAAACATGCTTTTTAGGCCCTAAAATTGATGATTTTAATTCACTTTAATTCCATTCGATGCCTTGATATGTTTGTTGAGTAATTTCAGGTTCAAAAGGCAAGTATTGGATGGAAGAAGTGAGGAGAAAAGCATGCAAGTGGGAGAACTCATGAAAAAATGAAGGAACCGTAAAGCTGTCAAGTCTGACCTCTTCGCACTCAAATGACCATAACTTGAGCTACAAAGGTCCAAATGAGGCGGTTCTAGTTGCGTTGGAAAGCTAACATCCGGGGCTTCGAAATGATATAAATTTTGCTATATGTTTCTTCGCGTTCAGGGGCGCACACGCGCACTTTGCGTGCGCGCGCCAATGCTGTCCGTGGCCCACTTTATAGAAATCGTGGCCAGCGATTTTGCAGCCCATTTTGGGCCCAATCCAACCCATTTCTGATGCTATTGAACCCAAGAATTGAGAGGGGAATGTAACAAGTAGTCATAGTTTATTTTTCACCATGTTTTAGGTTAGAATTCTAGAGAGAGAGGCTCTCTCTTCTCTCTAGATTTTAGGGTAGTTTAGGTTTAATTTTCTCAAATCTCACTTTCAATTCTTGTTTTGATTCTAATTCTCTTACATTTTAGTGTTCTATTGTCTTCATCTCCTTAGTTTCTCTTGTTAATTTCTTGTTTTGCTCTCTTTTATGTTTATGAACATTGTTAGATCTTAATTTTCTTTAATGCAATTTTATGTTTGATGTTCTTTTTATTGTTGATTTGAGTTGAGATCTTACTTTCCTTGCAATTGAGTAGTGTAGATTTACTTTTCTTGCACATTTACTATGCTTTCCTTTTATACCCACCAAGTGTTTGACAAAATGCTTGGTTGGGATTTAGAGTAGATTTTGAGCATTCTTGGCTTGGAAAGAGTAATTGGGCAATCTTGAGTCATGAAAACCCAACTCATGTTGGTGATCTAGAGTTATTAGCTAATATTATTTCCATTGACGCTAATCTTTTGCTAATTAAATTAGTGAGTTGATTAGAACTTTTGGAATATTGTTTCCATTGACGCTAATCTTTTGCTATTTTAATTAGTAAGTCGATTAGGACTTTTGGATTGAGATTAGCTAGTCTCATTAGACTTTCTCCCTATTTGTTGGAGTTGACGTAATGAGATAAATTCTTGTTTATATTTGTAACATGATTGATTAATCTTGTTTGACTTTCTCCCTATTTGTTGGAGTTGACTAAATAAGATGAATTAATCATGCATGACTAGGATAGAAAGCCTATGATCTCAACACTTGCCATGAATGTCTCTCTTTATTAATCGCTTTCTTTAGTTACTTGCTTAATTTACTTTTCCTTGTCATTTAAATTTCTTGCCAATATCAACAAAACCCCCCTATACCCCTCATAGCCAATAATCATACATTTCATTGCAACTCTTCGTGAGACGACCCGGAGTCTAAAATACTCCGGTTATTTCTTATTTGGGGTTTGTTATTTGTGACAACCAATATTTTTGATTGGGAGGATTGTTTGTTGGTGTAGAACTATACTTGCAACGAGAATTCATTCATTTGAGGAAATTCTATACCAACACGACAATTTTCTTAAATCAATCACCTTAATATCAATTGTTTGGTGTGAATAGGGACCAAATATCGTCTCGCAAATCCGAGCGAGGTGCCTAGAGAGAAAATCTTAGGACTGAACTGATGCAAGGACCTCGAGATGGAAGCTCGGGTGCTGGTATAAGCAATGTAGGTCAATACTACAGGCCCATGACCCTTATTGACTTCCTCAGGAGTGGTCCACCTCAGTTTAATGGAAATACCGATGCGTTGGAGGCTGATCGGTGGTTTCGAGATGTGGAGAGATATTTGTACATTCAGTACGTTCCCGAAGTACAGTCAGTGGAAATAGTGACCCACATGTTGGAGGGAGATGCTTAGAAATGGTGGCAGGAGTTATGTCATACTTTGCAGATAGAGTTAATAGATATTCCTTAGAATAGATTCAAGATGGAATTTTACGGAAAATATTTCTTGCATGCACTTCGCACTACAAATGAGTTGGAGTTAATGCAGCTGAAGCAAAAGAATATGTCGGTTGCTGACTATACCCGTGAATTCGACAACCTGTGCTATTTCTCAAGAGTTTGTCAAGGAAATCCAGTCGACTATGAGGAGTGGAAGTGTGCTCAGTATGAGAAAGGACTTAGGAGAGACATCTTTAACTACGTGTATCCGCAAAGGTTAACAAATTTCACTGTATTGGTTAAGAAAAGTCAATTTGCAGAAAATCACTCTATAAAGTGGGTGATGTTACAGGAAGGCTATGGAGAAACTGTAACGACCCAACTTCCAATACGTCATGATCGTACCAAAAGTAAGGCGTTACTGAACTGTTTTCCTTATTAACTATTTACTATTAAGCCTTTAGTTCGATATCGCGATTCAATTTTAGTAAAAATACTAGAAATTTTTGTTTTTATTAATTAAAATCATATAGCAAACATCACCAAGTAATATTATACAATTCTTCTTATTTTTCAATTATTAAAATTATAATTTCAATTATACCAAATATCTAATAAAGATTATATAAAAATTCTAATTAATTTAAACTCCAATTATGATGAAACTCCATTTAATTACCTTTAGTAAAATAATTTTCTTAAAATAAAATTATCAGCAAGTAAAATAAATCACAAATAACTAATTATTTGATTTTCAAAAACTAGGGTTGTTACAGAAACTGCTCCAGATGAGCCACATAGGGCCGGACTAGGTGGATGTTACAAGTGCGGGAAGCCGGGGCATATGACTCGAGACTGTCCACACAAGAAAGGCCGGGATGCAGCCGAATTCGATTGTCAGACCCAAGGTAATCATAAACTGGTAGTTGAATTTCGAACTTCCTTGCATATCATTAATATGTGATATTCATTCGTAATATATGACGTGCGTTGATAATTGTAAAGCCCAACTCAATGACTGGTCGAAGGCTGTTAGTTGTTAAGGTGGAGTAATGTTTAGTTAACTTAGAAGGGTGAATCGGTTTAGAGTGGCGTTAGGTTTTGTTCCGAGGGTTACCTGAAACTGTAGGTCGATCTTCGGACGAGATCTTCTATGCTGGTCGGAGATGGCGTGTCCGGCTGGCTGATGGCGGACGGAGCTGTTATGTCCGACTTATTGGACTTGCTGCACTGCTGATCCTTGGTCACCGGAGGGTGGGGGGTACCTGCAAGAGACTCCGATGCTTAAATTAGCACGGGTATTAAGCAGGTTTTATGTAGAATCAGAGTATGAGTTATACCTGGGTGCTCCAGTGTATTTATAATGGTGTAGAGTGACCTTATTAGATAAGATAAGTTAGTTATCTTATCTTATCTTATCTTATCTTTGGGTGAGGTCAGCTTATCTTCAACGGAACCGCCCTTCTCTCTGTAGGCTTGGGCTGCCTTTGGATTGGGCTGTGTTCCTTCGTTTGGGCCCTTTACTAGGCTTTCCTGTCGATTTGGCCGAGTTCTTTGTAAAGAAGTCGGTCCGCTTGACCTAAACAGGTCGGTCGCTTTGCTACTGAACATCCCGGTTCGGACAGCTCGACCCAGGGTATGAACAGTGCCCCTGCTTGAGCTCGGTTTTCTTTTTTGAGGCCGAGTTCTCAACTTCGGTCCTTCTCTAGTAGAGCCGAACTCAAGCACTTTGTCGATTCCTTTGTAGAAGCCTTTTTTGAATGTAGAACATTTTTCCTCTAAAAGCGCGCGCTTTTATATCGGCGCTTTGGGAACGTGCGAGAGTTTAATGCTTTCATTAATTTTAACATTAATTGCCCCGTTTCCCTTTTGGCTCTTTATTTTGATTTTGAAAACCCAGAAACGGTTTCTCTCCTTCGCCCTTTTCGTAACTTCTTCGCACTTATTCCTTCATTCTCTGCCTTTCACCCACATTTCAACTTTTCTTGCGTTGCGGCATCGCTTGGTGATTTTTCGGAAGCTTCTGTTTTCGCCTGTAGTTTCGCGTTTCTCCCTGCGACATTGCTTTTGTTCATGCTTTTTGCTCGTGAGAGGGCGATTCCAGTTTTCGTCTTCCATCCTCAATTTCTTTGAAGCTTGCTACTTTTTCCAGGTTGGTACTCACTTTCTTGCTTCCTTCATAGCTTCGTCTTCAGTTTTTTGGTGAAGCTTTGATTTTTCATGTTTGAAAGTTTGAATCTTTTTCGTGGTCTTGTATTTGCTTGTCACTGTAATGTGTTTTTCCTGACTTTCTTTTATGCATTCTTTTGGTATTTCTGTCGAGGCTTTCTAGGGTTTTATTGTTGCTTCTGGTTGTTTCCTGTCTGATACCGATAGAAAATATGCATCTATTCCTCACTTTGTTTGGAGATTTCTTTTTTGTCTGATTCTGAAAAAGTTTGCACCTTTGATGATTTCTACTTGGCGTGCTTTGATTTTGGGAATGCTTTTTGCTTGGTAGACCGAAATGACTTTCTGTGTTTTACTTTGATGAAGAATGTTTGCTGTTTGAATTCTTTCTGAGAGATGCTGGGGTGCGAGCTGTAGATTTTTCCTGAAAACCTTGCTTTGTTACTGCCTCCAAAGGATGCCCCAGGACTTTGGTTTGAGTCTTGGGGTTTTCCTTTTCTGTTTCTTCGCTTGTATCGTATTGACCGAGTTGTTTTCTCCCTTGTCCGAGATGTTTTTAGTAACCCCCTCTTCTTTTCTTATTTGTAGGATTAGTTGGCCTCATGTCTTCTCGCAATAACATTGTAGAGATGTCTTCCAGAGTTCCTGAGGGGATGTCCGATTGGCTGGACTCGCTTGTCTTGTTGTGTGTTTCTGTTGTGGATGCTGAATTTTGCACAGAGCTGAGGAAGCGCCATAGGATTTGTGGTAACAGTACCTGTGAAGGGGATTACGAGCTTGTTGCCCCTGATTCTGATGAGAGAGTTTGTTTTCCGACTTCCGTCGAGGGGGAGCGTCCCTCCTTCTATGCTTATAAATACTTCTTCATCTAATTAAACATTACTTTCCCTTTTACTGCTTTTGAAACTGACTTGTTGTGGTCCTGTAACATTGCTCCGTCCCAGCTTCATCCGAACTCCTGGGGTTTTATCAAAATATTTCAACTTCTTTGCCAGGAATTGGGCATAACCCCTTCTAAAACCCTTTTCCTTTGTCTTTTTGTCTCGGCCAAGCCCGGAGGTTCCTCCAAAAAGAAAGCTTCCTGGGTTTCTTTCAGATCGGCCCAGGGGCAAAAAGTTTTTGCCATGTATGATGAGTCGTTTAAAGATTTTAAGAACTATTTCTTCCGAGTCCGTGCTATTGAGGGGGTCTGCCCTTTTTTTCTTGATGAGAATGATGAGCCTGCTTTTCCTCTAGAATGGCAAAAGAATGTAAGAGTGCCACGTTACACATGGGAAATGCTTAGTGAGGTTGAGCGGGCCTTTGTAGTTGTTCTTGAAGATTTGTGGGGGAAGCCTCCCCATCTGGATACAAAAATTTTTTTGAGTGATCCATCTTTGGTTCGGGCTTCCTTGGGTACTGTCTGATTTGTTTTTATACTTGCTTCCGAGCTTTTCTTCTCCTATGTTGTAACTTGTCTTTTTGTGGTTGATTTTGTGTTTTTCAGAGATGTCGAAGAATAATGGTTCTATAAAGGCCTACAAGAAGGCGAAGAAGGCGACTGCTGCTTTAAACATCTCGGCCAAGGCGGTCGGAGAGGGATCTTCTCAGGTTCCAGTTAAACCTCCTGTACCAAGTTCTCCTGGGCCGAGGAAAGCAATTCCTACTCCTCGGGTTCGTCTGGTCGATCCTCCACAATCTTCTGCTGCAGCTTCTGGTGCCCCTTCTAGTAAGAAACAAAAAACAACTGAGCCTTTCGACCTTGATGCCCCAAACTTTGATGCGGTTGAGTTTGTAGATCAACAAATCGGCCCTTATGGTGCTCTTTCTATGGACGACGTATCGCTTCTTCGTCATTTTTATTATGTAACACGGAGTGGTATCAAGTTGGCACACATCGGGGCGGCCCTATATCGAACTGCTCAAAGTCTTCCTCTCCATGCCACTAAGGCTTTTATGGAGGAGGCCAAATAGGAGTTTGATCGGATGAAAAGCTTGAAGGAGGAGCTTGAAATGAAGGTGGCCAAGTTAGAAAAAGATCTGAAGAATGAGCAGGCGAGTTCCCTCTCTCTGGCTGCTTCTGTAAGGTTGGCCGAGGACACGGCAATGATGCATAAGGAGAGTTACGTTACATCTTATCGGGAGGTGATGCACCTGAGGGGGAGCTGGAGAGTGCCCGGGAAGATTATTCTGAGCTTCAAGGTCATCTCGTTGGCAGCGTGACTGCTGCTTACGAGAACTTGAAGGAGCAAGTTCGGGTCATTGCTCCCGAGGCCGACCTGACCCTCTTCAGCTTAGATAACGTTGTCAGGGATGGCAAGATTGTTCCTGATGACGAGGATGATGATGTTGTTGAACCTCCTCCTGTGTCCTCTACCAAGGTGTCGACTTCTGCTATTCCTGCCGAGGTTGAGCCTCCCACTTCTGATCCCGACTGCCAGATCTTAAACCGGGATGACGGTACTGTAGATGTTGTTCCCCTCCATACTCGCCCTCCGTCTCCTCAGACTGATGCTGCTAAAAAGTCTTCTGACCCTTAGCTTTACTTTATTCTGGACATGTAGTTGGCCCGGCTTGTGGGCTTTTTTTTTTTTACTCTTTGTGTTTTGTTAACTGCTGGCACTTCCTCGTTGCTTGCCTAGCAACTTTTTTTTTTTCTTGAAAAACAAAAGGTAGCTTGCTTTAGCTTTTTAAGGTAGGTTTTGGTGGCCTCCGAGGCTTTTTTATCTTTTGTAGATTATATCGTGCTTTTGCACTTAACTTGGTATCTTTTGTTTTCTGAGGATGTTGGGACCTTACCGTTTGTCCTCTTCGGATTAGCTTTATTGTTTGTAACTTGGATCTTTTGTGGGTCCAACTTGTTTTTTGGTTTTCTCGCTCTGGCTTATATTTCTGACGGTCTATAACCGATTTCTTCAAGTTGGTCCTCCAAGTTGTTTTGGCAGTCCTTTGTCCCATCTTTCTCAGAGGTAGGCCGACTTCCTTACATCATCCTTTCCTAAGTTATTTTTGTAATCCTCTTCCTTGGATCTTTGTCAGATCTCTTTCAGGGATTACTTTGATAACTTTTTAGTAGTGGGAGTCCGACTTCGTTATGTCGGTCTCCTTTAAGTTATTTTTGTAATCCTCTTTCTTGGATCTTTGTCAGATCTCTTTCAGGGATTACTTTGATAACTTTTTAGTAGTAGGAGTCCGACTTCGTTATGTCGGTCTCCTTTAAGTTATTTTTGTAATCCTCTTTCTTGGATCTTTGTCAGATCTCTTTCAGGGATTACTTTGATAACTTTTTAGTAGTAGGAGTCCGACTTCGTTATGTCGGTCTCCTTTAAGTTATTTTTGTAATCCTTTTTCTTGGATCTTTGTCAGATCTCTTTCAGGGATTACTTTGATAACTTTTTAGTAGTAGGAGTCCGACTTCATTATGTCGGTCTCCTTTAAGTTATTTTTGTAATCCTCTTTCTTGGATCTTTGTCAGATCTCTTTCAGGGATTACTTTGATAACTTTTTAGTAGTAGGAGTCCGACTTCGTTATGTCGGTCTCCTTTAAGTTATTTTTGTAATCCTCTTTCTTGGATTTTTGTCAGATCTCTTTCAGGGATTACTTTGATAACTTGTTTAGTAGTAGGAGTCCGACTTTGTTATGTCGGTCTGCTTTAAGTTATTTTTGTAATCCTCTTTCTTGGACCTTTGTCAGCTCTCTTTCAGGGATTACTTTTATAACTTTTTCATTTTGGGCTGACTTTGTCATGTTGAGCCCTTCTAAGTTAAAGTAATCCTCTTTAATAGGGTTGGCCAGACCTCTTTCCAAGGTTTACTTATAACTTGGGTTGACTTGGTCTGACTTCTCAACGTCGGCCAGTCTTTAAGTTATTATTTTAGCAATCCGTAAGACCTCGTCAGATTCTTTTTTAGATCGCTTTCGATAACTTCTTACATTATTCTGTGTTCATCTTTGCCGATTTGTAGAAAGTGGTTGTCATCTATAGATCGTCTTTTGGGTGAATCGCGTTTTCACCTTTATCGGACGGTTATCTTTTTCGTGAGTCCACACATAGAGCCACAATGAGGATTCAATACAATTATATATTGTTACTCTCACACAAGTACAAAGAACGTGGAACACAATTTCGTGCACCAAGTTTTTGGCGTCGTTGCCGGGGATTGTTCGAGTTTGGACAACTAACGGTTCATCTTGTTGCTCAGATTAGGTAATTTTCTTTTTGTTTTCTTTTCAAAAAAATTTTTTCAAAAACCTTTCAAAAATTCCTCACTTGTTTTCATACCTAACTAACTCTCTCTCTCTCTAATTTTCGAAAATATCTTCCCTCTTTTTCAAAAATTTCTTTTTTATTAACTAATTATTTTTATTTTTTTAATTAAAAAAAAATTTCGAAAAAAAATACTAACCTTTTTCAAAAACTATTTTCAAAAATCACTAACTCTTTTTCAAAAATTGTTTTCTAAAATTCACTTCCCCCTCTCATCTTCTTCTATTTGTTTATTGATATACTAACATCTTTCCTTCAACTCTCCAAAAATCCGAACCCCCTCTCTCTCTGAGTTCAAATTTTCTTCCCTTCTTTTCTTCTACTAACACAAGGATCCCTATACTGTGGTATAAAGGATCCATATTATTATTACTATTTTTTCTGTGCCATCTTCTTTGTCATATGAGCAGGAGCAAGGACAAGAACATTCTTGTTAAAGCAGATCCAGAACCTGAAAGGACTCTGAAGAAAAAAATTAAGAGAAGCTAAAATACAACAATCCAGAGATAACCTTTCAGAAATTTTCGAACAGGAAAAGGAGATGGCAGCCGAAAATAATAATAATATAAGGAAGATGCTT
>NC_029786.2:7001072-7001268 GCF_000816755.2 Arachis ipaensis
TGAAGAAGGGAGTTCTTGAGGTTGATACTCTGAATGCCATATTGGCTCAGAATAAAATATTGACTCAGCAAGTCAATATGACCTCTCAGAGTCTGCATAGATTGAAAGAATCATCCAACAGTACTAAAGAGGCATCTTCTGAAGAAGAAGCTTATGATCCTGAGAACCCTACAATAGCAGAGGTGAATTACATGGG
>NC_029786.2:7002849-7002969 GCF_000816755.2 Arachis ipaensis
CAATCATGAAGCTGAATGCCAAATTGTTTGGCATTGATGCTTGGGAAGTTGAACCTCCCTTGTTCATCAATGAACTAAGTGGTCTGGATCAACTGACATTGCCTCAGAAGAGACAGGATT
>NC_029786.2:7003287-7003767 GCF_000816755.2 Arachis ipaensis
TGACATTAAAGAAGCGCTTGTTGGGAGGCAACCCAATGTTTATCTAATTCTTATTTTTATTGTTTTTCATGTTTTCTTAGGTTCATGATCATGTGGAGTCACAAAATAAAAAAAATTGAAAACGGAATCAAAAACAGAAGAAGAAAAATCACACCCTGGAGGAGCATCTGTCTGGCGTTCAAACGCCAGAACAGAGCATAGTTCTGGCGCTGAACGCCCAGAATGGGAGCATCCTGGCGCTGAACGCCCAGAACAAGCATGGTTCTGGCATTCAACGCCAGAAATGGCAGCAAAGGGGCGTTGAACGCCCAAAATGGGCACCAACCTGGCGCTGAACGCTCAGAGTTGTGTGAAAGGGCATTTTGCATGCCTAAATTGGTGCAGGGATGTAAATGCCTTGACACCTCAAGATCTGTGGACCTCACAAAATCACCTCAGGATCTGTGGACCCCACAGGATCCCCACCTACCTCCACTCACT
>NC_029786.2:7005141-7011898 GCF_000816755.2 Arachis ipaensis
TATCTCTTAGATCTCCTAACCAGAATCTTTGTGGTGTAAGCTAGAATGATGGCGGCATTCAAGAGAATTCGGAAGGTCTAAACCTTGTCTGTGGTATTCTGAGTAGGATTCAATGATTGAATGACTGTGACGATCTTCAAACTCGCGAGTGTTGGGCGTAGTGACAGACGCAAAAGGAGGGTGAATCCTATTCCAGCATGAGACAGATGAATCAGATGAATAGCCGTGCCGTGACAGGGTGCGTGAGCATATTATTCACTAAGAGGATAAGATGAAGCCATTGACAAGGGTGATGCCTCCAGACGATTAACCGTGCCGTGACAGGGCATTGGATCATTTTCCCGAGAGATGACCGAAAGTAGCCTTTGACAGTGGTGATGTATCACATAAAGCCAGCCATGGAAAGGAGTAAGACTGACTGGATGAAGATAGCAGGAAAGCAGAGGTTCAGAGGAACGAAAAGCATCTCCATTCGCTTATCTGAAATTCCTACCAATGAATTACATGAGTATCTCTATCCCTCTTTTATTAATTAATATTCGAAAACACCATTGTCACTTTATATCTGCCTGACTGAGATCTACAAGGTGACCATAGCTTGCTTCATACCAACAATCTCCGTGGGATTCGACCCTTACTCACGTAAGGTATTACTTGGACGACCCAGTGCACTTGCTGGTTAGTTGAACGGAGTTGTGTCCACACATAGAGCCACAATGAGGATTCAATACAATTATATATTGTTACTCTCACACAAGTACAAAGAACGTGGAACACAATTTCGTGCACCAATCGTGCAGTGAAATTATTTTTCACTTTCTACCGATCTGTTGCTTTATAATCGGACGATGAATGCTTCAGATTAATGCGTCTTGAATTCTTGTAGAATATCTAAAATATATTTTATCTAAAGGAAAAGTGCAAATATATACATATGGGATCATCCCTTTATGTCGGATAGTGTCTAGGTCTCAACTTGGTGCCTCATTAAAAAACCTTTTCAGGAAAAAGAGTGCATCCAATAATGAGATCTTTTTACCTTTTCTAACTGTAGTACCTTCTTAGGTTGTAGGCGTGCCATGATCTGGGAAGTTCTCGTCCATCGAGTTCAGACAGTCTGTAGTAGCCCTTCCCAAGTACTTCTACAACTCGGTAAGGTCCTTTCCAGTTTGCTGCCAATTTTCCTTCTCCTGGTCGAGTTGTTCCAATATCGTTTCGGATTAGGATAAGATCGTTCTCCGTAAAACTTCTCAGCACTACCCTTTGATTATATCTGGAAGCCATTCGACGTTTTAGCGCTTCTTCCCTGATCCGAGCTCTTTCTTGGATTTCGGGTAGCAGGTCGAGCTCTTCCCTCTGAAGTTGGGAGTTTGCTCCCTCACTATAATGAACTACTCTAGGCGATCGTTCCTCAATCTCTACTGGGATCATTGTCTCTATTCCGTATGCTAACCGGAAGGGGGATTCCTTCGTGGTGGAATGTGGCGTCGTTCGATATGCCCATAGGACCTATGGAAGCTCTTCTTCCCAGGCTCCCTTTGCATCTTGTAATCTCCGTTTTAACCCGGCCAATATGACTTTGTTAGCAACTTTGGCTTGTCCATTGGCTTGTGGATGTTCAACGGAGGTGTACTGGTGCTTTATATTCAAGTCGGCTACTAGTTTTCTGAAGCCTGCATCTGTGAATTGAGTGCCATTGTCTGTGGTTATTGAATATGGGACCCCGAACCTTGTGACAATGTTTCTATATAAGAATTTCCGGCTTCTTTGAGCGGTGGCGTTGGCTAGGGGCTCTGCCTCAATCCACTTTGTAAAGTAGTCTACCCCTACTATGAGAAATTTAACTTGTCCTGATCCCTGGGGGAAGGGACCGAGAAGGTCGAGTCCCCATTTTGCAAACGGCCAAGGCGAAGTCACGCTGATGAGTTCTTCTGGCGAGGCGATGTGAAAGTTGGCATGTTTTTGACATGGTGGACATGTCTTTACAAATTCTGTAGCTTCTTTCTGCAGAGTTGGCTAATAAAACCCCGCCCGGAGTACTTTTTTGGCGAGAGCCCGTGCTCCAAGATGATTGCCACAAATGCCACCGTGTACTTCTTCTAGCACTTCCCATGTGTTGGAGGTCGGTACGCATTTTAGTAATGGTATTGAGATCCCTCTTTTGTAGAGGATGTTGTCTATGATGGTGTAGTATTGTGCCTCCCTTTTTAACCTCTTTGCCTCCTTTTCTTCTGTAGGGAGTGTCTCTGTTTTGAGGTAGTTGATTATGGGGGTCATCCATTCTTGGTCCTGATTTGTTATGCCCAGGACTTTTCCCTCTTCCGAGATTGATGGGTTCTGTAGTATTTCTTGGATGAGGCTTCTATTGTTGCCCCCTGGTTTGGTGCTGGCTAATTTCGAGAGTGCGTCAGCTCGGGCATTCTGTTCGCGGGGTATGTGGTAGATTTTATATTCCCCGAGTTGTTCGAGTTGTTCCTTGATTTTATCCAAATATTTTTTCATGGTAGGGTCCTTGGCTTGGTAACTCCCTGTTATATGTAAGGTGACTACTTGTGAATCGCTGTAAATGTTGAGTTTTTGAGCTCCAACCTCTTTAGCCAGCTTCAAACTAGCTAATAATGCTTCATACTTCGCCTGGTTGTTTGAGGCCGGGAACCCGAACTTGAGGGAGATATCAACTTGGGTTCCTTGGTTGCTTTCTATTATCACTCCTGCGCCGCTTCCAGTTTTATTTGAAGAACCGTCCACATAGAGGTTCCATTCGGTGGGGATTTCCAGGGCATCTGTGAATTCTGCAATGAAGTCGGCCAAATACTGTGATTTGATGGCCGTCTGAGGTTCGTATTGGAGGTCAAACTCTGACAACTCTACTGCCCATTGCAAAATTCTGCCTGCAAAATCTGTTTTTTGCAGTATTCCTTTTATGGGCTAGTTGGTTCGGACCTTAATGGTGTGAGCCTGGAAGTACGGGCGAAGTCGTCGGGATGTTAGAATGAGAGCATAGGCAAATTTTTCTATCCTCTGGTAGTTAAGCTCGGATCCCTGTAGCGCTTTGCTAATGAAGTATACAGGTTGTTGCCCACTTTCGTCTTCTCTGACTAGTGCTGAGGCTATTGCCCGGCTTCCTACTGCAAGATATAATATGAGGGGTTCTCCTTCTCGTGGTCGAGATAAGATAGGCGGCTGTCCTAAGAACTTCTTGAAGTCTTGGAAGGCCTGTTCACATTCTGTCGTCTATTCGAACTGCTTTCCCCTCCTTAAAGTAGCATAGAAAGGAAGAGATCTTATTGCTGCCCCTGCTAAGAATCTGGATAGGGCGGCCAGTCTTCCGTTGAGTTGCTGCACTTCTTTGACACAGGTGGGGCTCTTCATGTTGAGTATGGCTTGGCATTTATCTGGGTTTGCTTCAATTCCTCTTTGTGTGAGCATGAAACCTAGGAATTTTCCTGCTTCTACTGCAAAGGTGCATTTTGCAGGGTTGAGTCGCATGTCATGTTTCCTTATAATGTCGAACACTTGAGTCAGGTCAGACAGTAATGTGTCTTCGCTTTGTGTCTTTATTAACATGTCGTCCACATAGACTTCCATAATATTTCCGATGTGGTCTGCAAAAACTTTGTTCATTAGCCTTTGATAAGTAGCGCCCGCGTTTTTGAGACCAAAAGGCATCACGATGTAGCAGTAATTTGCTTTCGGCGTTAAAAATGAGGTCTTTTCTTGATCTGGTGGATACATGGGGATCTGGTTGTATCCCGAATATGCATCCATAAACGAGAGGTATCAATATCCGGAGGAAGCATCGACCAAAGCGTCGATACTTGGGAGTGGGTAAGGATCTTTTGGGCAGGCTTTGTTGAGATCGGTGTAATCAGTACACATTCGCCACTTCCCATTTGATTTTTTCACCAAGACGATGTTGGCTAACCATAGTGGATACTTGACTTCTCTTATGAATCCTGCCTCCAGTAGTGCCTGTACCTGCTCTTACACAGCTTGGGATCGCTCAGCTCCAAGTTTTCTTCGTCTCTGCTGCACCAGCCGAGATCCCGGATAGACCGCCAACTTGTGGCTCATTAGCTTAGGGTCTATGCGCGGCATGTCTGCGGCTTTCCATGCGAAGAGGTCAACATTATCTCGTAAGAATTGTATCAGTAATTCTTTTGAATCTCCTTTTAGGATCGTGCCGATATTAGTTGTTTTGTCTGAGGTGTCTCCGATCTGAATCTTCTCTGTCTCACCTTCTGGCTGCGGTCGGAGTTTCTCTCGTCGCTGAACTCCGCCAAGTTCAATTGTATAAAACTCCTCTCCTCTGCCTCTGAGGTTTAGACTTTCGTTATAACAGCGGCGTGCCATCTTCTGATCTACTTTTATCGTGGCTATCTCTTCTGTAGTTGGGAATTTCATGCATAGATGTGGAGTCGAGACTATCGCGCCGAGTTGATTGAGTGTTTCCGATCTATTAGAGCATTGTAGACTGAACTTACATCGACCACAATGTAGTCTATTTTGAGGGTCCTGGATTGGTTCCCTTTTCCGAAGGTTGTGTGTAGCGATACGTATTCCAGTGGTTGTACCGGGGTATCTCCTAGTCCGAACAGGCTGTTCTGGTATGCCCTAAGTTCCTTTTCTTCTAAGCCGAGTTTGTCAAAGGCTGTTTTGAATAAGATGTCGACATAACTCCCTTGGTCTATTAATGTGCGATGTAGATTGGCGTTTGCCAGTATGATAGTGATGATCATGGGATCGTCGTGTCCCGAGATGATGCCGGATGCATCCTCTTTAGTGAATGTTATCGCAGGGATGTCGGGTGCTTCCTCCTTTCCCTCGACATGACATACTTCTTTGCGATATCTTTTGTGAGATGATTTGGAGATCCCACCTCCTGCGAATTCGCCGTGTATCATGTGGACGTGTCTTTCTGGTGTCCGAGGTGATCGTTCAGCTCGTCCGTCATCTTCGTCCCTTCGTCTCTTTCTTTGGTCATCATCTCGGGTGGCCAGAAATTGATCTAATCTTCCTTCTCTTACCAATTTTTCTATGATATTCTTTAAGTCGAAGCACTTGTTGGTCGAGTGCCCTCGGACTCGATAGTATTCACAATATTCCTTCCGGTTTTCTCCTCCCCTTTTGCCTTTGAGTGGTTGCGCTGGGGGGATTTTCTCTGTATGGCAGACTTCTTTGTACACGTCGACCAGGGATGCCCTGAGAGGAGTGTAATTATGGTATTTTTTTATTTTCTCCCCTTGTCGATCTTCTTTCTTTTTGGATTCCTTGTCTTTATCCCGGTAGGGGGCCCCAGATTTTGAGGATTCTCCCAACCGAGCGTTTTCTTCCATGTTGATGTATTTTTCTGCTCGCTCATGTACTTCGTCTAAGGAAGTGGGGTACTTCTTTGATATAGATTGGCTAAATGGTCCCTCTCGTAGGCCATTGATGAGTCCCATGATGGCGGCCTCTGTTGGTAAACTTTGTATGTCCATGCACGTTTTGTTGAATCTTTCCATGTAGTTGCAGAGGCCCTCCTGATCTCCTTGCTTGATCCCTAGTAAACTGGGGGCGTGCTTGGCCTTATCCTTCTGGATGGAGAATCTGGCCAGGAACTTTTTGGCCAGGTCATCGAAGTTTGAGATGGACTTTGGAGGTAAGTTGTCGAACCATCTGATTGCTGTCTTCGTGAGAGTTGTTGGAAAAGCTTTGCAGCGAACAGCATCTGAGGCATCGGTAAGGTACATTCTGCTTCTGAAATTGCTGAGATGATGGTTGGGATCTGTGGTGCCGTCGTACAAAATCATATCCGGGAGTTTGAAGTCTTTTAGAATTTTGGTTTTCATGATTTTCCTGGTGAATGGATCTTGTTCTTTGCGTGAATTTTCCTCAGGAGTAGTCCGAGAAGTTTTCGATTTGAGATCGGCTTCTAATTGCTGTAGTTTTTCTTCCAATTCTCGACGTCGCCGTACCTCTCTTTGTAGATCCTTTCCGATTTCCCGTTGTTGTTGGGTTTCTTTCTCAAGTTGTTTCAAGCGATCTTGAAGCGCTTCTATTGGTCCCGGATTTGATGAATTTTTGTCTCCGTTGGATTCCGGGGTATCTTTCAGTGTGGTGTCCGCATTTTTGTGCGGCTTTCTGTTTTCTAGATCTGAGTCGCGGTCGTTGTCATGGTCGTCTGCTATGGTGGTGGGATGACTTCCAGGTTCCCCGGCAATGGCGCCAATGTTTCAAGGGTTACCTGAAACTGTAGGTCGATCTTCGGACGAGATCTTCTATGCTGGTCGGAGATGGCGTGTCCGGCTGGCTAATGGCGGCCGGAGCTATTGTGTCCGACTTGTTGGACTTGCTGCACTGCTGATCCTTGGTCACCGGAGGGTGGGGGGTACCTGCAAGAGACTCCGATGCTTAAGTTAGCACGGGTATTAAGCAGGTTTTATGTAGAATCAGAGTATGAGTTATACCTGGGTGCTCCAGTGTATTTATAATGGTGTAGAGTGACCTTATTAGATAAGATAAGTTAGTATCTTATCTTATCTTATCTTATCTTTGGGTGAGGTCAGCTTATCTTCAACGGAACCGCCCTTCTCTCTGTAGGCTTGGGCTGCCTTTGGATTGGGTTGTGTTCCTTCGTTTGGGCCTTTTACTGGGCTTTCCTGTCGATTTGGCCGAGTTCTTCGTAAAGAAGTCGGTCCGCTTGACCTAAACAGGTCGGTCGCTTTGTCTCCAATCATCCCAAGTTGGATAGCTCGACCCAGGGTATGAACAGTCA
>NC_029786.2:7015869-7024922 GCF_000816755.2 Arachis ipaensis
GATTTGAGATCGGCTTCTAATTGCTGTAGTTTTTCTTCCAATTCTCGACGTCGCCGTACCTCTCTTTGTAGATCCTTTCCGATTTCCCGTTGTTGTTGGGTTTCTTTCTCAAGTTGTTTCAAGCGATCTTGAAGCGCTTCTATTGGTCCCGGATTTGATGAATTTTTGTCTCCGTTGGATTCCGGGGTATCTTTCAGTGTGGTGTCCGCATTTTTGTGCGGCTTTCTGTTTTCTAGATCTGAGTCGCGGTCGTTGTCATGGTCGTCTGCTATGGTGGTGGGATGACTTCCAGCAATGGCGCCAATGGCGCCAATGTTTCAAGGGTTACCTGAAACTGTAGGTCGATCTTCGGACGAGATCTTCTATGCTGGTCGGAGATGGCGTGCTAATGGCGGTGATGGCGGACGGAGCTGTTATGTCCGACTTATTGGACTTGCTGCACTGCTGATCCTTGGTCACCGGAGGGTGGGGGGTACCTGCAAGAGACTCCGATGCTTAAGTTAGCACGGGTATTAAGCAGGTTTTATGTAGAATCAGAGTATGAGTTATACCTGGGTGCTCCAGTGTATTTATAATGGTGTAGAGTGACCTTATTAGATAAGATAAGTTAGTATCTTATCTTATCTTATCTTATCTTTGGGTGAGGTCAGCTTATCTTCAACGGAACCGCCCTTCTCTCTGTAGGCTTGGGCTGCCTTTGGATTGGGTTGTGTTCCTTCGTTTGGGCCTTTTACTGGGCTTTCCTGTCGATTTGGCCGAGTTCTTCGTAAAGAAGTCGGTCCGCTTGACCTAAACTGGTCGGTCGCTTTGCTACTGAACATCCCGGTTCGGACAGCTCGACCCAAGGTATGAACAGGTTTAAAATAGATAAGGGTTAGAGATGAAGATATTCCGAAAACTGCTTTCAGGACGTGTTATAATCATTATGAGTATACAGTGATGTCTTTCGGATTAACTAATGCTCCAGCAGTATTCATGGATTATATGAACAGAATTTTCTGGCCGTACTTGGACAAGTTTGTTATTGTCTTCATTGATGATATTCTTATCTACTCTAAGACTGGAGAAGAGCATGCTAATCACTTGCGAACTGTGCCACAAATTCTAAAAGACAGCAAGTTGTACGCTAAGTTGTTTAAATGCGAGTTTTGGAAGAATAAGGTAAAGTTTCTCAGTCACGTGGTGAGTAAGCAGGGAATAGCCATGGATCCTGCTAAGGTAGAAGCAGTGATGAAATGGGAGTGACTAACTTCAATAATAGAGATTAGGAGTTTCCTAAGTTTGGCGGGATAGTATCAGAGATTCATTAAAGGATTTTCACAGCTCGCCTTACCTTTAAATAAATTGACTAGGAAGGATACGCTTTTTATCTGGACTCCGGAGTGTGAGGAGAGTTTTCAAGAATTGAAGCACAGATTGACTACTGCACCCGTGTTGGTATTACCTGAACCAAGTGAACTGTTTGAAGTGTATTGCGATGCATCTCTGAAGGGTTTAGGGTGCGTTCTAATGCAGCACCAAAATGTCGTAGCGTATGCCTCACGGCAGTTAAGTCCGCATAAAATGAACTATCTGACACATGATTTGGAACTTGCTGCTGTTGTGTTTGCTTTAAAGATCTGGAGGCACTATCTCTATGACGTTAAGTTTTATGTTTTCTCAGACCATAAGAATTTGAAATATCTTTTTGAGCAGAAAGAGTTGAATATGCGTCAGAGGAGGTGGATGGAACTTCTAAAAGATTATGAATTTGAATTGAATTATCATCCAGGAAAAGCGAACGTTGTGGCGGACGCCTTGAGTCAGAAATTTTTATATGCAGCTTGGGTGATGCTACGAGAAAAAGAGTTACTGAAGGCATTTCAAGGTTTGAATTTAGGAGTTAGAGAAGAATCTGGAATTCTATGTTTGAGTCAGTTGCAAATCTCAAGTGATTTTAAATCAGAACTTTTGAAAGTTCATCAAGATAGTGAAACGTTACATAAGGTATTGCCAGTAGTTGAATAGGGAAAACAGTAGAAAGTGTTAAAAGGTCAGAATGGTTTATGGAGGTTCAAGAACTGAATCATTGTACCAGATATCAGAGACCTACAACAAAACATCTTGAAGGAAACTCATAAAAGCGGATTCTCAATTCATCCAGAGAGTACCAAAATGTATCAGGATCTGGAAGTGATGTTCTGGTGGCCAGGGATGAGGAATGATGTGGCATTGCATGTATCTAAATGTTTAACGTACCAGAAGGTTAAGATCGAACACCAAAGACCATCAAGAACCCTTCAGCCTTTAGAGATTCCATAATGGAGATGGAAGAGTATCGCTATGGATTTTGTGATAGGTTTGCCTAAAACCCGATCTTGTTGTGATGCTATTTGGGTGGTTGTGGATCGACTGATAAAGTCAGCTCACTTTCTCCCTATTCGAATAAGTTGGACAATGGAAGAATTAGGCCGAATGTATATTAAAGAGATTGTCAGACTGCATGGTGTGCCTTCTATCATTATATCTGAGAAGGATCCTCGCTTTACATCAAGGTTCTGGAGAGTTTTCAGCGTGCATTTGGGACTCAGTTAATCTTGAGTACCACATATCACCCTCAGGCAGATAGTCAATCAGAGAGAACTATACAGACCTTAGAGGATATGCTAAGGGCTTGTGTGTTGGACCAGTCGGCGAGCTGAGATCGGCATATGTCATTAGTTGAATTTGCTTATAATAATAGCTATCATGCAAGCATTGGAATGGCTCCATAAGAGACTCTGTATGGCAGGAAATGTCAGTTTCCACTATGTTGGCATGAAACTGGAGAAAGAAATTTGTTAGGACCTGAGATGATAGCTGAAACCACTGAACAGATAAAGAAGATCTGTAACCGAATGCTTATAGCCCAAAGCCGTCAAAAGAGCTATGCTGATCAAAGGTGAAAGCCTTTGGAGTTCGAAGAAGGGGAACATGTCTTTCTGAAGGTAACACCAACCACTGGAGTGGGAAGAGCTATTAAGACCAAGAAACTGAATCCTCGTTATATTGGACCATTTGAGATCCTGAAGAGAATTTGGCCAGTGGCTTATAGAATTGCCTTACCACCGTATCTTTCGAATTTGCACGACGTATTCCATGTGTCACAGCTTTGGAAGTATACCCCTGACACGAGTCATGTTCTGGAACCAGAACCAATCCAAGTAAGAGAAGATCTAACACTTCCAGTAATTCCAGTGAGAATTGATGATACTAGTATTAAACGATTACGCGGGAAGGAAGTATCATTAGTAAAAGTAGCTTGGAGTCGAGCTGGTATCGAGGAACATACTTGGGAGCTCGAATCAGATATGCGAAAGGACTATCCACATCTTTTTTCAGGTAACTAGATTTGAATTTTGAGCGCAAAATTCTTCGTTAGGTGGGTAGGATGTAAACCCCGGTTAAATTAGTAGATAATTAGTCAATAAATTAGTTTTTAACAAGGAAGATTAGAAATGCAAAAAATAATATTAAATTAGGGTAGAGCTCATCAAAACGAGAATTTTGACACTCATTTTGAAGAAATCGATCCAAAATTGGACCGGACGAGCCGAACTGGTTGAACTGGACCCAAACTGGGCTGTCGGTCCAACCGGACCAGCCCTTTTAAATGAGCCCAAGCCCTTCATCCCCTTCATTTCAACAGAAATGTAACTGAAGCATACCTTGGGGAGAAGAGAACGAGACTTTACCGAAAACCCTTACGGTGGTTTCCGATCCCCGTAACTTCCCCGTCCGAGCTCTAATCGCCGCACCGTTTGCGGCCACGCGATCACCGTACCGAGCTCTACGTTTCTACTAGAATAATTTTATAGGTAACTTGTTATTTCACCTCAATTTCTCCTTTCTCCCAATTTTTGAATTATGAATAGGAAGGTTGAATTTCTTTGATTTCTGATGTTTTAGTATCCAATTAGCTTGAAGAAAATGTTCACTCTTGCTTATGTGAAGCTTGGGTAAGGTGAGGATAGGATAATTCTATTTTAATTTTATTGAATTTGAGCTTTGTGTATTAAATTGGATATATACGTGTTATGAATGTGTATTAGGTTGTGAATAAATAATTGGAGCTTGAAATTGTGGATACTGAAACTTGGAGGAAGCTGATTAGTTGAGGTTCTGAGGGGCTGTCTTGATTTTGAATAAATAGCTTTGGTCGTTACGCAGATGAGCCTCATCAGCCATAGGACAGGCATGCATCATATGCATAATACTTGAATTATTTGCTTGTGCTTTAATTGGGTGTACCTATGTGTACTTGCCATGTTAAATGTGTATTTGTTACTTGCAGTAATTGTAACCTTCTTGTGCTTGCCTTTATCTGTTTATTTGTCTGTGAAAATGCATGACGGAATTGGAAGTATGGAGGAATGACAGTATGTGACTTAGATTTTAAGGTTAAGTTAAGTTAGAATTAAATATTCTTAGAAAAACCACCTTTTATGGCTTCTGTTTAATACTTTAAGATCTATAATCTGAGTGTCGGTGTTCTAGGATTGCCTTTGGCATTCCCAGGACCTTATATATTATGTGTGTGACACCTTTACCATACTGAGAACCTTCGGTTCTCTTTCCGTACTATATTGTTGTTTTTCAGATGCAGGTCGAGAGGCATCTCGTTAGGCGTCTGGGCTCCTGAAGCGAAGTGGTTACTGGGTTATTTTGTTATACAGAGATGTATATATATGTACTTAGCTTTCTCTCTGCATAACTTATTCTTTTTGGTCCTCTTAGAGGTTTATGGAGAGGTAGGATTTTGTTTATGTACATCTGGGTTTTAGATATGTATGTATATATGTGTAAATATTCTCCGGCCAGCCTTGGCTTCGCGGGCTGAGTTAGGAGCTTGTTATTTTGTATCTTTGGCACTCTATTCCTACTTTTATAATCTTATGTTTGATGGTTATAGCGTTCTTAGCACGCAAGTTAACTCGTTTCTTGAGCGTTGCGCTTTTATTTCGCGATTTTTATTTCCTCTATTATTCAAGGCTCCTAGTATATTATAATTCTTTTGCTACTATATGTACACATTTTATTTTAGAGGTCGTAGCACCTCACCACCACTGTATTACATCCTAGGTGTAATGCTCTGTGTGATAGGGTGTTACACTTCCAACTATTACATAGGATGTAGTATTCAAATCAACTACGAAAAAAATCAATAGCACCTGCACTCCACTTTCAGAACCGATTCAATCTCGTGATAGTCTCCTAGGCTGCGTTTGTTTCTGAGAAGAGGACAAGACAAGACATTAAGAACAAGACACAAAAGACAGAGACACAAAATTGTGTTCTTGTATTCTGTTTGGTGATAAATTAGAGCAAATTATGAAAATTCAATTTATTCACATTTTTTTATTTAAAAAATTTGAGAAGAAAAATATAATAATAAAAAATATAATTATAAAAAATTAACAAGAATAATGAAATAAAAAATAAAAAATAAGTTATGTCCCTTGTTAGTGTCTCTGTGTCCTTCCTGTCAAGATGGACACAAAATACACTGATTCAATGTCCTTGGACACAATGTATCTGTCCATGTCTCATCTATCATACATGATTTTGTGTCTCCGTATCTCTGTCTTAGTGTCCTATCCCTGAAAACAAATGCAGCCCTAGTGTTCGTGTCCTTCATACACAGCTCACTATTTTGTCTCTAAAATTATTAACATTAAGCGCCTCGTTTTAATTGATATTATGTCATTTTTCTTGGTAAATCATGTTCTCATAGCACCTAGCTCGTCCATTTCCCTTTTTCACTAATCGCCTTTTGGTCCCAATCATTTTTTAATTTGGCTCTGAACTTCCTATCACATTTGACCACAACGCATATATCAAATATATGCCTGATAGCCCGAGGCTAACTGTTTTGTTTTTCAAGAACTATATCTCCCAATTTACATGTTCCTTCACTTTTTTTATCCATTCAACTATATTCTTATTATCTAACACCACCTTCAAATCCTTGTCTTTGGCATCTACTTTTTCTATAAGAAACGGTACAATATTTACCAATGAAATTAGTAGTGTATCTCCATTAGATTTTTCTTGTACCATTTATCCCATCATGCACACCACTTTATCGTCCATTTTAGACTACTTATCTTTATTGACATGATTCTTTTAACATCTAACATCTAATAATGCAGAATATTCATATCAAAACATGGAGCAACATGATGTTTCATTGAAATCCATCTATAGTAATTGTTGCAGGGAGCCAAAAATAAAAAGGTGCAACAGAAAAAAGCAAAATACTAAATAATGGAAAAGAAAAGAAATCAAATTTGAGTAACAATAGTTGACAATAATGAAGAATTTAAGTTTTAAGCTTATCTCAGTTGTAAAATTTCAATTAGCTTACTAACTTCTGAAACTCTTTTTCATCTATAGAAATCATTGAATACTTTAAATCCACTCGTGGTCTCTTTGTTGAGCAAAGCATAAAACCAATCATTCTACTAACATAAAAAATTAAAATAAAATAAAATAATTATTATAAGATAAAGGTACATTACTCGAAATTAATCCTATTTTTCATTTTCTAAGTATAATTCAAGATATACCTAATCCCAAATTATGAAAACTATACTCAGACTCAGGTACAACTATAATTTAAATTTGTCTGAAAATTTAGGTGCTAAGAAATCTCAAATGTTTTAGCTAACGAATCAAATAATAAGAATAAAATCTGAAAATAGGAGGAAAAAAAGAGTGATGGCTCAAGGTTCTATAGTAGCTTCCTAAAAGGAGGAAAAGAAAAAGTTAGAACCAACAATAATATAAAGTAGTATTCAAATTGCAATAAATAATTCTAAAAATAAATAGATGAATGCCTGAATCATATATATTTAGCTAATGTTTATAACAACCAAAGACATATAACAAACACATAAGCCAAATTGAGAACAAATTAAAAAAAAAGCATATGCTATGTTGCAAAGCAGAATCAGAACCAATAAAAAAAAGTAACAAAGTAGATTCAAGAGTAACCCAAAAAGTTATACTATTAAAACAAATAATTAATCTTTTGTGGAGAAAAATATACTTTTATAAAATAAAATCGTTGGTTGGAATATGAAATTAGACGTGTAGCAAGTTTAAGATAAAGACAAACATAAAAAATCTATAGTCATCCATAAAATGGGAAAGTATTAATATATAACAAATGATATCTGATGCAATAGAATTATATAAATTAGCAATCAAAATCAAGCAGCGATAATTTAAACTTGTGACAGAATCATCTGCACCTTTCAAAAGTTTAGGAAAAACTGAATTAAAAGAAAAAAGAAAAGGCTAAAAGCCTAAGACTAATGCTAAAAATGTATTTAAATGAAACACTTTGAATGTTTAAGTTCAACAAAAATAACTAACATACTAAAAAATATGTTTTAGTTCCAGCAGCATTTTTTAATTTTTGCTAAAGTTGCATAGAGATTATAACATACACCAATTAATTTACTATATCATATATAAAAAATGTAACCAACCATCCTAACCTTCTAACAAATTTCAATTATAATTATATTCTTCGAAAATCTTATGATCCAAAAGATAAAATAACATGTAAACTGACATAATATAATTATAGAATTAACAGTGGATAGCATAAGATTGATCAACCATTTTGAAATGGACAATTGGTTGGTGATAATGTATGCCAGAAATCGGAAAGAGTTTTTGATGACGTGCGAATCTAAGTTGAGGCTAGATAGATCCGTGACCCAAATGAATATGATCAAAAAGTGTATTAAATACTTCACCATAGTATCCAAGATACTAGTTCCCAACGAACGTGTATTCTGTCAACAAGTCTTTGGCCAATCTTCTCCCATCTCTAAATAGTCTTTTTATGCAGTTTTGCTCGCAAGTCAAGCAAGATTTTATGAGTTCTATCCAAATAAGATGCCTATACTGATGAATTTTCCTGAGATTTTCCTAACATTCTGAACAATGCATGACCTAATTGTTACGTTTTGGTCACTGTTTCCTGATGATAATAATAACCCCATAACTGCTGACATGGTCGACCTCGAAAGAAAACTAGGGATTACAATTTTAGGGACACCGACTTGCCTCCTGAAATTGGAAACTCTTATTCCTGTGAGCCTCATCCAATTACCATCCAAGCATTGAACTGCCTTGATACTACTTTCAAAGATAGAGACATGTTGAAATCACTCCTCCAAGCATACCCCAATCCCAAAGTTCAGGTTCGAAAGGATGTCGATCTCTGATTTACACTACATAGATTGGAATGTCAACCAGCTTGAGGCTTCTTTGGAATTCACGTTCAAAAAGGCCTACGCCTATCAGTTGCAGGGAGCCTCCATGATGGCCAATGTTATCTACATATTAAAAAAGGCCACAAAATTCGAATTTGAATTATCTGAGGAAGATGGTTGGGTCAAAAAACAAGCGTCGATACTTCAAAGCTGCTTTGAACAATATAACCGGCAGAATCATATTGAGTTGCTGAACTTTTTCAAGCAGCATAATGTAAAGGCCATGGGATCTTCAATGTGGAACATGCTAAGAGGTCTCGAACTTAACTCACTTGATAATCATTCAGCAGAGTTTTTGAAGAGCGCATTAGCCCCAAATTCTGAAGAGCTCCTTGAGAGATTCCATGCTTTTCTAAATGGCAATCAGGATACACACCATTTGATAATCATCTGCCAGAGTTTTTGAAGAGCGTATTAGTCCCAAATTATGAAGAGTTCCTTGAAAGATTTCGTGCTTTACTGAATGGCAATCAGGACACACACCATCCAAATATACTTCAGCTTCTGAAAGATGAAATCAAAGGTAGGACTATCGAATCTTATGACATGTTGAAAATAACAAATTTTACATCATAGATGAAAAAAAAATCTCAAATTCAAAAAATAGAGCTAGTTTTATAAAGAAAAAAATCGTTAGATTTATCCAAACTTTTTTCTTAGTTTAGTTGTTGATGTTGCTTATGCCTTCCGCTCTAAATTTCATTGCTGTTTTTTTTTTTTTGTGACTAGAAAGAAAAAAACCAA
>NC_029786.2:7025043-7032243 GCF_000816755.2 Arachis ipaensis
CTGCTGAATACTACTCTCAAACTCCTTCCAAGGTAACAGAAGCTCCACTTGGGGAGAAAGGATCTTTATTGTCGTCTTTGCCATGATATTTGCTACTGTATTTGCATCTCTCAAGATCAACGGGAGATCAGCACGCCATTTTTAAGACATGATATCTCGGATTTTCAACACCAGAGGATCAATAAAACCAGAGCAATCCTGTAAATTATTGACAATAATACGGCCTCCACATAATCTGTCTCACAAATAACATCTCTTTGTCCCGAGTCCCAGGCTAAAAAAAAGCCTCTCCAAATAGTAAACAACTCTCCTTGCAGAATACTATGACTTTCAATTATTCCCAAACAGCCTCGTTGCCACCTTCCCTACCAATCTTTGTAAACACATGCAAAACCAACCCGAGCACCATTGTCAGGATAGCTAGCATCGTAATTAATCTTAAAGGTACTCACCGAGGGAGAAATTCAAGAGCCACTAATGGTGGAGGGGATAGATACTTGTTGCAACTCAAAAATATTTCGGAGCTCCTTTTTCAAGGACAAAGCCATACCAGTCACCTTGTCCATGGTCCAAAACTCGTGGGATAAAAGATCTCATTATTCCTCGAACGTCAAATCCACCAGAGACCAGAAGAAGAAATTTTATTGCTGTTTACAACTACATAAGACCACATTTTGCATTCTGGTGAAGTTAGGAGGTAGTTCGAAAAGTTACAACAAAAGAAGGCTGGTGAAGTTCTTGTCTTCAGCTCGATCGATGAAAAAAGATTCTGTCTCAAGACTGACTTGGAGAAGTTTTTGGAATCTTATCAAGACTGAAGGCTTGGAATGCCAAGTTATTTTGTATTTTAACTTAAACTATTTACTTTATCCATTACACTTATACCATAATCAAACATAAACTTCTTTCTTTTAATTCCTAGTTTAATTTTTTAAACATCAAAACTATTTTAAAATTAGAGACCACTTTTAGATAACATTCTAAAGCAATTTTATATATATAACAATCTCTTTGAAATTTAATGTTTCCACTACATCACTACAAGGAAAAAAAAGTACATTTTTAATTGCTTATCCTAAAAATAATTATTTTAATAGAATATTCATAATTAATGATCACTTATTGTCCAAAAAATAAAAAACATTTAAGTACTCTTGACTATCTAAAGATTGTGTGAACCTTTTCAGGAATGCAAGACCAAATAATGAAAAAAGAAAAATCAAATTTCTAATGTCTATTGTTTGATGATGAATTTTTCTTTTATAATATTTAACATTTATCCAATTTATATTTTAAATTAAATATTAATTATTTAAACTTTTTTATTAATTAAATATCAAACTTTTAAATTCTATAGCAAACACCATAAGAAAACAAAATAAAACTTTCTTATGTTTTGTGATTATTAATAAATTAGGGATAAATATTATTTTGGTCCCTAAGGTTGAGGGTCAGAATCGAAACCGTCCTGATATAATTTTTTATTTAGAATCGTCCTTAATGTTGCATTTCATTTTAAAATCGTCCTTTCTAATAAATTTTTTTTCTAAATGACAAAAATACTATTTTTCCACCATTTCATTCTTCTTGTTCTTCTTCCAGCAGAACAAATTCTCTTGTTCTTCTTCTTCCAGAAGAACATTCTTCTTCAATTAACAAAACTCAAAATTTCAAATTTTTAAATACAGTTAACAAAATTCAATTACAAGAATTAAAAATACTTGAATTCATCTTCAATTATAAAAATAAAAAATCTATAAATTTAATTACAGAAGGAAGAAGGTAACCTCGTCCCCATCTCCAATGACAAGTATGCTCATGAATTGCAGTTACAAGAGGTCATCATGTCCTCCTTCATCGCTTCTCAAAGCACCATCGAAGGCTCATCATCATCAAAAACCATTCTTTGCCTTCCATCTTCATCAACACCTTCGTCATCACGATCCGTCTTTGTTGTCCCCAAAACCGAGTACATAGAGCTTCTGTATGACGACGAAATGCTTATCGTATGTGAGATTTGTGCAGAAACCAAATATAAGAACAAGACCAAAACAAGAAATTCAAAAACAAAAAAAAGCAACAGCAATCCAAAAATCAGAACAAGAACAAAATCAACAATAAAAATTAGGGAATTAGGGATTATGATGAACAAATCCATTATTCAAATCCAGATTCAACAAATCAACACACAACAACGATAAAATCAGAAAATAACAAATCAAAATCAGATTAGAAGTAGAAGCAGAAGCAGACCCAGAAGATGCAGAAGCAGAAGCACTCAAGCAGAAGCAGAAAGCAGAAGAAGAAAGCAGAAGACGAAGCAGAAGATGCAGAAGCAGAAGCACTCAAGCAGACCCAGACGAAGCAGAAACAGAGGCCGAAGTAAGAAGCAGAAGCAGCGGCGAGGAGCAGTGACGAGAGCGCAGCGGTGAGGAGCAGTGGTGCAGAAGCAGAAGCTCTCTCCCCTCTCACGACGGCAACGGCGACGGCAGCTCCAACCTTCGCCGGCGCCGTCTCCCTCCTCCTCCCCTTTCTCCTTCCCCCTCTCCCTTTCCCCTTTTCCTTTTCCCCCATTTTGTTATTGGCGGTAAACTTTCTTTTTTTTTTTATTAGTAATAGAGGTACATTATTTATTTATTGCTCAAACCCAAGCTAAACTGATTAACAATTTCACTGTACACAATCCACTCCTAAATTGCATGAATTCTTCATGAGAATCCAAAGTCAGGTCCACAAAAAGATAAATTAAAATAATATAAAGCATTATAAAATACATTTCTTTTAGCGAATATTAATGTGGTTATGACTAGTTTTAAGTTTTCGGCTAAGTACATCGAGGGACAAAAAGATCCTGATAAGCTTGCGCAAATATTTGGTGGTGAGTGTTATGGTGCCTATATACACTTGCCTAACTTACTAAATGGGGAATGCAATGGTAAGGATGTCATTTTTATATTGTTATGATTTAAAAGCGTATCACTAAAAGTGTTGCTTAAAGAGAAAGTGTTACCTTAAATCGTTAACTTGGCTCTGATACCAAATTTTAAACTTCGATTATTTAAACTTTGATTAAACAATTTGCAATTTTTATAATCTAAAGTATTAACCATTTTTACTATTTCTCTTGTATGATTATTTATTACTAGTCCTTGACGTATATTTATAGTTTTTCAATCTTGTTTTAATTTATAATATTCTTTTTTACATGAATTATTATATATAAAATCTTTTATCTGTTTATCTTTTTCTTTAATATAATTTCTCAAATCCTCAAGAACTTCTTTTATTTCTACACTTTCTGTTGTTTCTAAATATCTTTTTAATTTATCGACTTCATTTTCCATTTTTTCTTTCAGCAGCTTTAATTCATTTAAGTCATAATATGGTTTTTCAGGCATTTATAAATTTCTTAGGTTTAATTTCAACTTGTTTATATTTATTCTTATTTCTATCAATTTCGATCTGAAGATTATTTAATTCCCTTTTATACTCCTTTATTTTACTTTTTAATTTTTCCGCCCTTTTTCTTTTTATTCTATTCTCTGGTTTTTCAATCTTTATATGCTTCATTATTTATTTTAGAATTTCTGCAAACTCTATCATCGATTCATCACTATTTTCTAGAGATTCTATTAATTTTTCTAGCTCTTCCACTTCTCTTTTCAACTTGTCATATATTATTTTTAGAGCTTCAAATGCTCTTTGGTTTATTTCAGAAAACTGCAAATAATTCAAACGGTTTTCTCTTTCAAAGAGTTCTTGTTTCTTATCTTGATAAGTGATATATATTTCTTCTTTATTTATTGTCATAATTTAGTGTTTAAGGTTTCCTTATTTCTTTGAAATTTTATGGATACTAATATTTCTTCAAGCATATCTACTATAGAATTTAATTGTGGGTTAAAAGTATGATAAAGATGTGGGGAATCATTTCCATGGTAACATTTTTTTAGACATTCCGTGTGAAAAATAGGTTTTTTCAGGTTTTTGAAGTCCTTCAATAAAACTTATAGTAAAATTAAGATTTTGAGAAAAATCATTTTGTATTGATTTTAAGAATTCGGTGTCATTACAATTAACATTAGTTAAAATCATTAATTTTTGATCTATTAATTTTGATAATTTAATTATTTCTTCTCTTAAATCTTCTAATTTACTTTTTTCCATTAGGTGACGCTTTTAGAAGAGTTACGGTTTTAAGTGTGTCTTTTAAATCTTGCTATAAGGAGTAATTTAGGCAATTTCGGCATTCAAGTTATAGGCATGGGAGAATTGGCCATATTTGGTAACTAAATAAATTTAGTCAAAATCAGTCAAAATTGGAGTGAAACCCTAGTCCCTTTCATGTTACTCCCCGACCCGTAAACCCATCTCCTCTCCTCTCTTCTATGGAAGTGAACGAACCATAGAAGCCACCGCAGCCCCCAATCGGCGCAGCCGCCGCAGCCCGCAGGCACCGCATCCCACAGCGACAGTTTTGGCCACCGCAGCCCCACAGCCCCCACCGCGTGGTTGTCATCGCCGAGCTTGCCTTCTTTGTGTTCGCCGGTGTCGCGTCCTCTGTCGTCGCCGTCGATCGCCTTTCTCCTCGCCGACCTCGCCTTCTCTGTGTTAACCGGTAAGCACTGATTCCTCGGCGTCTGTTTGCTGGTTTAGTGTTTAGGCCTTTAGCACTTGATTTTGATAATACTTGTTATTTGTTAATAATTAATTTGCTGATTAACTGGATTTTCTGAAGTTATTGTTTGCTGGTTTAGGAATTGTTTGCTTGGGGTTATTGATTTATCATTTATTTGTTATTTCTGATTTTCTGTTCATGATTTATCGCATAACATTAGTTTGAAAGTGATAACGTATGAACTTAAAATGCTGAAACCTGTAACTTTAACATGTTAATTAGTTTGTGCCGAGTTCAATTTTGTTTCTGGTATTATGGCTGTTCAAAACCGATCCAATCCGAACAAAACCGATCAACCGAACCAAAAAAACTGATAACTGAATAAACTGAAAACGAAAAAAACCGAAAAAATAATTTTTTGCAGTTTTTTGCGGTTCGGTTCGGTTTTCGGTTTTATTAGAGAAAACTCTAACCGAACCGAACCGGTGTTATTAAAAAACCCTAATATAAAAGTAGCCTTCCACCACAATTGCTCCAAATCTAGCCGCAGCCACCCCTCCACTACCAGGAACCCTAACTCCTCGAGCTCTCTCTCAGTCTCTCTAGCGCTGTGTCTCAGCGCCGGACCTCCTCCTTCTTCTCCGCCATCGACGTCGCCGGACAGCACCATCGTGGTGGTGCGGTCCTTTCCTCTCTGTCCCTCATCCTCGACGGCTCCACACACCACCTCTCCAGCAGCCGTCTCCTCCACGAACCAACAGCCGTCGTCGTCCTCAACGAACCGCAGCAGCACGCACCAGACGTAGTCGAAGCCGCTGCCGTTCGTCGCCCGTCTCTCGTCCGTCGTTGAAGCCGTGTTGCTGTCCAGTCTCTTCTTCTCCGTCATTGAAGCAGTGTTATCCTTCCATCTCAGGTTGTTTTTTTTGTTCTGATTCTATTTATTTTTTAATTCTGGCTTAGTCTTCTTATGGATTCAGATTTTGTTTTTTAGGTTCTGTTCTGATTCTATTTATTTTTTTTAATTCTGGCTTAGTCTTCAGGTTGTTTTTTTTGTTCTATTTCTTAGGTTTGGTTCTGAATTTTTGTTTATTCAATGTTAATGCAGGAAAGGGGAAGGTGAAAGAGGAAGAATTTGTGGAATTAGTGCACCACATGAAAATTGTGGAAATAGTTTGGTTGTATTTCTCATTCAGTTTGGTTCTATATCTTGATTAATTTGGAATTGGGGCACTATTTTTGCAAAATTTTTGGAATTAGTTTGGTTGTGTATCTTGATTTTCTTGATTCAGTTCAGGTTGATTATTGTTCCATCTGTTTCTTCTGCTGTTTTTACAACATTTGTTAGTGATTTTAATTTGTTGTGCTTCTGCTAATTTGTTAGTAATTTGAGTCCGATTGATCATTGTTCTATCTGCTAATTTAGTTTGTTGTGTTTCTGCTCATTTGTTAGTGATCTCTGAGTTAGGTTGACTATTGTTATTTGTTAGTGACTGTGAAATGGTATAATGGTTTTTATTTGAATTAATTAAATAAACCGAACAAACCAAACCGATTTTAATTGGTTTGGTTTGGTTCGAATGATTTCGGAAAGAAAATCGAACCAAACCGAACCGCAATTTTAATAAACGATCGGATCGGATGACTTTTTCCCATATAACCGAACCAAACCGCACCGCGAACACCCCTATAATATTTATGGCTGGTGCTTTAATTTTTTCTGTTCATACAAGAAAACTGTGCAGCCTTTGATTTAATTGAGAATTCTCTAGTTATTGGCAGAATGTTTTAACTTAAAAAAGAATACTCTAATGCTAACTGATTATAGCGGCTACTGTATTATTCTAAGTGAAGAAAGGTGAATAAAGATTATGGAGTTCTTAGATTTAAGGTGAGGCTCCATTTTGTATTGACCGTCACCAAAATCTACTGACAGGACAGAAGCTTGTATGCAATTAACATTGACAAGTCTTCTTGTTTTCTTCTTGTAGTTGCACTTTTTTATCCCAACATAACCAATTAAATAATGCAATAGGCTAATAATTGTTTGCTGATGTTATTGATTTTTGCTGGTTTAGTAATTGTTCATGATCATATATATTTTTTTTGTTGTATGTTACAGATGGAACAATCACAAAGTAATCCACAAGCACAAGACATTGTTGTTCAAGAATCCCAAACTGGTACTTCTAGAGGTAAATCTGATCGGCTTGGTAATATTTTACCACGAAGTATGACAAAAATAACAAGGCTCAATATTCATGTATTTTCTGCTTGAATAATTTATGACGTGAAATTATGCACATCAATAATTAGTCACGAATGAAAACCCCAAATAAATTTTTCTCCCTTCAATATCTCTGGCCCTCTCAATACTCTCTTTGGTTCAAAATTTTCTCTTCTCACATTGACCCGTGTATTCATTAAGCAACTTATAGTTCTATTGACATGATAAGTGAAATTCACTAATTTTAAATTTTCTTCAGATGTAAACACAATATAAGAATTTTATAAATAAATTATAATAAAATCTTAATATTTCATTGATACTAAAAAATTTATTTTTCTAAATACTTTTTAATTCA
>NC_029786.2:7039002-7042928 GCF_000816755.2 Arachis ipaensis
TCTCTTCCAGATAATTCATTAAGTTTTGGATTAGTAAAGGCTTCTAATAAGAAGAAATTTAACCAATTTTCGAAAATTTCTTTTTTATTCTTTTTACAGTCTAAATCGAGCATTCTTTCTCCTTCCATTTCCTGGATTTTAGGAACGTATTTTGATGGTATTTTTGTATATTTTGAATCTTTATTTATAAACTCTTTTTTAAAAGCATAATTATCAAAACATGTTTCCATTTAAATTGAGATTGATTATCCTTAGATGTTCCAGCTTTATTTTTTACTTGTATTGGAATTGCTGGTTCTTCGTTACTTGAATAATCTAGGATGTGTTCTTCATTTTCTATATTTTCAGGGTTTACTAATTCTTCTTCTATTTGAAATCCTTGTTCCATAATATTATTTTCTTGAGCCATTTTTTAATTGTTTAAAAAGCATTGTAACTTCTTCTAATTTTTCTTCGATATTCATAATTTCAATGGTGGTTTTACTTTTAAATCTGTTATGTTGATTATATTTTGAAATTTTTCTTCTTTGGGATTCTCTTTTTCCTTATTTCTTTGAAATTTTATGGATACTAATATTTCTTCAAGCATATCTACTATAGAATTTAATTGTGGGTTAAAAGTATGATAAAGATGTGGGGAATCATTTCCATGGTAACATTTTTTAGAAATTCCGTGTGAAAAATAGGTTTTTTCAGGTTTTTGAAGTCATTCAATAAAACTTATAGTAAAATTAAGATTTTGAGAAAAATCATTTTGTATTGATTTTAAGAATTCGGTGTCATTACAATTAACATTAGTTAAAATCATTAATTTTTGATCTATTAATTTTGATAATTTAATTATTTCTTCTCTTAAATCTTCTAATTTACTTTTTTCCATTAGGTGACGCTTTTAGAAGAGTTACGGTTTTAAGTGTGTCTTTTAAATCTTGCTATAAGGAGTAATTTAGGCAATTTCGGCATTCAAGTTATAGGCATGGGAGAATTGGCCATATTTGGTAACTAAATAAATTTAGTCAAAATCAGTCAAAATTGGAGTGAAACCCTAGTCCCTTTCATGTTACTCCCCGACCCGTAAACCCATCTCCTCTCCTCTCTTCTATGGAAGTGAACGAACCATAGAAGCCACCGCAGCCCCCAATCGGCGCAGCCGCCGCAGCCCGCAGGCACCGCATCCCACAGCGACAGTTTTGGCCACCGCAGCCCCACAGCCCCCACCGCGTGGTTGTCATCGCCGAGCTTGCCTTCTTTGTGTTCGCCGGTGTCGCGTCCTCTGTCGTCGCCGTCGATCGCCTTTCTCCTCGCCGACCTCGCCTTCTCTGTGTTAACCGGTAAGCACTGATTCCTCGGCGTCTGTTTGCTGGTTTAGTGTTTAGGCCTTTAGCACTTGATTTTGATAATACTTGTTATTTGTTAATAATTAATTTGCTGATTAACTGGATTTTCTGAAGTTATTGTTTGCTGGTTTAGGAATTGTTTGCTTGGGGTTATTGATTTATCATTTATTTGTTATTTCTGATTTTCTGTTCATGATTTATCGCATAACATTAGTTTGAAAGTGATAACGTATGAACTTAAAATGCTGAAACCTGTAACTTTAACATGTTAATTAGTTTGTGCCGAGTTCAATTTTGTTTCTGGTATTATGGCTGTTCAAAACCGATCCAATCCGAACAAAACCGATCAACCGAACCAAAAAAACTGATAACTGAATAAACTGAAAACGAAAAAAACCGAAAAAATAATTTTTTGCAGTTTTTTGCGGTTCGGTTCGGTTTTCGGTTTTATTAGAGAAAACTCTAACCGAACCGAACCGGTGTTATTAAAAAACCCTAATATAAAAGTAGCCTTCCACCACAATTGCTCCAAATCTAGCCGCAGCCACCCCTCCACTACCAGGAACCCTAACTCCTCGAGCTCTCTCTCAGTCTCTCTAGCGCTGTGTCTCAGCGCCGGACCTCCTCCTTCTTCTCCGCCATCGACGTCGCCGGACAGCACCATCGTGGTGGTGCGGTCCTTTCCTCTCTGTCCCTCATCCTCGACGGCTCCACACACCACCGCTCCAACAGCCGTCTCCTCCACGAACCAACAGCCGTCGTCGTCCTCAACGAACCGCAGCAGCACGCACCAGACGTAGTCGAAGCCGCTGCCGTTCGTCGCCCGTCTCTCGTCCGTCGTTGAAGCCGTGTTGCTGTCCAGTCTCTTCTTCTCCGTCATTGAAGCAGTGTTATCCTTCCATCTCAGGTTGTTTTTTTTGTTCTGATTCTATTTATTTTTTAATTCTGGCTTAGTCTTCTTATGGATTCAGATTTTGTTTTTTAGGTTCTGTTCTGATTCTATTTATTTTTTTTAATTCTGGCTTAGTCTTCAGGTTGTTTTTTTTGTTCTATTTCTTAGGTTTGGTTCTGAGGTTTGGTTCTGAATTTTTGTTTATTCAATGTTAATGCAGGAAAGGGGAAGGTGAAAGAGGAAGAATTTGTGGAATTAGTGCACCACATGAAAATTGTGGAAATAGTTTGGTTGTATTTCTCATTCAGTTTGGTTCTATATCTTGATTAATTTGGAATTGGGGCACTATTTTTGCAAAATTTTTGGAATTAGTTTGGTTGTGTATCTTGATTTTCTTGATTCAGTTCAGGTTGATTATTGTTCCATCTGTTTCTTCTGCTGTTTTTACAACATTTGTTAGTGATTTTAATTTGTTGTGCTTCTGCTAATTTGTTAGTAATTTGAGTCCGATTGATGATTGTTCTATCTGCTAATTTAGTTTGTTGTGTTTCTGCTCATTTGTTAGTGATCTCTGAGTTAGGTTGACTATTGTTATTTGTTAGTGACTGTGAAATGGTATAATGGTTTTTATTTGAATTAATTAAATAAACCGAACAAACCAAACCGATTTTAATTGGTTTGGTTTGGTTCGAATGATTTCGGAAAGAAAATCGAACCAAACCGAACCGCAATTTTAATAAACGATCGGATCGGATGACTTTTTCCCATATAACCGAACCAAACCGCACCGCGAACACCCCTATAATATTTATGGCTGGTGCTTTAATTTTTTCTGTTCATACAAGAAAACTGTGCAGCCTTTGATTTAATTGAGAATTCTCTAGTTATTGGCAGAATGTTTTAACTTAAAAAAGAATACTCTAATGCTAACTGATTATAGCGGCTACTGTATTATTCTAAGTGAAGAAAGGTGAATAAAGATTATGGAGTTCTTAGATTTAAGGTGAGGCTCCATTTTGTATTGACCGTCACCAAAATCTACTGACAGGACAGAAGCTTGTATGCAATTAACATTGACAAGTCTTCTTGTTTTCTTCTTGTAGTTGCACTTTTTTATCCCAACATAACCAATTAAATAATGCAATAGGCTAATAATTGTTTGCTGATGTTATTGATTTTTGCTGGTTTAGTAATTGTTCATGATCATATATATTTTTTTTGTTGTATGTTACAGATGGAACAATCACAAAGTAATCCACAAGCACAAGACATTGTTGTTCAAGAATCCCAAACTGGTACTTCTAGAGGTAAATCTGATCGGCTTGGTAATATTTTACCACGAAGTATGACAAAAATAACAAGGCTCAATATTCATGTATTTTCTGCTTGAATAATTTATGACGTGAAATTATGCACATCAATAATTAGTCACGAATGAAAACCCCAAATAAATTTTTCTCCCTTCAATATCTCTGGCCCTCTCAATACTCTCTTTGGTTCAAAATTTTCTCTTCTCACATTGACCCGTGTATTCATTAAGCAACTTATAGTTCTATTGACATGATAAGTGAAATTCACTAATTTTAAATTTTCTTCAGATGTAAACACAATATAAGAATTTTATAAATAAATTATAATAAAATCTTAATATTTCATTGATACTAAAAAATTTATTTTTCTAAATACTTTTTAATTCA
>NC_029786.2:7043119-7045632 GCF_000816755.2 Arachis ipaensis
TACTTTTTAATTCATATAAAATATTTTTTATATTTCTAAATCATTAATTATTAATAGATACTATTTTTAATTCAGTTTAAGAATACTACTTACCTTTTTTTTTCCTACAAATGTATACTTTTTGGATTAAAAATTTATAGTGAAATTAATACATTATCTAACTCTGTATGGATTAATTATAATAACTTTAACTTTAAATCTTTTGCTTGGCTTCATTCCATACAAACACGTCCCAGCTAATTTCACTTGCTTTTTCTTATCCTTCCTTTACTTCACTCCATAGTCCATACAAACACATATCGTTTAACATCACTTCTTCTTCTTCTTCCTTTCTTTCACCTCATACAAACACTTCTTCTTCCTTTCTTTCTTCATTTAATATGGAAATCGGTAATGCATCCCCTGTCATTGTGCTTCCATTTGCTCTCCCTCGGTTGAAAATTTATCAGGGAAAAGTGTTACACTATCAGCGTCAATTCAAAGCCTGTGGTGAGTTCGTCTCCTTATTGGTGATATTTTTCTACACTTACTCTTCAAGAAGAGGAGAAGAACAAGAACAAAGACAAAGAAGAAACGGTGATATTTTACCGCTGGATTTGCGGTGATGAATTTTGTTTTATCACTTCAGAAGAGCTACCAATTTGTTGAAGAACTTATGAAGTTCTTTTTGCTAGAACTTGTGGTGGATCACTGTGGCAGGATGGTGGTTTGGTTTCTTTTGGGAACAATGTTCAGTTTGTTATCACTCTTTGCTCCTGTAAAGAAGAACATCACCAAAGAGGGTTCAAGTTTTTTGATGTTCCAATCTATATAGTTGGAAACTAGAACTTGTCTTGTATTCAGAATTTTAACTTCGCCATTGGGGTATGCTCGGAGGAGTGGTTCCAAATTGTCTACATCATTACAAACAGTATGAAGGCGGTTCATTGCTCGAACACTGATTGGATGAACCTCATATGAACAAGAGATTCCGATTTCGGAAGGTACCTCGTCCTTCCTAAAATAATAATCCCTGATTGTCTTTCCTAATTTTCTTTTCAACTCCACCATGTCGGCCTTTATGGAGACATCATCCGGAAACAGTGACCGCCACATAACAAGGAATTCATGTATTGTTTGAAAAATTAAAAAATTTGAAAGAAATTCATTAATGTAGACATCTTATCTTGAATAGTACATACCAATTCTTTATTAACAGCCGAGTATAATTCCATAAAACACTACATGACAAAAGGAGAGGTGCCGAAGATTCCATGATAGAAGACCTGCTCATTGGGAATGAGTATGTTGAATACGATGCTGAAGTGTTTAATACACTTCTTGATCGTACTCATCGGGGAGCAGATCTGTCGGGTCTTAACTCCGATTTGTTTTCCAATATTTCTTCCTTGAGTTTAGATTTCCTACAAAATAAAAAAAAGTGTGTTATCCAAATTAAAAAATACAAGCCCATTTACTCATTCATTCAAAAATCTAGCTGCACTCTACATGTAATTCACAAAGTATCCTGTGGTGAGTTATAGAATGCACCAATCTAAATGAGGAGATTGATGCACCTGTGTGCTGTCACATTTCCATTGTCAACACGTAGCACAAATTTTAGTGGCGTGGCAAAAATTTTCCTGCTTTGTTACCAGGAAACTTGTTTATGGGTTTGTGAAAAAATTGTTTATTCCCTCAGACGTGGGGTTTATTTCATAAATAAAAAAAGTTTGTGTTAAATTTTGGACCGATAAAAAATGTATTAGAATTGTTTTAAAAAGTGTATTGGGCCTTCAATTGTTAACAACCAATAATTAATTGTGTTTGAAGGCCTTATGTAGTCTCTTCAAATAATAAAATGTCCAGCTCTATAAGACATTGTCATTTAACCCCCTATTCCGATATAAGGTATATTATTTTTGCATACAGTAGCACTAACATACCACCACCATGTTTTTTTTTGTTCCCTAGAAAAAGTAATAAACATGCATGTTAAGTGTTAACCACATGACAGCTTATATTATTGGCACAAATTTCTATTTTCTGCATCACATCCCATACGCTTGTGTCTATAGTCTAATTAATCTATCCTCATCAAACCATATACATTCCACTTTCAGATGGACCATAGTGAAGAAAATTATAGCAACTTATAATAGATTTGTGACAACAATCCTATAGCTCAGTACCTCTTTGTTTGTCCCATTGCTTTAATTGGATATTAGCATGAACTGCATGTGTACAAAGATGAAATTAAATTAATTAATTAATTAAAGTTTTGGAGAAATTATTAATTATTATATATATTTTTATCCTTCTTAATTATGATATACACAAGAATTCTTCTATGCGATAAAAAGTTTTGGACATTACATATAAAGAAATATAGTTGTCACTCACGGTTCATGTGAGACAAAAATTTTAGACATTAATTAATTATATAAAAGCTTGCTTTTGAATTATAATAAAGTTAAAAAAATCACTTTAATAAAGATACTAAAAATATCTTTTTTAAAAAATATTTATATGTG
>NC_029786.2:7045703-7056337 GCF_000816755.2 Arachis ipaensis
TATTTATATGTGTTATTTTATTATTAGATATTTTTATTAAACTGGTTAATAATTTATTTTTTAATAAATCAGAATAAAATCGATTTATTATAGTAATAATAATAAACCCAATTGTCTGCATTATAATTATTAGACCCAATTTGATCCGATCGAATTACAGAATCTAAATCGAATATCTTTAAATTTTTTTGATAAAAAGACAAATATATCTCTGATTTTTTGTTTTGCAGACATTTGAATTTCTAAAAATTTAAAAATACAATTAGATCCCAAAAAAAAATGGATTTATTGCTATTGTTATACAAAAAATCGGTTTTATTTTAATTTGTTAAAAAATTCAAAAATAATCGGTTCATTAATACGTCAAATAATAATGCGATACGTAAGCGTCCTTACAAAAAGACATTTTACACGTCTTTATGGAAGTATCCCCTAAAGTTAATGAGACGGATATTAGGACAAACACTGAAGCGGGAAGAATGCAATAATTTGCCAATTAGTAAAATTAGGGAGATAAAAAATAATTAATTTAAACCGTCTAAATTTATTTATTTATTATTTATTTATTATAAGATATATTAAATAAAATAAAAAATAATAAACTTTGATAAATTTTGACTAATATTTTTCAACGGACTAGCCCAAAACTAGATAACAGAATCCAACCCATTGAATGAATTCTTTCATATGTCTATTTGTTCAAAAAAGACAACATTGCAATTAATATTTTTTATCTACCCCGTTAAAGAATATACTAATAGTCTAATGGTCATACTGAAATTTATCAAATAACAGGACACATACACACTTACCTGTGCCAGCAGTGACAGATGCATCAATCTCCTTATTTGAACCGATGTAGGCTATAACTCACCAGTATCCTGTTAGTATAAGAGAACTACAGGTGCAGTCTCTCCAACGGTGCATTTTAAGTTAGTGGAGCGCCTCATACAAAATGTGTATATGATTTATATATTTGTTAATTTAATTTTTGTTGGATAACCATGAATTGGGCCGGTCCTATTGATAAATTACATATTAAGGTCAATGCAACATCTCGTGGGGCCGAGTCCAATTATTTATTAAATCCTATGGGACTTATTTGGAAAAGAGACTTGTTACACATCTAAGTATTTTTTCATCCAAGTTCATCTAAATAGGCCCAACATCAACAAAAATCACTCTCATTAAAGGAGTGTGATCACACGCGCGTTTCATAACGCAACTCTTCATCTTCGTCTTTATCTTCTCTTTTTCCGTTTCCTCCTTCTCCTCTTCCTTCTCCTCCTTCTTCTTTCAAATTCGCGCACGTAGGTTCTTCTTCTGCTTCTTCCTTTTCTTCGCGCACACAGATTCTTCTTCTGCTTCTCTTCTTCTTTCGTTATAGTCATCACCAACAACTCCAATATTTTGCTCGGTTAAGTGGAGTTACTCATTTTGATTCACTTGATTGTTAATGTGTTCAGTTGATTTCTTGTACATGCAGAAATATTTTTCTTACTGATTGAATGTTTATCACGTTTTATTCAGCACATGATTGGTGTTCGGTTCAATGGTGTTGGTCATTTCGGTTCACCTGATTGTTATGTGTTCAGTTGAGTCCTTGTGCATGTAGAAATATTTTTCTTGATAATTAAATGTTTATAACGTTTTATTCATAACATCAATAGTGTTGGTTCAGTGGAGTTGCTCATTTTAATTCACTTGATTGTTAGTGTGTTCAGTTGAGTCCTTGTGCATGCAGAAATATTTTTCTTGCTGATTGAATGTTTTATCACGTTTTATTCAGCACATGATTAGTATTCGGTTCAGTGGTGTTGGTCATTTCGGTTCACATAATTGTTATGTGTTCAGTTGACTTCTTTTGCATGGAAAAATGCTATTCTTGATGATTTAATGTTTATGACGTTTTATTCAACACATGAATGTTGCTTGGTTCAATGGAGCTATTCATTTTGATTAACTTGATTCAGTTGAGTCCTTGTGCATATAGTAATATTTTTCTTGATGATTAAATATTTATCACGTTTTATTCAGAACATCAATAGTGTTGGTTCAGTGGAGTTGCTCATTTTGATTCACTTGATTGTTAGTGTGTTCAGTTGAGTCCTTGTGCATGCAGAAATATTTTTCTTACTAATTGAATGTTTATCACGTTTTATTCATCACATTATTGGTATTCGGTTCAGTAGTGTTGGTCATTTCGGTTCATTTCTATTTTGCACAATTCAAAACTCTTCCTCCTCACCTTCTACTGCTTCTTCACCAGAGAGAGAAGGAGAAAAAGACAAAAAATACAGCAGCAACAATAACAAAAGAATGACGACAAAGGGAGAAAACATGTGAAGAAAGAACGCGAAAAAGAAGAAGGAGAATGAGGAGGAGGAGGAGGAAGGCGAAGAAGAAGAAAAAGACGCTCCATACGTAAACGAGCGTGAGAAGAAGCATGGGGGAGAAGAGAAGAAGAAACGTGGGGGAGAAGAGAAGAAGCATGAGGGAAGAAAAAAGTAAAAAAAGCGCGTGACCTAAAATCACTTGAAAAAATATCTCTTTGGAAAATACTATAATGTGCTTTTCCAAAACTTAATTACCCTAAAATTAAAATAATAAAATTTACACGGATCACACCCAATCAAATTTACAAATTCAACATGAGTTAATTATCTATTTTGCCAATGAGTAATAGCTCAAATGGCATAATCTCCCCATACTCAATTAAGAGGTTGCGGGTTCGAGTCTCTTATTTTTGGTAAAAAAAAATTATCTATTTTGTCATTTTTAATTTTTTTTTACAATTTTTTTCCATATATTAGTACTAGGACAACTCTTTGCTGAGATTTCGTTCCTCTATCATAATACCTTTTGTGGACATTTTAATGATTTTATTCCTCAGATTGGATAGTAATTTTCAAAAGTAATTTATTAAAAATAGTTTGTAAAAAAATAACATTTTAAATATTATAATGGAACGAAGATGAATGGATTAACTTGTTCCACATTAAAGACAAACATAAACAAGTGTATGCAAACCAAATCCGTAATAAGGAATGGATCCTCTCCATTGTTAAAAAAAATTGAGGGTGTAAAGTGTGATCTCTAGCCTTTCATTCTTCTCTCTCTCATATTTATTATTGATCCCACTTACAAAATTAATGGTGAGAGATTACACTTTATTCTCTCAATTGTTAAAAAAAATTGAGAGGATCCATTCCCTCCGTAACATACCCAACCAACTCAACTTTGAAGACAGTACATTTCTTAGAAAATCCATAAATTGTACCACCCATTATATATAGGAGGGCTCCATATAAGGTTTTTATTGTATATACATTATATAAGCAACTAAAAGCCCGGGCTCTTTACAACAATGGGTGTTTCAACATAGCCCGCTTTTCGCAGCAATTCATCGACCTCTTTCGGGCCTCTACCGTATGCCTCATAAGGGAGTGGCTTGAACTCCCCTCTATCAATTCTGTGCAATAACGGGGTGAAGATCTTTCACGATGCCTGATATAGTTAAGCACATTACATTAGTCTTTCAAGGATATATGAAACATTGTATCAAACCATGTAACAATTTGTTACCTCCAATTCATCTCTACGAACGAATTGTTGCTGATCGCCTCTAATCCTGCAAAACAGGATACAATTGCCATTATTATTCAACTCAAATCTGTTTCTTTCGAACTATCGAACTGATTAGTAACTCTACCGTTAGTGTTATTATGTGGCTTCGATGTATAATAAAAGAAGGCTAGAAAAAATTGATAATTCATAAAACATGAAGGGAAAGTGAACATACGTGCCGAGAATGAGATTCTCATAAGCATCCTGAATGGTAACCCCCTTCTTTCCCCCGCCAGTAGGACAATTCCTGTTCGCTTTGATATGTGGACATCTTCAAATTACCTAGCTTGTACTGCAACAACAGCAGATATCATGGATTTTTAAAAGTCTTATGCAGCAAATGCATAATCTAAATCTAACATATAATGGTTTTTAAATACACTTAACATTAAATTACCAAGTGAATGAATACAAGAAATCAATAGATGGAGTGCACTTCTTCAGTTATTCGGCAAGAAGATTTAGTCTAATTATTACAAGTTGAGATAAAAATAAAATAATTTTGGACTTAACCGTGCCAATTTGGCATTCAGATATCACGAAATTTGATTCCAAACAGTGTATTGGGAGATCTATATTTGCTAACATCAAACTTCCAATCTCAATGAATGAATCTGACAATATAGAGAATCGTCGAAACGTAGGCGATCATATACCATAAGCTTCATGTAAGTAGTTTCTAAAGGCTTGTAGGCAGATACGAAACCCATTTCTTCGATGCTTCTGACCTAGACATGCACAAGTTGTTTACAGTGAGGTTTCGTTTTGCAGACATCCATATTTTGATGAATGAGAAAAAGTATTTACTAGAAAACATTTATATTCACTTTTAAAGCCGATAAAGAACAGGTATCTATGTTTGTCATGTTTGGGATTATGGATTATTGAGACGATCAACATCTCAATACTTTTTATGTATGAAGAGATAACACCTAAAAATGAAAAAGGTACGGTACCAGAAAATTTCTGAAAAATTTCATGAGGAACATCCTTGAAAATATCATCAGGAACATCCTTGAATTGAACTCGTATCTCTGTTTTTCTAGAATTTAGGGCCTTCCCTGCTTTTAGTATGAAAGGAACACCTGATGCCAAAAAGAAAATCATGGAATGCATGACGAGATAATTATGTTTATTTTTCCTTTGGGAAGAAAATGCTAAAGATTTTATCATACCTTCCCATCTTTCGTTGTGTATGCGCAGAATAACAGATGCAAAAGTTGGAGTGTTCGACTCATCAGGTACGATTGGGTCATCTCTACAGCCTTCATATTGTCCAAGAACAACCTCATCGTCGCTAATAGGTACTACTGATTCAAGAACCTGCATTTTTTGTGACCAATAGAAAATACTTTAGACTTTGATTGCATGCTATGGAACATCTCAAAATCTAGATAAATATTGAAGTGCAACAACGAAAGGTTCCGGTTATGAAAATATCTGATTGATTCAATTGAAATTTGCAAGTATGAGAACCCGATTTAAAAGGGGAACAAGGATTTTCTGTCTGATATTGATGGCCTCATATCAGAAAAGTGTAATGAAATAGCAGCATAACATGATAATTTCGGCATAAATTGAAGCGAAAATGCGCACACCTTCACTCTCTCATCTCGAATGTGCTCAGGATTGAGAGAAACAGGCCTTTCCATAGCAACCAAGCAGAGAACCTAAACGGTAGAAAAGTGATGAGAAAAATTCAACATATTCGCTATCTTATGAGCTATGATTTAACAAAAGCATCCACTTGACAAGACAAAATAATTATAATAATGTCAAAGTATATTATTCTATATCATTATGAAAATAAAGAGCTCACCTGAAGCAGATGGTTTTGAATAATGTCTCGGATAATTCTGCCAAATTAAAAGTTGTACACTAATGATTTATACTTCCATAGGCGTAATAAGAGAAATTCTATACAAAACGAATAATAGATATTCAATATTGATGCATATAAAAAAAATGAAAAATCAAAGTTCAACTTTCAATATCATCAGTGAAAGTAAAATTGCTATACAGAAATTCTTTTCATTAGTATCTCTCACTCATCATTTGAAAGCATCATTGAATAATTTGACCAAAGCAAAATTCTACACATACCCATATTGGTCAAAATATCCACCATGGACTTTAGTTCTAAAATCCTCTTTGAAAATTATCTGCAATGAAATCAGCAGCCAAATATTCATTTGGTGTGCACATAAAAAAATGTTGACAAGATTAACCCTTAAAAGTTACAACCTTGGGTATAAATTCATTATGGCAGGTTCTCAAATTAGACCCAAGATAATTAGGTATCAAGGATTTAACAAGACAAGTCTCAGCTAAAGGCCCCAATGCCGACAGTTCAAAAGCTTTCCAATAAAGCAGAGAAACCTACATCATCCCAATCAAACAATTTAACAAATCAAGATTGACAAAAATCAAATGTGCTAAGAAAAGATCAACTGAAAAGGTAGATGACGATTCATACAGGACATCCAACAGAATGTGATACAAAACGAGGTTGAGGAAACTTGCATTCCAAGTCATCAATCGTAGCTGTTATTATCTAGCGCAGAATCTGGGCGCAGCTTATTGTCAAGTCAATGGTGGCAGATGCCTTCTCAGCCTCATGCGTTAGTATTAAGAACCAATATGCAGCATCATGTAAAGCGTTTATGGCAATGCGCTGGCCTTGGAGGGTGGTGAGATCGCAGGAGAGAGCAATGTGGGAGCCAAAGGCTCCTAGGTTGAAGAGAACAGAGGCCTTCTCCAAATGGATGTTGTGCTGAGAAGAGTCCTGATGTGGGTTGAAGGCATTGTACCAAACAAAGATAGGTGGGTTGGGTGAGGTAGTCATGGGGAACAAAGGCTTAATCATGCAAAGGCATTTGAAATAGCGGATGAGGCAGTCCCGGCGCATGGGTAGAGGGAGGTCATCACGCAGCATTTCACTACGCAATTTGTTTACCATTTCAAGAAGGCCTTCTAGTCGCTTTGCCACACTCTCGAAGTATTTGAGGACAAAGTAATTGCGCAAGGACTGGTAGAGGTCCAAGGGCTCACTCTTCTTCAAAGGCAATGCCAGAATATGTGACGAGGACGAAGAGGAAGACGAGAGGATTGCGAAATTTGTTGGATAAGGAGCAGGCATGTCCCATGGGTTAGCCACCAGCTCTCTACCATCGATAATCTTGAAAGGGGTGTCCTCGAAAAGGATGACGTCAAGGTACACTCCTTCTAGCCTGAGTATCCACAGGTCCAATCGCCTGTAAATCCCTCTAACTAATTTTTCAGGGACAGATTCTGCATCATGATCAAGAATAGCACAAGATGTATGATAATATTTACCATTAAAAAATAGCAAATGACTATACTATTTTATAATATATATGATGTACAAAGTAATTTCTTATTATAAAATTAATTTTGGTTAGTGAGATAGAATTTAAAATATTTTTTTATTTTCTTACTTAAATTTAAATTTAAATTTAAATTTAATTAACAACTTTTTTTTAATTTCAATAAAAAATAAATTGATTAGATACAAAATATTCAGCATTTAATAATTTTAATCATTTAAATTTTAATTACCGAAAATTGGATTAAAAATTAATTATAAACTTAGTAATCGATAATATATATTATATTAGTACGTAAATAATAATATCCAATATATTAATTATTTAATTTTTTTGACAGAATTAACGTATAATCTATTGAGGATTGATTTATTATCCAAAATTTTTTTTCATAAAATTTGTAATATGTGAAAATAGTGATCTTATTTTTTTATTATTATTTAAAAAATTTTTCATAATTTTTTAATTATGTAATTAACTTAATTAATAACTTTTATTATTACTTTTATACTAAAAAATATCAATTTATACTATTTACATATTTTTTCACTACTAATAAATAAATAAATATTTGTACTATTATACTTATTGTCCTAGATAATGACTTAAGTTATTTATTTTGTATGTTAAATAATATTTTGTATGTTAAATTTATTAAATATTAAGATAAAAAAATTATTCAATAAATTATATAAATAGTCATTACAGAAAAGAAAAAAAATTATATATCATATATAATAATTCTTGATATATATAGTGTCATGTATATATTAAGATTATCTAATTTAATTGTGTGAGTGATTATTGTTATTTTTACTTTTTCGTTACAGTAAAAAATAATATTTAAAACTAAAAAAGAGATAATTAATTTTTTTAATTTGAATTAAAAAATGTATTGTAAATATATCCAACTTTTACATATACTAAGTGTTATAATATTAAATAGTATAGTATTTGCTATCACAATGACTCAAAATATTAATCCAAGATATATTTGGATCTAGTAAGAATTCAATGCAAGCAAGATCAACTAAAATATATTGTTAGGTTCCTAAATCCGACTTAGGTTCATTACCTTAAGGCCCAATGCAGATGAAGTCCATGCATCCCCTCTTAAATCGGCTCAAATTGGATCTCCATTGTTAGTTAGATATGGTAATGAGTACTCAGCGGAGCGTGAGAAGTCCCCTTCTCATCCCTCACTCCTATTTAAGAGAAAATGTCCCAGTTCCTTTTCCGTCATTGTAAGTTCTTGTTTAATATGCAGATCTCCTCAGTTATCTACGAATATTCTTTGAAAACTTTTGAAAAAAATTAATACAAAAAAACACAATATTTTTTTTTGGTGACTTCAAAAAAAAAAAAACATAATATAATAATCATAAAATAATCAATTCAATATAATTCAACACAATTTATAACATATTCGACATGAAAAATAACATTTCAAAAAGAGAAAACATAAAAATATATTCCAACATAATAACATAACATAATTTTTTGAACCATACTGAGCGACGTAGTGACGGACTTGAGAGGCAGAGAAAATGAGTTAGAGAGAGAGGATCGAGACTAAAAATGAGTCCGAAAGAAAAAGGAAGAATTCGAATTGAAGGCAGAAATTAGGGTTACTAAATTCAATAAATTGATTGATGTATATATAAACTAGGATAAATTAATAATTTTATATTCGCGTATATTTAATAGGTTCCATGGGATGGGTACTTATGTTCGTGTCCCCATTAGGGGTGGCAAACGGAAAAGTCCGCCCTGTCTTGCCAAAAGTTTGCTATCTGACGGATTGGCCCGCCCCACCTCGCCTAATGGTAGGCTGGCGGTCTCTCCTTTTTTTTATAAACAATTAAATATTAAACAATACATATAATAATTTCTAAAGATATAAAAAAATTATAATTTTTAAATTCACACACATTAAAGTTTTTATAATTATAAACCAAATTTTTTGAAACAAAATAATAAAATTAACATTGTTCAAAGCAAAACAAATATTGTCCAAAATATATAATTAAACATCTTCAAGTTTATAATCAATCAAACATAAAACATAATCCAAAATATAACTTAGAACATCTTCAATTATTATCTTCATCCTCTTGTAGATCAATAACATCATAGAAGTTTGTAAAAAAATGACCTTGACAAAATAAAAGCTTGGCCCAGCGGGATTAGGCAGTGCGAAGTAGGCAGGCTTTTTAAGTTTGACAGTCTCAAATTTCCAGCCCAACTCGCCTTTTTGGCGGGTTATGCAGGTCAGCCCAACGGATGTCGACCCATTTGCCATCTCTAGTCCCCATCCATTTTTGCGTGGCAGGTCTTGAAGATTTCACGAGTTTCAATCTAGCTCCAAAATGGGAGTAATTTCTGCAAATACCCGTTTTGACTGTTTTTGTGATCATCCCCATTGCTAGCATTCATTGGTTCGTGACGTGGAGCTATTCTAGCCACTTAATAAATTCTCAGATAATCAAAGTTTAGGTTATATCATTTTTATAAAGTCACATGTATCCTTGTTATAACAATATTAATAGAAGATAAATGGATAAACACTAAGCTATTGTTTGGATATAAGATGGAAAATAAAAGGAAAGAAAATGGAAAGGAAAAAAATGAGGAAAGAAAAGTATATTTTTTTTGTATGTTGTTTAGACGAAGAAAAAATGAATGGAAAGAAAATAAAAGAAAATTTTTTTTTTGCTTGGATGGAAAGGAAAAGTAAGAAGAGAAAAAAAATATAATAGAATAAAATTATATTAATGTTTTTATATATTATATATAAATTATAATTCAAATGGTAACTCTATATTTTTATCCATGTATACACTTCTTCGTAAGTTTTCTTCTCAATTTTAGAGAGAAAAAATTTACATGAGCTCCACATACATTTTTATATTTTTCATTCAATTTTTTGTTGATCCAAACAATGAAAATTTGATTTTTCCATTCATTTTCTTCTCCAACATTTTATTTTCCTACAAATTCTTCTAATTCAGATAATGCATAAATAAGTCACATTTTTCATATATATAACAATAACTAATATAACATATTAGATTAATTTACGTTGATAAACCAAAGCCGCCCCAAAATTACCTAAATCCCCCAAATCCAAAAACGTTAACTAATTGTATCCATTTATATTTTTACATAAATCGAATTTAATAAATTCAAATTAGGAAAATAAGTAGTAAATCGAATCTATAGGATTTGAATTACTTGACATTGTGATTTGAAAGTAAATTGAATTCAAAGAATTCGAATGATGTCATCCCTACTAAATCGAATCTATAAATTTCGATTTATATAGTGCATACTAAATCGAAGTAATAAGGTTCGATTTATACTCACTTAGTAGCATAGATAGTATTCAAGTAATTCGAATCTTATAGATTCGATTTACTACGAAAACACATAATTCAAACTCCATAAATTTAATTTACATAGATATGTAAATTGAGACATGCGCATAGCCTTTTTTACTTTGGGGAATATACGTAAAATTGGTTTGCAAATGATTTATAAAGGTGATTTACCCCACATATTATAACTTGTGAAATCATAATATTTTGAAAAGTGATGTATAGACAACTTAAATATTGATAAGTCTGAAAAATTTTAGAAATTTGTCTATAGTCTAAGATT
>NC_029786.2:7056438-7062052 GCF_000816755.2 Arachis ipaensis
ATGCATCACTTTAATAGAATAATATTTTTTATTAAAAATAAAAATTATGGTAAATATCTTATATATTTGTTAATAAATTATATACAAATATTTTTTGAAGCGTATCACTTTTATTATATGAAAATAATTTAAATACCTTTGAATTGCTATAAAAATACCTTTAAATACCTTTGAATTGCTATCTAATACTATAAAAAAATATATTGGCTACTTTGAATTGCTACAGGTCAACTTCCATCTACAGTAGTAGAATGCCTAAATTGAGATATATTTATCAAACAAACAATTAATAAAATACTTATCCGTATTTTCTCATTTTGGGTACATTTATACATAAAAGAAATTATACATATAGGAAAAAAAAAAAGAAGAAGAAAAAAAGAATTGAAATAGCAAGAACGATAAAAATCACGATTCTTATAATTTTATGTGGCCATCTATATATAGTAAACCCGACAACTATGATTATTTAACAAAATTAATTTGTATTTATTGCACTCAACTTGAATAAGTAGGAAATTATCTTATTTTAATTTAGTACTTAATTCACATGATTTAAATTTAGCTCAATATATTTGATTTGATTTGATTTGATTATTAGTTGAAAATGTCTCAGTTGCCTATTTTATTTATAGATTTATTATTTTAATGACTAATAAATTAATCAAATTAATTAATTAGTACACACAATAAATTTGGTTTAATAAATTAAAAAATACTAACAAAATATTAAAACAAATAAATTAAAAAATACTACCAAATTAAATTGATATAAATTATAATAAATTATATGATATTTAAATATCTAATCAAATCAATTAGTTGATATAGTTAGTTTATCGTAATAACTCGTATTTAATGAGTTAAAAGAAATAAATCGAGAACACTCTCAGAAGCATGCCACGTCAGCTCCATCATTAAGTGTCAGAAATCCGATTTTTATATAATAGAATAGAAGAATAGATAGAATAGATAGATAGATTAGATGATAGAAACACGTAACTATTTTCTTTTTCAGTCAAGATTCAGTAAAATATTGTAATTTAGACTTGCAATATCAATATATTAATAGTAAAGTGGAAAAAAATGTAATATCATATCAAAGAAATTTTTTTAAATCATAATTGTAATTTATGATTGAAATCATAATTTAAATATTTTAAACGGGATAATTTCATTTAAAGAATTCTTAATTCAAACATAATTCTTATATACTTAATACCTACATTCGAGTTAATACATTTAGAGAAAAGGACAAATAGGTCCCTGACTTTTTGCTCCGCGGACATTTTCGTCCAAATGCCTCCGCCAGGGACTGATCCGTCCAAATGCCTCCGTCAGGAACTGATCTGTCCAAATTTTGTGAAGGTCAGGGACTTAAAAATATTTTTCAATGGTTAGGGACAAAAATGTCCGCAAGGCAAAAGGTTATGGACCTTTTTGTCCTTTTCTCATACATTTAATACCATATCTAAAAAAATACAAACAATGCATATTATATTACTTATTTTTTAATTAATTCATTAGTTAGCGACAAACCCTTAATAAATAGAGCATCAATATGTGGTGGATTAATTCTCGACTTGCCAAGTTAGAAAATCCATATAAAAAAATTATATTTGTTTTTAAAATAGATTAATTTTTCATTAATAGAAATACTTATGAATTTTTGTCTTTGTTGAAATTTACTTGGGACAATTTTATTTATTGTTATCGTATTCATTCTTGAAATCAAAACAATATGATCAACATTGTTACTTGTTAAAACTTCACATTTTATGAAATAATTTTTAAATTTTCAAATTCATAAACTTATGTCATTACAAAAGTTATTAGATCGATTAATATTTTTTGGTAATATGGTGTATCGAAACACCATCGTTAAGTATTAGTTAGTGTGAAAAGAAACCGATAACAATTTTGTTATTCAATATATAATTTATTCTATTGAAAAATAAATTAATATTTTCTAAACTTGTAAATACATTTTCTTCTAATTTCTTACACCATTTTATTTGACAATATTTACCATTAAAAATAGCAAATGACCATACTATCTTACAATATATATGATGTACAAAGTAATTTCTTATCTTCAAATTAATTTTGGTTAGTGAGATAAAATTTAAAATATTTTTTTATTTTCTTACTCAAATTTAAATTTAAATTCAGAATTAATTAACAACTCATCATTTTTTTAATTTCAATAAAAAATAAATTGGTGAGATACAAAATATTCATCATTTAATAATTTCAATCATTTAAATTTTAATTACCAAAAATTGGATTAAAAATTAATTATAAACTTAATAATCGATAATATATATATATATTAGTACGTAAATAATAATATCCAATGTATTGATTATTTATTTTTTTTAACAAAATTAATGTATAATTTATTGAGGATTGATTTATTATCCAAAATTTTTTTATAAACTTTGTAATATGTGAAAATAGTAATCTTATTTTTATTATTATTTAAGAAATTCTTCATAATTTTTTAGTTATGTAATTAACTTAATTAATAATCTTTATTATTGCTTTTATACTAAAAAAATGTCAATTTATACTATTTATATATTTTTTCACTACTAATAAATAAATAAATATTTGCACTATTATACTTATTGTTTTAGATGATAACTTAAGTTATTTATTTTGTATGTTAAATTTATTAAATGTTAAGATGAAAAATTAAAATTGTTCAATATATTATATAAATAGTCATTACAAAAAAAAAAAAATTATATATCATATATAATAATCCTTGATATATATAGTGTCATGTATATATTAAGATTCTCTATTTTAATTATGTGAGTGATTATTGTTATTTTTACTTTTTCGTTACATTAGAAAATAATATTTAAAACTAAAAAAGAGATAATTAATTTTTTTAATTTGAATTAAAAAATGTCTTGTAAATATATCTAACTTTTACATATACTAAGTGTTATAATATTAAATAGTATAGTATTTGCTATAACAATGACTCAAAATATTAATTTAAGAAATATTTGGGTCTAGTAAGACCTCAATGCAAGCAAGATCAACTAAAATCTATTGTTAGGGTCTCAAATCTGACTTAGGTTCATTACCTTAAAGGCCCAATGCAGATGAAGTCCACGCGTCCCCTCTTAAATCGGCTCAGATTGGATCTCTGTTGCTAGTTAGATACGGTAATGAGGACTCGGGGAGCGTGAGAAACCCACTTTCCATCCCTCATTCCTATTTAAGAAAAAATGTCCTCGTTCTTTCTCCGTCATTGCAAGTTCCTGTTTAATTACCCCTTAGAGAACGTAGATCTCTTCGGGTATCTACGAATATTCTTTGAAAATTTTTTAAAAAATTAACACAAAAAGACATAATATAATAAATCATAAAATAATCAATTCAATATAATTCAACACAATTTATAACATATTCGTTAGGAAAAATAACATTTCAAAAGGAGAAAACATAAAAAAATAATCCAACATAATAACATAACATAATTTTTTAGGACGATACTGAGCGACGTAGTGACGGACTTGATGAGAGGTAGAGAAAGTGAGTTAGAGAGAGAGAGGATCAAGGCTGAGAATGAGTCTGGAAGAAAAAGAAAAAAATTTGAATTGGAGGCAGAAATTAGGGTTACTAAATTCAAGAAATGAATTTACGTATATATAAATTAGGATAAATTAATAATTTTATATTTGCGTATATTTAATAAGTTTCATGGGGCGGGTACTTATGTTCGTGCCCCTATTAGGAGTGACAAACGGAAAAGTCCGCCCTGTCTCGCCAAAAGCCCGCCCCGCCTAGTAAGATGGTCCTGAATTTTCCCCCGCCCACCTAATGGTAGGCTCGCGAGATCTCCTTTTTTTTATAAGCCATTAAATATTAAACTATATATAATTTCACAACAATTTCAATAAATTTATAATTTCTAAAAACATAAAAAAATTATAATTTTTAAATTCACTCACATTAACGTCTTTATAATTATAAATATGTAATAAATATAATTATAAATCAATTTTTTTGAAACAAAATAATAAAATAAGCATTATCCAAAACAAAACAAATATTATCCAAAATATATAATTAAACATCTTCAAGTTTATAATCAATTAAACATAAAACATAATCCAAAATATAACTTAAAACTTCTTCAATTATCATCTTCATCCTCTTGTAGATCAATAACATCATAGAAATTTGTAAAAAAATGGCTCTACCAAAATAAAAACTTGGCCCAGCGGGAAAGCCTGCCCTGCCCTGCCGAAGCCTACCAAATCTCGTGGATTAAGCGGTGCAGGGTAGGCGGGATTTTTAAGTTTGGTGGTCATAAATTTCCAGTCCAACCCGCATTTTTTTGGCGAGTTATGCGACCAGCTCGACAGGTTTCGACCCGTTTGCCACCTCTAGTCGCCATCCATTTTTGCGTGGCAAGTCGTGAGGATTTCAGGAGTCCCCATCTAACTCCAAAACGTGAGTAATCCCTGCAAATACCTTATAAATTATAATTCAAATAGTAACTCTGTATTTTTATCCATGTTTGCACTTTTGAATCAATTTTCTTCGCAACTTTGAAGAGAAAAAATTTACGTGAGCTCCATATACACTTTTATATTTTTCATTCAATTTTTTTGTTGAACCAAATAATGAAAAATTAATTTTTTCATCCATTTTCTTCTCCAGCATGTTATTTCTCTACAAATTCTTCTAATCTAAACAATGCATAAATATGTCACATTTTTTATATATAAAACAATAACTAATATCATATATTAGGCTAATTTATGTTGATAAACCAAAGTCACCCTAAAATTACCTGAATCCCCTAAACTCAATAACGTTATTTAGTTGTCTCCATTTACATTTTCATATAAATCGAATTTAATGAATTCGAATTAGGGTAACAAGTAATAAATCTAATTTATATTTAATAATTTACCTCTAGCTTATGGTAAAAATGTAAGATATGATGCCAAAAAAAAAAACTAAAGCGTCATAAATTTTTTACTAACAAATTTTTTTTTCATTTTTTAGACACGTATCTATTTTTTTAAGTTATACATTTTGATTTATATAAATTAATGATAATTAAATGTACAAAAAAATACTAATTAATAAAGGAATAAAATTTAAGATACACATGTCCTGAACAAATTGAAATAAAATAAAGACTTTTAATTATGATCATTAATTATAATTACATATATTTACTTCAAGATTTATACTTCAAAAACACCGTATATTAATATTTTGTATTTTTATTTTTTAATTTTATACTATCACAAACATTAGTTACTTTTCAATAATGACAATACTTTTAAAAAAATAAACATAACTAAATTATCTTAAAATTATATAATAATTTTCAACATAACAAAAATAATATACAATTACCTAAAATATAATATTTGTGTAGTAACTGAAATTTAATAGTCAATATAAAGTAATATATAATATCATTTCGTAATCAAATAAGTGTTCAATCAAAAAATTTAATATTTATATAATAATATGACAAAATAAATTAAAGTTTGAGTTTAACCATAGCAAGCGCTCAAGTTTAAATTTTCATAAATTAATTTATTTTTGTTAAAGTGAGTTGCACAATAAA
>NC_029786.2:7064451-7069532 GCF_000816755.2 Arachis ipaensis
CTTATGGTAAAAATGTAAGATATGATGCCAAAAAAAAAAAACTAAAGCGTCATAAATTTTTTACTAACAAATTTTTTTTTCATTTTTTAGACACGTATCTATTTTTTTAAGTTATACATTTTGATTTATATAAATTAATGATAATTAAATGTACAAAAAATACTAATTAATAAAGGAATAAAATTTAAGATACACATATCCTGAACAAATTGAAATAAAATAAAGACTTTTAATTATGATCATTAATTATAATTACATATATTTACTTCAAGATTTATACTTCAAAAACACCGTATATTAATATTTTGTATTTTTATTTTTTAATTTTATACTATCACAAACATTAGTTACTTTTCAATAATGACAATACTTTTAAAAAAATAAACATAACTAAATTATCTTAAAATTATATAATAATTTTCAACATAACAAAAATAATATACAATTACCTAAAATATAATATTTGTGTAGTAACTGAAATTTAATAGTCAATATAAAGTAATATATAATATCATTTCATAATCAAATAAGTTTTTAATCAAAGAATTTAATATTTATATATAATAATATGACAAAATAAATAAAAATTTGCGTTTAATCATAGCAAGCGTTCAAGTTTAAATTTTTATAAATTAATTTATTTGTGTTAAAGTGAATTGCGCAATAAAAAATTTATAAAAATTTCATATATTGAAGTAGACAATAATTTATTTATAAATACAAAAAGTGTATTGAATAAGTAAAAAATTATTTTATTTTAATTTGGTCCATAATTCACATAATTTGAATTTAGCTCAATATATATGATTTGATTTGATTTGATTTGATTATTAGTTGAAAATATCTCAGTTGCCTATTTTATTCATAGATTTATTATTTTAATGGCTAATAAATTAATCAAATTAATTAATTAGTATACACAATAAATTTGGGTTAATAAATTAAAAAAATAAATTAAAAATACTAACAGAATATTAAAATAAATAAATTAAAAAATACTACCAAATCAAGTTGATATAAATTACAATAAATTATATAATATTTAAATATTTAATCAAATTAATTAGTTGATATAATTAATTTATCGTAATAACTTATAGTTAATGAGTTAAAAAAAATAAATAAAAAAACATTCTCAGAAGCATGCTACGTTAGCTTCATCGCTAAATACAAAAATCCGATTTTTATATAATAGAATAGATAGAATAGATAAATTTAAATGCGTAATATTATTCTCATTAAAATTATCTAATTATATTTATGCACCTTAAACTTTTAGAGAAGATTATTAATGACATCTTATTGGTCAAAAAACTTATTAATGACTCTAGGGTCTAAATAATAACTTGATGTGAATTTTTTTTATTTTTTTACATTAACTTTAGATATTTTAAATTCACACACATTAAAGTTTTTATAATTATAAACCAAATTTTTTGAAACAAAATAATAAAATCAACATTGTTCAAAACAAAACAAATATTGTCCAAAATATATAATTAAACATCTTCAAGTTTATAATCAATCAAACATAAAACATAATCCAAAATATAACTTAGAACATCTTCAATTATCATCTTCATCCTCTTGTAGATCAATAACATCATAGAAGTTTGTAAAAAAATGACCTTGACAAAATAAAAGCTTGGCCCAGTGGGATTAGGCAGTGCGAGGTAGACAGGCTTTTTAAGTTTGACGGTCTCAAATTTCCAGCCCAACTCGCCTTTTTGGCGGGATATGCAGGTCAGCCCAACGGATTTCGACCCATTTGCCATCCCTAGTCCCCATCCATTTTCGCGTGGCAGGTCTTGATGATAATAAAACAAGATATCAAGAACGAAATCACAACAAACTAGTGATTTAATGATAATAAAACAAGATATCAAGAATAATAAGAATAAAATATAAAAACAGATATAACTATAGTTATTAAAATCAGATTGAATTTGACAATTTGATCGAAAAATTGGTGAACGTAATTGTTATTATAAATATTTTATAAAGTTATAATTAAAATCAAATTTTTAAGATTTTTAATATTAAAATATTAAAAATAATTAGTATTTGTCTTAATTAATTTGAGTTTGTTAAGTGATTATTTCACTCGTCCGCTTAAATAACTATTAGAAATTAGAATCTCGCTTTGTACGTCTACCAATCCATTGGCTAGCGGTAAAACCTTAATAAATGGAGTATTAATACGTGATTAGACTTAACAGAAATACCCGAATACACGGGTACCCAACCCATTCATACCCGGTTGGGGAGGGTAATAACTTGACCTAAGTCGGGGTAGATATTGCTTAGGATAGGGCATGGTCAGGTTTAGAGTGTACCCGCCCCGGATATATACATATAAAAATTTTTTAGGAATTAAGATTTGCCTCACATCACGGATTTAGTGATTCACAACTTCAATCATACTCTGTAGCCATGCAAGAGAAACCCAATCATTTTCACCCAGAGTCTTCTTCTTCTCGGCTTCTTCACAAAGAACCCCATAGGTCCCGTCATCGTCGTTGCTGAGCCCATCGCCACCTACCCTTTCACAACTCTCATCTTCCTTCACAGCACATGTCGCCATCGCTGCTTATCCCATTACCGTCGTTGTTGAGTCCGTCGCCACCTTTCTCCTACCAAATCCCTTTTCTCTAGGTAAATCTCCCCCCCTCTCTCTCACACACACACACACACATTGTGAGTCTGTTAAATTCTTCTCTTCTTCTTCCGCAGGCTCATCACTTAGTTGTCATCGCTATGAGCCCGGGTGTTGTCGTTGCATTTTCTTCTGAGTCTATCATCTAATAAAATAGAATTTTTATTCAAACTGGACTAGTTGAAAATAGACATGCATGATATCATTTTTGCATGTAATTTCTGAATTTTCTCATCCAAATTTGATCTATGTGGTTGAGTATTTTAGTATGACGATCATTGTGGTTTTGTTGCGACACTAATGTGATAAAAGTTGCGGTAATTTCATAACTAATAGGGTTAAGTACGATTTTGGTGGCCAAAAATTTATTTTGTCCTCGGCCTTTTTTTCACTACAAAATGGTTCCAAAGGTTTTAGTTTGTTTTAAAATTGTCCTTTTCACCCAATTTTTTATTTTTATTACTATTTTATCCCTAACTAAAAAATTATAAAATAAAATAAAAAAGAAAGAAAGAAAGGGAACGACGGGGTGGGGGAAGAAAGAGAATGGGGGGAGGGGAGAAAGAGAAAGGGGAGGGAAGAGAGTCGCGAGGGGAGGGGGTGTGGGAAAGGTGGCCGTCGCGACGTCGCCTGTGATGGAGAGTGGGAAACCTCCACGCCGTTGCCGCCACTGCTGCTTCCTCGTCACTGCTCCTTTCTTCTTCAACACATACTCACACTAACGGCAAGAGAGGAGAGAGCAGAGGGAGAGAGAAAGAGAGCCTCGACGACGTCGTGATTCCAGAGCTTCTTGTGGAGCTCGAAGGGTTTGTTGCACTCCAACGTGAGGGTGTGGAAGGATCGGACGGCGACGTAACCGTTGGGCTCGAGGTTGCGCCCGTGGATGCGAAGGGTGGAAGAGTCCTTGTGGAAGTCACGGCAGGTGACCTTGAGGTGGATGGAGAGCCTGACACGTGAGGCGGTGGTGTTCTTGCCGTCGTTGAGTTGGTGGTCGACCTTCCGGGAGGTATCGGCCGTCACGTAATCGCTGGGGTTGATGATGTTGTAGAGGATCCATAAGTCGTTCTTCAGGGATTATGACCACTCTTCCCATTTGGTTCACTGCAAAATCTTTTTCCTTCAGTTTCATTCTTCCCATTTGTTTTTGCTCTGATTTCATAATTCATTATTATTGTTGTTGTTGTTCTTCTAGTTGTTGTTGTTGTTTGATTGTTATTGATTCTGCTCCTGCTTGCTACTTTTGTTTCTGCTTTATTTGCTGGTTCTTCTGCGCCTTGCTTTTGGTTGCTTTTGGGAAGAATAGGGGGAGGGGTATTTCCGTCTGAAGGACGATTTTAAAACTAAATTAAATATTTGGGACCATTTTGTAGCGCAAAAAAGGCCGAGGACGAAATAAATTATAGGTCTCTACATTAGGGATCAAAATCGTACTTAACCCTAACTAATATATGAGNAAAGGAGCGTGAGTGTTATTAAAAATTCATGTTTTTCATTTCTGTTTGACTAATACAACAGGTATTACTGCTTCTTAGTGCGGTTGACTCTCCCTATAATTGTGGTTCTTGCATACTTCCATTGGCTTAGCATGAAGATGTTCAAGCATGCTTAACTTTTCGCCAGATTTTCTGCGGTGGAATGAAATGCTGGCCCAGCGGAGCAACAGGCCCCTATAACCATACTTGTCAGCCATGTAGAACTTGCACTCCTCTAACCATACCTGACCAAATTAAAGGATATAACTTTATTTAAGTCATCTTGTGATATATTTGCCTTCACATGATTAATCATAAAGGCTATGCATTTTGTATATTGCATTGTGGCGTGTCAAAGGCCATTCTTCTGGTTGGGCTTTGGATCTTGTGTAATTTGCTCATATAATTGTTTCTCCAAATTTTGGTGTATATTGCAAGACTCTTCATATCTTGCTCCTCTTATTTTGACTCTTAATTTGTACTTGAAGTAGAAAATTGGATATAAGGTTGTGTTTGTTTACTAGTACCAAACATTGAGACTTTTAATAGATGGAATATAAATATAGATATTCTGTTATTAGATATTAAATTAGTATATTTGTGTCTTTTTTATAGAAAGGATATAAAAATATTAATAAAATAAATTATTTTTATTATTTTTATTAAATTTTTAAAATTATATATTTTTAAAATTTTTGTGTGCGAAAGAAAATGAGATTAAAATAAAATTTTGTTCTTTTTTTTTTCCAAAAATGAAAATTTTTCTATTGTAATCCACGCTACCTTCTAACTCGTAAACTTTTTCCAATATTTCTTCCTTGAGTTTAGATTTCCTACAAAATAAAAAAAAGTGTGTTATCCAAATTAAAAAATACAAGCCCATTTACTCATTCATTCAAAAATCTAGCTGCACTCTACATGTAATTCACAAAGTATCCTGTGGTGAGTTATAG
>NC_029786.2:7079532-7080375 GCF_000816755.2 Arachis ipaensis
TTTTTCTTTTTTAATTTTATATTTTTTTATTTAAAATAACGATTTATAAAATAAGAGTAGTTTTGTCATTTATAAAAAAAATTATTAAAAAGGACGATTTTAAAATGAAATACAACATTAAGAACGATTGTAAATAAAAAATTACATCAGGGATGGTTTCGATTCTGATCCTCAACGTCAGGAATCAAAACAATATTTATCCCAATAAATTATGAACAATCTTAAACTCCACAAACCACAATACACTGAAGGTCACTATTAGAGGCACCACTTATTAGGTATCTAAGTGTGAATATCCATTAATATTAAGAAAAATGTATATAGTAGCTAGATTATCCTTATGCAATTGTTCTTATAATTTTGGCCTTTTATTTTTTTTAGTCGATATTTTTGTTTTATCATTTTTCAAAAGACGGTGATGTAATTTAATATAATTACCGGATTTATTGTCAAAATAGTTTCTTTTGAAAGAACACATATAAGTAATTTCATCTTTAAAATTATAAATAATTAGTCTAATTAGTTATTATACAAATCAATTTTATTTGTCTTGTTAACATTAAATCTATAATATTCTCTAATAATATCAAATCGATTTGATTCTAAACTTAACTAATTATTATGTCGAATTTATTTTATAAATGAATTAAAATATTATCCCAAAATCCATTTTTTATATTTTGAATTAAGAAACTTTGACGATTTTATATCAAAAATGTAAATTTTTTTTTTGATAATCAATGTAAATTTTATTTAAGAGTATGTACTAAAAGAAATAATCAACATCGACATAAAATCACCCAAAAAAAATCAACATCTACATAAGTATATTAATGAGTCACA
>NC_029786.2:7091997-7092160 GCF_000816755.2 Arachis ipaensis
TCTAATAAGAAGGAATTCAACCAGTTTTCGAAAATTTCTTTTTCATTCGTTTTACAGTCTAAATCGAGCATTCTTTCTCCTACCATTTCCTGGATTTTAGGAACGTATTTTGATGGTATTTTTGTATATTTTGAATTTTTATTTATAAAACCTTTTTTAAAAG
>NC_029786.2:7093339-7102620 GCF_000816755.2 Arachis ipaensis
TTGAAAGTGATAACGTATGAACTTAAAATGCTGAAACCTGTAACTTTAACATGTTAATTAGTTTGTGCCGAGTTCAATTTTGTTTCTGGTATTATGGCTGTTCAAAACCGATCCAATCCGAACAAAACCGATCAACCGAACCAAAAAAACTGATAACTGAATAAACTGAAAACGAAAAAAACCGAAAAAATAATTTTTTGCAGTTTTTTGCGGTTCGGTTCGGTTTTCGGTTTTATTAGAGAAAACTCTAACCGAACCGAACCGGTGTTATTAAAAAACCCTAATATAAAAGTAGCCTTCCACCACAATTGCTCCAAATCTAGCCGCAGCCACCCCTCCACTACCAGGAACCCTAACTCCTCGAGCTCTCTCTCAGTCTCTCTAGCGCTGTGTCTCAGCGCCGGACCTCCTCCTTCTTCTCCGCCATCGACGTCGCCGGACAGCACCATCGTGGTGGTGCGGTCCTTTCCTCTCTGTCCCTCATCCTCGACGGCTCCACACACCACCTCTCCAGCAGCCGTCTCCTCCACGAACCAACAGCCGTCGTCGTCCTCAACGAACCGCAGCAGCACGCACCAGACGTAGTCGAAGCCGCTGCCGTTCGTCGCCCGTCTCTCGTCCGTCGTTGAAGCCGTGTTGCTGTCCAGTCTCTTCTTCTCCGTCATTGAAGCAGTGTTATCCTTCCATCTCAGGTTGTTTTTTTTGTTCTGATTCTATTTATTTTTTAATTCTGGCTTAGTCTTCTTATGGATTCAGATTTTGTTTTTTAGGTTCTGTTCTGATTCTATTTATTTTTTTTAATTCTGGCTTAGTCTTCAGGTTGTTTTTTTTGTTCTATTTCTTAGGTTTGGTTCTGANTTCTGATTCTATTTATTTTTTTTAATTCTGGCTTAGTCTTCAGGTTGTTTTTTTTGTTCTATTTCTTAGGTTTGGTTCTGAATTTTTGTTTATTCAATGTTAATGCAGGAAAGGGGAAGGTGAAAGAGGAAGAATTTGTGGAATTAGTGCACCACATGAAAATTGTGGAAATAGTTTGGTTGTATTTCTCATTCAGTTTGGTTCTATATCTTGATTAGTTTGGAATTGGGGCACTATTTTTGCAAAATTTTTGGAATTAGTTTGGTTGTGTATCTTGATTTTATTGATTCAGTTCAGGTTGATTATTGTTCCATCTGTTTCTTCTGCTGTTTTTACAACATTTGTTAGTGATTTTAATTTGTTGTGCTTCTGCTAATTTGTTAGTAATTTGAGTCCGATTGATCATTGTTCTATCTGCTAATTTAGTTTGTTGTGTTTCTGCTCATTTGTTAGTGATCTCTGAGTTAGGTTGACTATTGTTATTTGTTAGTGACTGTGAAATGGTATAATGGTTTTTATTTGAATTAATTAAATAAACCGAACAAACCAAACCGATTTTAATTGGTTTGGTTTGGTTCGAATGATTTCGGAAAGAAAATCGAACCAAACCGAACCGCAATTTTAATAAACGATCGGATCGGATGACTTTTTCCCATATAACCGAACCAAACCGCACCGCGAACACCCCTATAATATTTATGGCTGGTGCTTTAATTTTTTCTGTTCATACAAGAAAACTGTGCAGCCTTTGATTTAATTGAGAATTCTCTAGTTATTGGCAGAATGTTTTAACTTAAAAAAGAATACTCTAATGCTAACTGATTATAGCGGCTACTGTATTATTCTAAGTGAAGAAAGGTGAATAAAGATTATGGAGTTCTTAGATTTAAGGTGAGGCTCCATTTTGTATTGACCGTCACCAAAATCTACTGACAGGACAGAAGCTTGTATGCAATTAACATTGACAAGTCTTCTTGTTTTCTTCTTGTAGTTGCACTTTTTTATCCCAACATAACCAATTAAATAATGCAATAGGCTAATAATTGTTTGCTGATGTTATTGATTTTTGCTGGTTTAGTAATTGTTCATGATCATATATATTTTTTTTGTTGTATGTTACAGATGGAACAATCACAAAGTAATCCACAAGCACAAGACATTGTTGTTCAAGAATCCCAAACTGGTACTTCTAGAGGTAAATCTGATCGGCTTGGTAATATTTTACCACGAAGTATGACAAAAATAACAAGGCTCAATATTCATGTATTTTCTGCTTGAATAATTTATGACGTGAAATTATGCACATCAATAATTAGTCACGAATGAAAACCCCAAATAAATTTTTCTCCCTTCAATATCTCTGGCCCTCTCAATACTCTCTTTGGTTCAAAATTTTCTCTTCTCACATTGACCCGTGTATTCATTAAGCAACTTATAGTTCTATTGACATGATAAGTGAAATTCACTAATTTTAAATTTTCTTCAGATGTAAACACAATATAAGAATTTTATAAATAAATTATAATAAAATCTTAATATTTCATTGATACTAAAAAATTTATTTTTCTAAATACTTTTTAATTCACTTCCTTTCTTTCTTCATTTAATATGGAAATCGGTAATGCATCCCCTGTCATTGTGCTTCCATTTGCTCTCCCTCGGTTGAAAATTTATCAGGGAAAAGTGTTACACTATCAGCGTCAATTCAAAGCCTGTGGTGAGTTCGTCTCCTTATTGGTGATATTTTTCTACACTTACTCTTCAAGAAGAGGAGAAGAACAAGAACAAAGACAAAGAAGAAACGGTGATATTTTACCGCTGGATTTGCGGTGATGAATTTTGTTTTATCACTTCAGAAGAGCTACCAATTTGTTGAAGAACTTATGAAGTTCTTTTTGCTAGAACTTGTGGTGGATCACTGTGGCAGGATGGTGGTTTGGTTTCTTTTGGGAACAATGTTCAGTTTGTTATCACTCTTTGCTCCTGTAAAGAAGAACATCACCAAAGAGGGTTCAAGTTTTTTGATGTTCCAATCTATATAGTTGGAAACTAGAACTTGTCTTGTATTCAGAATTTTAACTTCGCCATTGGGGTATGCTCGGAGGAGTGGTTCCAAATTGTCTACATCATTACAAACAGTATGAAGGCGGTTCATTGCTCGAACACTGATTGGATGAACCTCATATGAACAAGAGATTCCGATTTCGGAAGGTACCTAGGTATGCTCGGAGGAGTGGTTCCAAGTTGTCTACATCATTACAAACAGTATGAAGGCGGTTCATTGCTCGAACACTGATTGGATGAACCTCATATGAACAAGAGATTCCGATTTCGGAAGGTACCTCGTCTTTCCTAAAATAATAATCCCTGATTGTCTTTCCTAATTTTCTTTTCAACTCCACCATGTCGGCCTTTATGGAGACATCATCCGGAAACAGTGACCGCCACATAACAAGGAATTCATGTATTGTTTGAAAAATTAAAAAATTTGAGAGAAATTCATTAATGTAGACATCTTATCTTGAATAGTACATACCAATTCTTTATTAACAGCCGAGTATAATTCCATAAAACACTGCATGACAAAAGGAGAGGTGCCGAAGATTCCATGATAGAAGACCTGCTCATTGGGAATGAGTATGTTGAATACGATGCTGAAGTGTTTAATACACTTCTTGATCGTACTCATCGGGGAGCAGATCTGTCGGGTCTTAACTCCGATTTCCACAACTTCAAGAACTCTCTCCGATTTCTTGCATACACTTCAATCTGGCTCATGGATGTCATGTCATCCTTTAGCTTTCCGNCACAACTTCAAGAACTCTCTCCGATTTCTTGCATACACTTCAATCTGGCTCATGGATGTCATGTCATCCTTTAGCTTTCCGTCGTTAGCATGACATCCATGAGCCAGATTGAGGTGTACGCAAGAAATAGGAGAGAGTTCTTGAAGTTGTGCAAATCGGAGTTAAGACCCGACAGATCTGCTACCCCGATGAGTACGATCAAGAAGTATATTAAACACTTCAGCATCGTATTCAACATACTCATTCTCAATGAGCGGGTGTTCTATGGTGGAATCTTCGGCACCTCTCCTTTCATCAAACAGTGTTTTTATGGAATTCTGCTTGGCTCTCAATAAAGAATTGGTATATACTATTCAAGATGAAATATCTGCATTGATGAATTTTTCTGAAGTTTTTTTAATTTTTCAAATAATACATGAATTCCTTGTTATGTGGCGGTCACTGTTTTCGGATGATGTCTCCATGAAAGACGACATGATGGAACTGGAAAGAAAATTAGGAGAGGCAATCAGGGATTATTATTTTAGAGAGGATGAGGTGCCTTCCGAAATCAGAATCTCTTATTCATGTGAGGTTCATCCAATCACTGCTTCGATCAATGAACCGCCTCCATACTGTTTTTAATAATGTAGGTAACTTGAAACCACTCCTCCGAGCATACCCCAATGACAAAGTTGAAATTTTGAATAAAAGGCAACATACTAATTTCCAACTAGATTGGAACATCAAAAAACTTAAGCCTCTTTGGAATCGAGCTTCAAAAAGGCTTATGAGCTCAAGGGAGTGTCCACGATGGCCAGTATCATCTACATAGCAAAGAAAGCCGTAGAAGGATTTGAATTATCTAAGGAAGAAGATTGGGCCAAGGAACAAACATTGATACTTCAAAGGTGTTTTAACCAATATGGCCGGCAGGACCAAACTGAGCTGCTTGACTATTTCCGGCAACATAATGCGGAGGCCACGGGATCTTCAATGTTGAGCATGTTAGATTGTCTCAGTTTTGACGCTTCTCGTGTTCCAGTAGAGTTCTTGGTGAAAACATTGATCCCAAATTGTGAAGAATTCATCAAGAGTTTTCGAGCTTTGCTAGATGGCAATAAAGGTAAAATTGTTCAAATGCATTTTTAGTTACATGTTCTCCATACCCATATTTCAACTTCTATTAGTGTTATTGTTCATTTTACAGCCACACTTCAATTGAACTAAAATTCTAAGATGGTATTCTATTAAACCTTTTATTTTGTGTATAACAAGGCAATCATGTGCATTGTTTTTATGCACCAGTTATTGGATGAGTATGCTTATGAAAAATGAATGAGAACACCTATCCACGTGCATAATAGATGACAGAATATTTCATCTGTTAATTCTTAACAATTCAATCTAATATATGCTCTTGTAGAAACTAAAGGAATTTAGAATAAGAGGTATACAAATTTATAATGCTCTATTTAGATTTGTTTTTTTTGTAAATAACTATCTCACATGTAATCATGTTCCTATGAGATATTATTGCTTATGTTCATCCTCCATGATTTTAGAGAAAATATTTATTAGTTGCATGATCTTTAGTTAACTAGATAAGAAAATTAATGGATGTCAATGCTCCTAAACTCAGATGCTTAAGTCTTATAAGGACTACAAAATTCGAATAAAATATGTTTACATAGTAGTAATTTTATTTCTTAGGGGGCTCAACACTTAGCTTTGACTTATTGCTCTATAAGACAGTCTAATTGCTCTAAGAATGTTATCTTAATGGATGTATGATATTGAAATATATATCACTTCAGCTAGTTAACTATTTTCCTTATTCTGATTTTTTGCTATAGATCTATTTTTGTCATACTTTTATCTAATAGGATGCAGTGAAAGATTCATTTGAATAGCACATCTTGTTTTTGTTTGATTTTTCTAGGTCCTGAGCATCCCACCCCTTGAGGCACGCAAGATTATTGGAGAAGAGGGTTGGTCTAAAATACAAGGATTGAATAGGGAAATACATTGTCTTCTTTTAGTTTAAAAACTTGATGTACTGATATACTCCAAATGTCATTGTGTTAAGCTTTTGAACTCTAAAACTGTGTGTCTATTATACTTTGATTTTATAGTCAAATTATGCAGTGGTTTATGATAGATTTTAGATTTGATTTGCTTAGCTTATTCACAGAGAGATATATCCTGTGATGCCAATACTTCCATGTTCAATTATAATTTGTTTTTGTTTTTTATTTTATCAGGGCCTTCAATTGTTTTTTATTTTATAATATAATTATCTTATCTTTTTACCTTTTCTGTATTTTTTTAATTTTTTTGCCAATTCAGTTAGAATAATATTTTGTAAAATAGTGGAGCTGTTTAGTCCGTTTTTTTCTTGAGCGCTTTTTTACTCTGTTATTTATCAAAAATTTATTTCTAAATGTATTATTATATTAAGTTATCTTATATTATTACTAAAATTATTTATTTGAATGAGTGAGCAGAATAAATTAATCATAAATTTTGAACACATAAATATGCATTTGACCTACTGGAAAGTACATATTAGTAAAAGCGGTGAGAATTAAGTTGAGGGCATCTCGATGAATCTCATTTTCAAACCTGCAGCTTCAGTGTTTCACCATAAATACTGAACAGGCCTCTTAAGTGTGAAATGCCTTGTATAGTTTTGTCCTAAAGAAGTTGTATTTGTCTAACATAATTTAATTTAATATTCTCTTAAGTTTTCATGTTTGCAAATTTTATTTCGTAAATGGTGACAGATTATTCGATTTATGGAAAAATAATAACATATATCAATTTATAAAAATAGTATAATAAATTTCAGTTTAAACAATTTAATAAATTTAGATTTTTACTTTATTGAAGGGAAAAAAAGCTATAGATACAAAAAACTAAATATTAATTTTCATGGATTGCCTAAAAAAAAAGTTATTCTAATTATGTAGAATTTTATATACTTAGGATGTAAGCTCATGCAAATAAAATTAGAAGCCTTTGTCATTCTCATATATATGAGAATACATATATATTATTTATTTCCCCTTTGTATAAATACACATTTTATATATTTATTTACTTATGGAAACAGAATTGGTCATGAGCAGATTTTAGAGGTAGCAATTAAGTTGGAAAATAATTTTCAAACACCAACAAGAGGATGAAGATGAAGCTTTTTGAAGACCACACTAATCTCTCGTTAAGTTTATTTTCTTTCACTTTTTTATACTTTTTCTTTTAAGTAATATCATATCAGATTATGGAATATTCTATTTTTATTCTTGTGTGGAGTCCACTCTGAACTCAAACTTCTAAGTTTCACTCAATGAAATTTTTACCTTTGAAAAAAATAGTATTAATTGTTCAGGCGCGCTACACATCCATGTAACTATGTAATCAAGTTGGCCTAATTTCAAATAGAGTCACGCGCATTAATGAGAGTGAAAACACTCGCCCGTTCATTATGAAAAGACGTTTCTTCTTCTCTTCTCCATCACGCTTCTTCTTCTTCTCTTCTTCTTCTTCTCTTCTCCCCCACGCTTCTTCTTCTCCCGCGCTTCTTCTCACGCTCGTTTACGCACGGAGCGTTTTCTTCTTCGCCTTCTTCTTCGCGTTCCTCCTCCTCCTCCTTCTCCTCCTTTTTTGCGTTCCTTCTTCTTCACGTGTTTTCTNGAACACAATACTCATGGTGAAACAATTGTATAGTACTGAGTGAACGAAACATAATCCATTATATAAAATCAAATTCAAATAACTTTGCCTACAATTTAAATATTATCAATTCAATTCAGTACACCTCCGTCCATTTAATTCAATTCAAATTAGCAATTGCATTCCATTCAATTCGATTCAAAATTGAATAATCCAAACTTTGTCAGTTTAATTCGTTTCAGAAGAGTAATCCAAATCGCTCTCCTGTTTACCAAAAAAATTATGAACCCCTAAACACTGAACCCTAAACACTAAAATCAGAACCCTGAACACTGAACCATGAACCTATAAACCCTAAATCCCTAAAACCCTAAAACCTAAACCCTAAACCCTAAACCCTGAACCCGAACCCTGAACTCTGAACTCTGAACTCTGAACCCTGAACGCTAAACCCTAAACCGTAAACCCTGAACCCGAACCCTGAACACTGAACTTTGAACCCTGAATGCTAAACTCTAAACCCTAAACCCTGAACCCTACCGTAACCCCTAAACCCCTAAGACCCTGAACCCTGAACCCTAAACCCTAGACCCCTAAACCCTAAACTCTCAACCATGAACATGGTGAACCGAAAGTTTGAAACACACTGAACCCCTGTACACTGAACCCTGAACCCATAAACCCTAAACCCTAAAACCCTATCGTCATTCTTTTGTTGTTGTTGTTGCTGTATTTTTTTTGTCTTTTCCTCCTTCTGTCTCTGGTGAAGAAGCAGTAGAAGGTGAGGAAGAAGAGTTTTGAATAGTGCAGAATGAACCGAACAAAGTACTCATGATGAACCGAACACAATACAATTGTATAGTACTAAGTGAACGAAACATAATCCATTATATAAAATCAAATTCAAACAGCTTTCTGCAGAATGAACCGAACACGGTACTCATGGTGAACCGAACACAGTACTCATGGTGAAACAATTGTATAGTACTGAGTGAACGAAACATAATCCATTATATAAAGTCAAATTCAAATAACTCTGCCTACAAATCAAAATCACAAAGGCCACCGAACCGAACAATGTTCATATGGTGAATAAATGGTAATCAACTTTCAATAAACAAGAATAGTATTTCTCCATGCAAAAGAAGTACTGAACATAGTAACAACCAATTTCAAAGCCCTAGTTAAACTATCCATTGAACTAAAGAAGAAGAAGAACCTACATGCGCGAATTTGAAAGAAGAAGGAGGAGGAGGAAGAAGAGGAGGAGAAATACTATTCTTGTTGATTGAAAGTTGATCACCATTTATTCACCACATGAACATTGTTCGGTTCGGTGGCCTTTGTGATTTTGATTCATCAAATGAATGTTGTTCGGTTCGGTGACCTCCTTTTACTTTGTTCAATGTTTAAGATTATTGTGATAGTATGCAGCAATCATTCCCTAGCTGTCTCAACGTAATAACCTCATTCAACTAATTTGAAGTTGAATCATTCATTGTTTCCATTCAGAAGTGTAGATCGAAGAAGAAAACGAAGAAGAAGAAGAACGACGGAGCTTATTACGTTGAATTCAATGCAGATCAATAATGAAGAATGCAAGCAGAGAAGAAAAACGCAAACAGAGGAGAACAACGAATTTAAGAAGAAGAAGAAGAACGAAAATGCGATACGTTATATAAGGCGCGTGTATAATAAACGACTGTGGGGTGGAAGATCACGTGTGTAGAGAAAGTTACTTGGATAACAACCATGTATTTTTTACATGGATGTAGAGCTTTTCCCTTAATTGTTTAGATGTGAAACATTCTGAGGTAACATAAAAATATCGCCATTCTTACGTTGGTTCTAACAAACTAACAATCAAAATGGATACATATTTGTGTATATATTTTTTTAAGAAATAAAACTAAATGTCTATGCTTTGTTAGGATCATATATATATATATATATATATTAATT
>NC_029786.2:7102687-7103333 GCF_000816755.2 Arachis ipaensis
TAATTTATATTTTATAAATATTTAAATTTTTTGAACAAATAATTATTTAATTTGACAAATTAACAATATTTTAAGATTTTTTTAAATTTGAGATTATTTTAACTGCTACGAATGTCTTGTAGTCAGTATGACATTATTTAATGTTAGTAAATTTTGATGCATCAGTTATAAAATTAATAGAAAAATTAATATAACTAAATTAAGATTTTTAAAAAATAAATTTAATTAAAAAATTTAAAAATTAATTTAAAAAATATATAATTTTTTAAAAATAAATATGATCATTTTTATTTTAAATAATATAATAATCTTTTAAATATAGAATGCACCAGCCTTTTTGTGAAGAGATCAATAACCTCTGCATGTGTACATAGAAGAAAGCATAGCAATTATGAAGCTTCTTTGTATTTCTTATGGCTAGCTCCTTATTGGGTCTTGAGCATATCTAAACAATGATCTATTTTGGACATCACAAACATTCAAAACAATGCTATTATCCTTGTTTTGATTTCTTTAATCAACAATCATTATAACCATTATCGATATTGCTATTATCGTTACCTCTCCTTTGGCAAAGGAGCGTGAGTGTTATTAAAAATTCATGTTTTTCATTTCTGTTTGACTAATACAACAGGTATTACTGCTT
>NC_029786.2:7103977-7105715 GCF_000816755.2 Arachis ipaensis
TACAAGCCCATTTACTCATTCATTCAAAAATCTAGCTGCACTCTACATGTAATTCACAAAGTATCCTGTGGTGAGTTATAGCCTGCACCGATCTAAATGAGGAGATTGATGCACCTGTGTGCTGTCACATTTCCATTGTCAACACGTAGCACAAATTTTAGTGGCGTGGCAAAAATTTTCCTGCTTTGTTACCAGGAAACTTGTTTATGGGTTTGTGAAAAAATTGTTTATTCCCTCAGACGTGGGGTTTATTTCATAAATAAAAAAAGTTTGTGTTAAATTTTGGACCGATAAAAAATGTATTAGAATTGTTTTAAAAAGTGTATTGGGCCTTCAATTGTTAACAACCAATAATTAATTGTGTTTGAAGGCCTTATGTAGTCTCTTCAAATAATAAAATGTCCAGCTCTATAAGACATTGTCATTTAACCCCCTATTTCCGATATAAGGTATATTATTTTTGCATACAGTAGCACTAACATACCACCACCATGTTTTTTTTTTCCCTAGAAAAAGTAATAAACATGCATGTTAAGTGTTAACCACATGACAGCTTATATTATTGGCACAAATTTCTATTTTCTGCATCACATCCCATACGCTTGTGTCTATAGTCTAATTAATCTATCCTCATCAAACCATATATATTCCACTTTCAGATGGACCATAGTGAAGAAAATTATAGCAACTTATAATAGATTTGTGACAACAATCCTATAGCTCAGTACCTCTTTGTTTGTCCCATTGCTTTAATTGGATATTAGCATGAACTGCATGTGTACAAAGATGAAATTAAATTAATTAATTAATTAAAGTTTTGGAGAAATTATTAATTATTATATATATTTTTATCCTTCTTAATTATGATATACACAAGAATTCTTCTATGCGATAAAAAGTTTTGGACATTACATATAAAGAAATATAGTTGTCACTCACGGTTCATGTGAGACAAAAATCTTAGACATTAATTAATTAAATAAAAGCTTGCTTTTGAATTATAATAAAGTTAAAGAGACCAAAATTTGAAAAGATAAGAGACTCGAACTCATAACCTCTTAATTGAGTATGGAGAGTCTATGCCATTTGAGCTATTACTCATTGGCAAATTTGGAAAGATATGTGACTCGAACCCGCGACCTCTTAATTGAGTATGGGGAGTCTATGCCATTTGAGCTATAACTCATTGGCTTAAAATTTGGAAAGATATGTGACTCGAACCCCCGACCTCTTAATTGAGTATGGAGAGTCTATTTCATTTGAGCTATTACTCATTGGCCAAATTTGGAAAGATATGTGATTCGAACCCGCGACCTCTTAATTGAGTATGGGAAGGCTATGCCACAGACATTTAAATCCCTAAAAATTAAAAAATAGTAAAATACAATTAAATCCCCAAAAAAAAATTGGATTTATTGCTATTGTTATACAAAAAATCAGTTTTATTTTAATTTGTTAAAAAATTAAAAAATAATCGATTCATTAATACGTCAAATAATAATGCGATATGTAAGCGTCCTTACAAAAAGACGTTTTACACGTCTTTATAGAAGTATTCCCTAAAGTTAATGAGAAGGATATTAGGACAAATACTAGAGCGGAAAGAATGCAATAATTTGCCAATTAGTAAAATTAATGAGATAAAAAATAATTAATTTAAACCGTCTAAATTTATTTTATTTATTATTTATTTATTATAAAATATATTAAATAAAATAAAAAATAATAAACTTTAATA
>NC_029786.2:7105822-7111142 GCF_000816755.2 Arachis ipaensis
GACTAGCCCAAAACTAGATAACAGAATCCAACCCATTGAATGAATTCTTTCATATGTCTATTTGTTTAAAAAAGACAACATTGCAATTAATATTTTTTTATCTACCCCGTTAAAAAATATACTAATAGTCTAATGGTCATACTGAAATTTATCAAATAACAGGACACATACACATTTACCTGTGCCAGCAGTGACAAGTGCATCAATCTCCTTATTTGAACCGATGTAGGCTATAACTCACCAGTATCCTGTTAGTATAAGGGAACTGCAGGTGCAGTCTCTCCAACGGTGCATTTTAAGTTAGTGGAGCGCCTCATACGAAATGTGTATATGATTTATATATTTGTTAATTTAATTTTTGTTGGATAACCATGAATTGGACCGGTCCTATTGATAAATTACATATTAAGGTCAATGCAACATCTCGTGGTTATTAAATCCTATGGGACACATTTGGAAAAGAGATTTGTTACACATCTAAGTATTTTTTCATTCAAGTTCATCTAAATAGGCCCAACATCAACAAAAACCACTCTCATTAAAGGAGTATGATCACACGCGCGTTTCATAACGCAACTCTTCATCTTCGTCTTTATCTTCTCCTTTTCCGTTTCCTCCTTCTCCTCTTCCTCCTCCTCTTCCTTCTCCTCCTTCTTCTTTCAAATTCGCGCACGTAGGTTCTTCTTCTGCTTCTTCCTTTTCTTCGCGCACACAGATTCTTCTTCTGCTTCTCTTCTTCTTTCGTTATAGTCATCACCAACAACTCCAACATTTTGCTCGGTTAAGTGGAGTTACTCATTTTGATTCACTTGATTGTTAATGTGGTTAATGTGTTTCTTGTACATGCAGAAATATTTTTCTTACTGATTGAATGTTTATCACGTTTTATTCAGCACATGATTGGTGTTCGGTTCAATGGTGTTGGTCATTTCGGTTCACCTGATTGTTATGTGTTCAGTTGAGTCCTTGTGCATGTAGAAATATTTTTCTTGATAATTAAATGTTTATAACGTTTTATTCATAACATCAATAGTGTTGGTTCAGTGGAGTTGCTCATTTTAATTCACTTGATTGTTAGTGTGTTCAGTTGAGTCCTTGTGCATGCAGAAATATTTTTCTTGCTGATTGAATGTTTTATCACGTTTTATTCAGCACATGATTAGTATTCGGTTCAGTGGTGTTGGTCATTTCGGTTCACATAATTGTTATGTGTTCAGTTGACTTCTTTTGCATGGAAAAATGCTATTCTTGATGATTTAATGTTTATGACGTTTTATTCAACACATGAATGTTGCTTGGTTCAATGGAGCTATTCATTTTGATTAACTTGATTCAGTTGAGTCCTTGTGCATATAGTAATATTTTTCTTGATGATTAAATATTTATCACGTTTTATTCAGAACATCAATAGTGTTGGTTCAGTGGAGTTGCTCATTTTGATTCACTTGATTGTTAGTGTGTTCAGTTGAGTCCTTGTGCATGCAGAAATATTTTTCTTACTAATTGAATGTTTATCACGTTTTATTCATCACATTATTGGTATTCGGTTCAGTAGTGTTGGTCATTTCGGTTCATTTCTATTTTGCACAATTCAAAACTCTTCCTCCTCACCTTCTACTGCTTCTTCACCAGAGAGAGAAGGAGAAAAAGACAAAAAATACAGCAGCAACAACAACAAAAGAATGACGACAAGGGGAGAAAACATGTGAAGAAAGAACGCGAAAAGGAAGAAGGAAAATGAGGAGGAGGAGGAGGAAGGCGAAGAAGAAGAAAAAGACGCTCCGTACGTAAACGAGCGTGAGAAGAAGCATGGGGGAGAAGAGAAGAAGAAACGTGGGGGAGAAGAGAAGAAGCATGAGGGAAGAAAAAAGTAAAAAAAGCGCGTGACCTAAAATCACTTGAAAAAATATCTCTTTGGAAAATACTATAATGTGCTTTTCCAAAACTTAATTACCCTAAAATTAAAATAATAAAATTTACACGGATCACACCCAATCAAATTTACAAATTCAACATGAGTTAATTATCTATTTTGCCAATGAGTAATAGCTCAAATGGCATAATCTCCCCATACTCAATTAAGAGGTTGCGGGTTCGAGTCTCTTATTTTTGGTAAAAAAAAAATTATCTATTTTGTCATTTTCAATTTTTTTTTTTACAATTTTTTTCCATATATTAGTACTAGGACAACTCTTTGCTGAGATTTCGTTCCTCTATCATAATACCTTTTGTGGACATTTTAATGATTTTATTCCTCAGATTGGATAGTAATTTTCAAAAGTAATTTATTAAAAATAGTTTGTAAAAAAATAACATTTTAAATATTATAATGGAACGAAGATGAATGGATTAACTTGTTCCACATTAAAGACAAACATAAACAAGTGTATGCAAACCAAATCCGTAACAGGGAATGGATCCTCTCCATTGTTAAAAAAAATTGAGGGTGTAAAGTGTGATCTCTAGCCTTTCATTCTTCTCTCTCTTATATTTATTATTGATCCCACTTACAAAATTAATGGTGAGACATTACACTTTACTCTCTCAATTGTTAAAAAAAATTGAGAGGATCCATTCCCTCCGTAACATACCCAACCAACTCAACTTTGAAGAGAGTACATTTCTTAGAAAATCCATAAATTGTACCACCCATTATATATAGGAGGGCTCCATATAAGGTTTTTATTGTTTATACATTATATAAGCAACTAAAAGCCCGGGCTCTTTACAACAATGGGTGTTTCAACATAGCCCGCTTTTCGCAGCAATTCATCGACCTCTTTCGGGCCTCTACCGTATGCCTCATAAGGGAGTGGCTTGAACTCCCCTCTATCAATTCTGTGCAATAACGGGGTGAAGATCTTCCACGATGCCTGATATAGTTAAGCACATTACATTAGTCTTTCAAGGATATATGAAACATTGTATCAAACCATGTAACAATTTGTTACCTCCAATTCATCTCTACGAACGAATTGTTGCTGATCGCCTCTAATCCTGCAAAACACGATACAATTGCCATTATTATTCAACTCAAATCTATTTCTTTCGAACTATCGAACTGATTAGTAACTCTACCGTTAGTGTTATTATGTGGCTTCGATGTATAATAAAAGAAGGCTAGAAAAAATTGATAATTCATAAAACATGAACTGGGAAAGTGAACATACGTGTCGTGAATGAGATTCTCATAAGCATTCTGAATGGTAACCCCCTTCTTTCCCCCGCCAGTAGGACAATTCCTATTCGCTTTGATATGTGGACATCTTCAAATTACCTAGCTTGTACTGCAACAACAGCAGATATCATGGATTTTTAAAAGTCTTATGCAGCAAATGCATAATCTAAATCTAACATATAATGGTTTTTAAATACACTTCACATTAAATTATCAAGTGAATGAATACAAGAAATCAATAGATGGAGTGCACTTCTTCAGTTATTCGGTAAGAAGATTTAGTCTAATTATTACAAGTTGAGATAAAAATAAAATAATTTTGGACTTAACCGTGCCAATTCGGCATTCAGATATCACGAAATTTGATTCCAAACAGTGTATTGGGAGATCTATATTTGCTAACATCAAACTTCCAATCTCAATGAATGAATCTGACAATATAGAGAATCGTCGAAACGTAGGCGATCATATACCATAAGCTTCATGTAAGTAGTTTCTAAAGGCTTGTAGGCAGATACGAAACCCATTTCTTCGATGCTTCTGACCTAGACATGCACAAGTTGTTTACAGTGAGGTTTCGTTTTGCAGACATCCATATTTTGATGAATGAGAAAAAGTATTTACTAGAAAACATTTATATTCACTTTTAAAGCCGATAAAGAACAGGTATCTATGTTTGTCATGTTTTGGATTATGGATTATTGAGACGATCAACATCTCAATACTTTTTATGTATGAAGAGATAACACCTAAAAATGAAAAAGGTACGGTACCAGAAAATTTCTGGAAAATTTCATGAGGAACATCCTTGAATTGAACTCGTATCTCTGTTTTTCTAGAATTTAGGGCCTTCCCTGCTTTTAGTATGAAAGGAACACCTGATGCCAAAAAGAAAATCATGGAATGCATGACGAGATAATTATGTTTATTTTTCCTTTGGGAAGAAAATGCTAAAGATTTTATCATACCTTCCCATCTTTCGTTGTGTATGCGCAGAATAACAGATGCAAAAGTTGGAGTGTTCGACTCATCAGGTACGATTGGGTCATCTCTACAGCCTTCATATTGTCCAAGAACAACCTCATCGTCGCTAATAGGTACTACTGATTCAAGAACCTGCATTTTTTGTGACCAATAGAAAATACTTTAGACTTTGATTGCATGCTATGGAACATCTCAAAATCTAGATAAATATTGAAGTGCAACAACGAAAGGTTCCGGTTATGAAAATATCTGATTGATTCAATTGAAATTTGCAAGTATGAGAACCCGATTTAAAAGGGGAACAAGGATTTTCTGTCTGATATTGATGGCCTCATATCAGAAAAGTGTAATGAAATAGCAGCATAACATGATAATTTCGGCATAAATTGAAGCGAAAATGCGCACACCTTCACTCTCTCATCTCGAATGTGCTCAGGATTGAGAGAAACAGGCCTTTCCATAGCAACCAAGCAGAGAACCTAAACGGTAGAAAAGTGATGAGAAAAATTCAACATATTCGCTATCTTATGAGCTATGATTTAACAGAAGCATCCACTTGACAAGACAAAATAATTATAATAATGTCAAAGTATATTATTCTATATCATTATGAAAATAAAGAGCTCACCTGAAGCAGATGGTTTTGAATAATGTCTCGGATAATTCTGCCAAATTAAAAGTTGTACACTAATGATTTATACTTCCATAGGCGTAATAAGAGAAATTCTATACAAAACGAATAATAGATATTCAATATTGATGCATATAAAAAAAATGAAAAATCAAAGTTCAACTTTCAATATCATCAGTGAAAGTAAAATTGCTATACAGAAATTCTTTTCATTAGTATCTCTCACTCATCATTTGAAAGCATCATTGAATAATTTGACCAAAGCAAAATTCTACACATACCCATATTGGTCAAAATATCCACCATGGACTTTAGTTCTAAAATCCTCTTTGAAAATTATCTGCAATGAAATCAGCAGCCAAATGTTCATTTGGTGTGCACATAAAAAAAATGTTGACAAGATTAACCCTTAAAAGTTACAACCTTGGGTATAAATTCATTATGGTAGGTTCTCAAATTAGACCCAAGATAATTAGGTATCAAGGATTTAACAAGACAAGTCTCAGCTAAAGGCCCCAATGCCGACA
>NC_029786.2:7113159-7114893 GCF_000816755.2 Arachis ipaensis
CTCCATTGTTAGTTAGATATGGTAATGAGTACTCAGCGGAGCGTGAGAAGTCCCCTTCTCATCCCTCACTCCTATTTAAGAGAAAATGTCCCAGTTCCTTTTCCGTCATTGTAAGTTCTTGTTTAATATGCAGATCTCCTCAGTTATCTATGAATATTCTTTGAAAATTTTTAAAAAAAATTAATACAAAAAGACATAATATAATAATCATAAAATAATCAATTCAATATAATTCAACACAATTTATAACATATTCGGCATGAAAAATAACATTTCAAAAAGAGAAAACATAAAAATATATTCCAACATAATAACATAACATAATTTTTGGAACGATACTGAGCGACGTAGTGACGGACTTGAGAGGCAGAGAAAATGAGTTAGAGAGAGAGGATCGAGACTAAAAATGAGTCCGAAAGAAAAAGGAAAAATTCGAATTGAATGCAGAAATTAGGGTTACTAAATTCAATAAATTGATTGATGTATATATAAACTAGGATAAATTAATAATTTTATATTCGCGTATATTTAATAGGTTCCATGGGATGGGTACTTATGTTCGTGTCCCCATTAGGGGTGGCAAACGGAAAAGTCTGCCCTGTCTTGCCAAAAGCTTGCTATCTGACGGATTGGCCCGCCCCACCTCGCCTAATGGTAGGCTGGCGGGCTCTCCTTTTTTTTATAAACCATTAAATATTAAACAATACATATAATAATTTCTAAAGATATAAAAAAATTATAATTTTTAAATTCACACACATTAAAGTTTTTATAATTATAAACCAAATTTTTTGAAACAAAATAATAAAATNATAATAATAATAATAATATATTTGTCTAACTTAATTTAACTTTTTCGTAGATAATTTCTAATATATTTTATATTCATCTACATTTTAAAAAAATAAGAAAGAAATGAAGGATATACAATCTTTAACACTGTACTCTTTTAGGTATTTAGAAATCTGGAAAAAAAAAAGCCTTGAAAAACCAAATAGTCACCTAACTTTCTTTGCGCTCAATTCTGTGACCTCACTCACTCCCAAAAATCCAGGAGAGTAAAATATTGCTTGACTTGCTTTTAAATGCAATAGAGAAGAGCATACAACTTCTATCTCGTCACCGTTATTCCACCTACCCAATTACTACTGTTGTCGTGTCTGTTCCGCCGCCGTGTGCATTGCTATGCGTCATCTAATTTAATGAATTTAATTAGAATAAATAATAAATTATTTATTTTATTTTATTTTAGATTTCATAAATGAAAAAATCAATTCACTGATATAATGAATTACAATTAACGTAGTCTAATTAATTAAGTAATATAAATTATAATAAATTATATTAATATTTAAATATTCAATAAAATCAATTAGTTGATATAATTAAGTTATTGTAATAAATTGTATTGAATGAGTTAAAATAATTAAATCGAGAAACACTCTCTGGAGCATGCTACGTCAGTTTCATCATTAAGTACAGAAATCCAATTTTTATATAATAAATAGAATAAATAAATAGAATAAATAAGTAAGTAAGGATTTGCACTATTAGACTTCTTGTTCTACATGATGACTTAAGATATTTGTTTTGTATGTTAAATAATATAAATAATATTTTGTATCTTATATTCATTAAATATTGATATTAAGAGGAGAAAATTATGTAATAAATTTTATAAATAGTAATTATAAAAAATAAATAATTATTTATTATATATAATAATTCATGGCA
>NC_029786.2:7115486-7116832 GCF_000816755.2 Arachis ipaensis
ATAAAAAATTATAACTTGCAAAAATATCTCTAGAATTTATTACATAAATATTAAAAGTCATGTATTTATATAAATTAAATTATATTAAATTGTAAGATATTTAGATATTTAATTAAATTTAAAAATAAATAGTATGCCAATTCAAATAATTTAGATTGAAGATAAAAAAATATATAATCAAATTATATCATATAACATAAAATTTCTATAAGTTTCTTTTATAAGAGATTTAATACAAAAATATTTATCATCGTCTGTTTAATGTAACAATTTAAATTTAGGTGAATTGTTTCAAAAAAACACTTTTTTCAAATTATTTATTGTTAATATCAGGTCAATTTTATAACATTCAATAATGACATAAATGATTATATTTGAACCACAAAGTTAACCTAAAATAAAATATAGAAATTGTTAGAAGCATAAAAATAGAAAAAAATATCAAATTTAAATAATGTAAAAAAGAATCTAATATATAAAGATGTGAATTGTAAAAATAGAGGGATATGTTGAAACACCCATTGTTGTAAAGAGCCCGGGTTTTTAGTTGACGACCACTAATCATCATCAACATTATTATTATTATTCAGGTGTAAGCTCAGTGGCATTGGAAGGTGATGATAGAGACAAATTGGTGGTGACTGGAAAAGTTAATGCGGTGTGTTTGGCTAGGGTTCTTAGGAAGAAGTTTAAATGTGTAAACCTTGTGAGTGCCAAAGAATTGAAGGAGAAAGATGATATTTACTAGGTGTTCTCAGCTTGTTATATGTTAGTAGTTGCAAGAAATAAAGGTACGATTTAATTTATCATGTCCTATTTCTAAGACTTGGGTGGGTACTAGTTTATGGATTTTCTAAGAACTGTACTATCTTCAAAGTCGAGTTGCTTGGGTATGTTATTTATTGTTTTTTTTTGGATTTGGTTTGCATACGCATGTTTATGTTTGTCTTTAGTGTAATGTGGGGCAAGTTAATCCATTCATCTTCATTCCATTATAATATTTAAAATGTTATTTTTTAAAAACTACTTTTAATAAATTACTTTTGAAAATTACTATCCAATTTGAGGAATAAAATGTCCACAAAAGGTATTATGATGGAAGAACGAAATCACAACAAAATAGTTGTCCTAATACTAATATATGAAAAAAAAAATTGTAAAATGACAAAATAGATAATTAATCACTAATTCATGTTGTATTCGTAAATTTGATTAGGTGTGATCCGTGTAAATTTTATTATCTTAATTTAAGGGTAATTAAGTTTTTAATTTTTCACTTTAGAAAAATTTAAATCTCTAGTGTATATATTTATATAATAATAAAAATAGAAAAGATAATCATATTA
>NC_029786.2:7116893-7119932 GCF_000816755.2 Arachis ipaensis
ATACTTATTTTTTGTCGAAAAAAATATTCAAAAGATATTAATTTTTATAAATAATATTCGAATAATTAAAGTAAAAGAAGGAAGAATGTTTAAGGTATAATTATTAAGTAATCACTTAACTAGTGATTTAATGATAATAAAACAAGATATCAAGAATAATAAGAATAAAATATAAAAACAGATATAACTATAGTTATTAAAATCAGATTGAATTTGGCAATTTGATCGAAAAATTGGTGAACGGAGTTTTAAATCGGTCTGATTTAATATTCTAACTGACTAAGAAAAAAACCCGACCAAAACCAGCGTAAATCAATTAGACCCGCAAATCAACGATTAACAAAAAAAAGCTAATCTTTAGGTTCAAACTTGGGTCTTCTTGCATGTATAGTGGCTGGCAACTTCTTTTCATTACATTTGTCTTTTTTTAATATATAACCCATATATGTTTCCTTATTCTATACGGAATAATACATAAAATTATATAAAAAATTTTATTAAAAAATTAAATAAAAAATATTTAGTAATTATTATTATAAATATTTTATAAAGTTATAATTAAAATCAAATTTTTAAGATTTTTAATATTAAAATATTAAAAATAATTAGTATTTGTCTTAATCAATTTAAGTTTATTGAGTAATCATCTCACTCGTCTGCTTAAACAACTATGTGTAACAATTCATTGGCTAGCAGTAAACCCTTAATAAATTGAGCATCAATACGTGGTTAGGCTTGACAGGAGTACTCGAATACGCAGGTACCCGACTCGTCCATACGCGGTTGGGGAGGGTAATAACTTGACCCGAGTCAGGGCAGATTTTGTTTAGGATAAGGCATGGTCAGGTTTAGGATGTACCCGCCTCAGATATATACATATAAACACTTTTTAAGAATTAGGATTTGCCTCACACCACAGATTCAGTGATTCATAGTTTCAGTCCATACTCTATAGCCATGCAAGAGAAATCCAGTCATCCTCACCCAAAGTCTTTATCTTCTCGACTTATTCACAAAAAACCTCATAGCTCCCGTCATCATTGTTGCTGAGTCCATCGCTGCTTACCCCTTCACAGCTCATGTATCGGCCGTCACGTAATCGCTGGGGTTGATGATGTTGTAGAGGATCCATAAGTCGTTCTTCAGGGATTATGATCACTCTTCCCATTTGGTTCACTGCAAAATCTTTTTCCTTCAGTTTCATTTTTTCCATTTGTTTTTGCTCTGATATCATAATTCATTATTATTGTTGTTGTTGTTCTTCTAGTTGTTGTTGTTGTTGTTTGATTGTTATTGATTCTGCTCCTGCTTGCTACTTTTGTTTCTGCTTTATTTGCTGGTTCTTCTGCGCCTTGCTTTTGGTTGCTTTTGGGAAGAAGAGGAGGAGGGGTATTTCCGTCTGAAGGACGATTTTAAAACTAAATTAAATATTTGGGACCATTTTGTAGCGCAAAAAAGGCCGAAGACGAAATAAATTATAGGTCTCTACATTAGGGATCAAAATCGTACTTAACCCTAACTAATATATGAGACAGACCAAATTATTAAACTAATCTAAGAAATAACATTCAGATTTGCGCATAAATTTATAATATGTAATTATCTCAGGAAAATATATGTGTATAGCCCAAGTGAAAAATTGTTAGGAAATTATTATTTCTTAATATATTTATGAGCAATACATATATTAATTATAATCACAAATTAATTAATTTCACATTAAATGACTTATATAACGGTGATCTCATTTATTGTTATAAATGTTGAATTAAATAAGTTATTATTACTTTTTATTTGGATAAATGAGATTAAAACCATATATACTATTTTATTTGAGTTTTAGGGTTTAATGATTGTCACACTCAAATATAAATAATAACTTCAGAATTTTGGTCTCCAACACATTAAACCCGCTTCCGTAGTTCTTTTTCCACAGTGGAGTAGTTGTGATTCATCCCTATTAAGGATACAGAAGATTTTGGTTGACAAAGATCAAATAACCACAAGAGTCAAGCTCTCTGATCTCAATCATGCTCTCGAATGAAGGGATGCTTCTGCGCTCTCAATTATATTTCTTAATGATTTAACATGGATGAACTTGAAATTGAGAAATCCTAAAATTTTCAAATAAAACAGAAATTTTATTCAATCAAATTATGATAAATAATTTTATTGAATTAAATTATATTAATGTGATTATTGGATGATAAAGAATGCTATAAAAATAAATAAATTATATTTTAAGAGTATAAAAATATTAAATTGTCATTTCAATTTATTTTTTTAATCAACGACAATAAATATCTTGAATTAATTAAATTTTTACAAAAAATTATATACCTAAAATTATTTCATTTCTTCAAAAAAATTTTGAACATACAATGATTAAATGAGAGGTTGACTATTGAGAATTGAATATAATATTTTTAAATTCGTATTTTCAATATAAAGATGTACTTACTTCTATCTATTCTAAATAATTCTATATTTACTATTACTTATCCATCTAAATAATTCTAACATCGATAGAAAATTCTTTTTAGATGAAAAAAATTTAAAATATATTTATTCTATTTCAACAATTAATATTCATATTTAACTTAAAATTTAAATAAATATAGCAAAAAATATTATATTTTTTAGTTAAAAAATAAAATATCTATAAATATATTTTTGTGCTTTAGCTTTAGATTTTTCAAAAAATTTTGGCAAGTTAATAGAATCAAATCATATTTCTATAATATATATAAGAATGCATATTACACATAAATAAAAAATGTTAGGTGTAATAAGAACAAATACATTTATTAACGTAAAATTTAGAAAAATAAGAACCAATAAAATATTGAAAGAAAGAAATATAAATAGAAAGAGAAACAAATTATTAGACGGAAGAGAAATAATTTAATAAATTTTATGTGTATATAAAAGAGGAATAAAAAGAAGATATACATTGTTTAATTTAGTAAGATTTATGAAAATAAACACATAGAATAAGAGAATAAAAAAAATAATAAAATTAATATCTGAATTAATATC
>NC_029786.2:7122310-7143979 GCF_000816755.2 Arachis ipaensis
GTGGGGGGAGGGAAGAAAGAGAATCCAGAAGGGAAGGTAGCGCTGCTGCTCTTCGCGCCCTACGATCTGTGCCCCGCACCCCGCTCCCCGCTCTCCGCGCCGCTGTGCCCGCCATCGCCTGTGATGGAGAAGGGGAAACTGCGTTCAGTGTCGCCGCTCGCCGTTTTTGCCTCTATTTTTGTTTCTGTTTTTGCTTCTTCTGGTTTTGTTTTTGTTGTTGCTTCATTATCCATTGTTGTTGTTGGTGTTGTTCTTCTAGTTGTTATTGTTTCATTGTTGTTGTTTCACTGCTTCTGCTGTCTGCTTCTGCACTCTACTTCTGCCTGCTTCTGTTTCTACATTCTGCTTCTGTTCCTGCATTTGGTTGATTTTAGGGGAAGAAGGGGAAGGGTATTTTCGTCCGAAGAACGATTTTAAAATAAAATGAAACCTTTGGGACCATTTTGTAGCAAAAAAAAGGCTGGAGACGAAATAAATTTTCGGCCTCTACGTTAGGGATCAAAATCATACTTAACCCAAATAATAAAGACATAATATCCTATAATAAATATTCAGATATGTTAAATAATACAAATAGATCCTAATTTTACTCTAACATTCCTCCTCAAACTCAAGTGACAACTTGAGTTTGAAACTTATTTGAAATAACTAAATAAAAAAAGCATAAACTAATAGAACAGGTGCAGACAGAACTGCCTGAAAAAAGCACAGACAGAATTATCGAAAGAAAGTACAGACGAAACTGCTGGAAGAAAGTGCAGACAAAACTACCGGAAGAAAGCGCAGAACTGCCACAAAGAAACGCATACGGAACTGCCACAAGAAAACGTAGACGGAACCATCGGAAGGAAGTGCAGACGAAACTTCCGGAAGGGAACGCAAACGGAACTGCCAGAAGAGAACGCAGACGGAACTGCCAGAAGAGAACGTAGACAGAATTGCCGCAAGAGTGGCCAACTATCGAAAAACTGATGAAAAGATGGTGAACTGGTGGAAAACTGTTGAAAAGTGACAAAGTGCAAGGAGATGACAAACTATCGGAAGGTGACAAAAGATATATGGTTTCTCCATGAGAATAAGTAAGTAGTGGATGAGCTAATCGGTGAGGTCAAAAAAATATCAAAGCATTGACAAAAGAGAAAGGAAAAATGACACGAAAAAAAAGTATGAAAAGTATGATGATTTCACCAGAAGAAAGTCAACTTATCCTCTTCAAGGAAGATACCATGGCTCTGATACCATGTTAGAAAGGGAAGAGGGAGCAATAGAAAAAATATTTGTGAGTATTCAAGTTGTTTAGAATGATACAATATAGAAGGGTATTTATAGGTGATAAGAGAATCAAAATAATAACGACGTAATATCCTATAATAAATATTCAGATATGTTGAATAATGTTAAATGATCTAATTGACCATAATTATACTCTAACAACTATATTCAACTAATTGGTATGCATAATGTTAAATTGTGTGATACTTAAATATCTAATCAAATCAATTAGTTGATATAATTAAGCCATCGTAATGAATTGTATTTAATGAGTTAAAAAAATAAATTAAGAAACACCCTTAGAAGCATGCCACGCCAGCTTTATTATTAAGTGTAAAACCCGATTTTACCGGTTCGATTTTTCGATTTTGACAACTACGGATATATTGAAATAATCATAGTTCTAAAAACTGGACCGATCCAACCAATCCGACCTGTCTAACTGTGAACTAGCAACAATCACAGTCCGATTAGCCTCCTGAAACCATTGATCCAAAAACCGGTGACGAACCACTGATTCGGCGGAAAACTGGCCAATCGGACCGAACCGGTTTTCACTTTTCAACCAAAAAAATAAAAAGAAGCCTCTGTCTGTCTCTCTCACTCACTTACGCATCTACTTCCCTCTCTCAAAAAAACCTAGCCTCCAACGCTACTTTCTTCTTCAAGCTCTGTCATCGCCACCTGATGAATGGATTCCTCGCGTGGTCTAGAATTCACAAATAAGTCCTCGTTCAAAGTATAGCTTATAAACCAACAAAGAATCCTTTTATGCAAAAATTTAGTTATCACAAGTAACAAACCCCTAATAAAATTGATAACCGAAGTATTTAAACTTCGGGTCGTCTCTCAAGGAATTGCAGGGAGGTGTGCTTATAATTGGTTATGGAAAAAGTATGTTTTAGGGGTTTTGGGTTAAGAACAAGGAAAGTAAATTGCAGAGAAATTTAAATGATATAAAGAGGTCTTGGCAAGGTTTGGTGGTCAAGGATCTCTATACTTATCACTAACCACAACGTGAGAATTGGCAAGGATCAATCCCATTAAATCATCCTCTAACTAGTAGTAAAGGAAAGTTAAATGAGCTATATTAATCCAAGTCCATAAGTCCTAGCTATCCACTAAATCAATTAGTGATGACTAGAGTCAATGGCTTCCAATCATCAATTACTTGGACATTAGTAACTCAAGAGTTCCCAAGTTACTATCCCAAGCCAAGAACATAAAAGTCTAAACTAAAACTCTCCCAAGTATTTCATCAAACAATTGGAGTGCATATGATAAAAACATAGGAAATTGATAAGAGAGTATTAGATCTAAACAACCAATAGCAAGGATTCAATAACAACAAATGAAGAAGCAAGCAATAAACATGAAATACCTCAAATTGTATTAAATAGAAAATCAAGTCTAACATGAGAATTCATAAAATAAAGTAATCAACAAGGGAGATCAATAAACTAGAATGCTAAGACAAATAAAAGTAGAAGAGAAATCCTAAATCCTATAACCTAGAGAGAGGAGAGAGCCTCTCTCTCTAAAAACTACATCTAAAACCTAAAATTATGTGAATGAGAAGTGTCTCCCTGATTCCTCTACTCTGCAGCCTCTAATCTGTGTTTTATGGGCCGAAAACTGGGTCAAAAATAGCCCAAAAATCACCCCCAGTGATTTCTGATACGTCCAGCACGTGGCTCATGCACGCGTACGCGTCATGCACGTGTACGCATCATGCACGCGTACGCGTCGCTTGTCTGTGCACCATCCACGCGTGTGCGTCGCCTAACAGCAAGGCAACTATGGCAAATTATATATCGTTACGAAGCCCCAGATGTTAGCTTTCCAAAGCAATTAGAACCACTTCATTTGAACCTCTGTAGCTCAAGTTATGATCGATTGAATGCGAAGAGGTCAGGCTTGACAGCTTTGCAATTCCTTCAATTTCTTGTATTCCTTCCTCTTTTGCATGTTTCTTTTCCATCTTCTTAGCCATTCCTACCCTGTAATCCCTGAAAACACTTAACACACATATCACGGCATCGAATGGAGATAAGAGAGGATTAAAATTAGCTAAATTAAGACCAAAGAAATATGTTTTCAATCATAGCACAAAATCAGGAAGGAAAATGTAAAACATGCGATTTCTATGAATAAGTGTGAGTTTAGTGGATAGAATCCATTAATTTAAGCACAAGATAAACCCTAAAAATGGAATTTATCAATCTCCCCACACTTAAACATTAGCATGTCCTCATGCTAAGCTCAAGAGAACCAAAAGAGTGAAGGCAAAATGGTAAGACTTATGCAATGCAACCTATCTAAATGCAACTACATGCAAAATATTTCTACCCACTTGGTTAAAAGTAAACAAACCTTTCAAGAACAAATATAAACTGGATTTTACTAATTCAAATCATAAAAATGAAGTACAAATAGACTTGCAGAAGAAAATAGCTCATGAAAGCCGAGAACAAAGAATCGAGCATCGAACCCTCACCGGAAGTGTATACACTCTAATCACTCAAGTGTTTAAAGTTCGATTCTCTCAAATCTATACTAATCTTGCTTTCTAAGGCTTGCTCTTCTTCTACTAATCAACAAAGAATTAGTGCACAGATACACATATCAAGAGGTCTTTTAAGGGTTGTAATGGAGTTAGAGTCAAGGTAGGATTGTATTTGGTCAAGTGGACTAAAATCTGAATCCTTAATTAACCTAAACTTCTCACCTAACTTAAGACAATCCATGTAATTACAATGCAAAATCTAACTGCCCATTAATTATGTTTACCACACATTCATGCATCCCAAATTTAAGTACAACTCATATGCATTGATATTATTACTTAACTTGGGGCATTTTGTCCCCTTTTTATTATTTGCTTTTTTTTCTTTTTTTTTCTTTTCTTTTGTTTTTCTCAATGCATATGATTAAGGTATTGCATGCATAAACATGTCCTCAACATTCTTTTTCACATTTTCTTAAGAATATACAACATTCAATTCTCAAACCAAATTTTCCAAACCCAATTTTCCTACACTTAATTCATGAGCACTATCACTAGTCTAAGCTAACCAAGGATTCAAATTAAGGACATTATTGGTTTCCGCTTAGAGTTAGTGATGAGCTAAAGTAAAGAACGAATAGGGTAAAATAGGCTCGAATTAGTTTGCAAAAGATAATGAAAGGGTAAGGCCATATGGGTATGTAAGCTAAGTGAAACAAGGCCTCAATCATATAAGTATATGCATACATTAAACCATGGAAATATAGAATCAAGCAAGATATAGATCACAATTTTAGAGAGAACACCACACACCAAAATAAAACATTGGTTGATAAAATGCAACCAATCAAATTGGCTCAAAATCTTACTGGTTTTATGTGTTCGAGCTCTAAACCATGTTCCAATATAATATTTCTTCAAACAAGTTCAACAAAAAATTTTAATTCAAATTAGTGAAATGCTATAAAATAGTTTCTTGAAAAGGAAATCATTATTTCAACCAAGTAGTGGTATGGTATGCACAAAATCGAACAAACATACAATCAAACATGCAAATGCAACAACTAATTTTAAACATTGGTGTTGAGACAGGAATGTAACTAACCCACGGAGATTGGTATCGACCTCCCCACACTTAAGGATTGCACCATCCTCGGTGCATGCTGAGATGTGCAAGTGGACGGGTTGTTACAACTGATGCTTTTCACCAAAGGTTGTGCAGATGGACTTGTCGGTTGCCCCATTGAGAAGCTTTCTCTTTTTCTTCTCGGTGGCCAACCTGAAAGAAGAGAAAAAGGAAGAAAAGTAACCCAGAAACAAAGATAAGGAACCAAATAGAATATGGATGGGTTGATGCCAAATAATGAGGATCTCAACTACATGGTAGCTACAACATGCAAGTGACAAAATAGTAGAAGCAAATGGCATATGAATAGTGCAAAAATTGCAATAATGGGGAGAGAGTGTGGGCAATGAAAGACAATATAAGTGCATATCAATGCGAATGGAATACAAGTATCATAAAATTAGCATTGACTTATATTTAATAAAACCCAACAGTTTAAAACAAGTCACGAAGCACCAAAATAATTCAAGAAAAGATGCAACAGTTGAATAAGAACATATAACACCAATGGTAAAAGAGGAAATTAGGAAAGGAGATAAAAATATGAATGAAATTAAAATACAATGAAGGAAAGTATGCAAATGCAGTGTGTAAAAGAGAATGAAAGAGAATAAGGATGAGAAGAAAGTGAGAAGAGAAGAAGAAGAAAGTAAGGAAGGAGGAAGAAAGAATAAGAAAAGGAAAGAATTAGGATTTGAAAAGAAAAGAAAATGAAAAGCAAACAGAATCAGGCAGCGTGCTGGGTGTAAGTTACACGGCGCTGTCGACGCGCAAGCGTCGCCCACGCATACGCGTGGGTGGGCATAGAGGTGAAGGACGCGTAAGCGTGTAGTACGCGTACGCGCGACCATGATCGTGCGAAACGCGCGGTTCCATCATTACTCCCGTGCAGATTTCTGTTCGAAACACTCATTACGCCGATTTACACATGCACGCGGACGCGCCATTGGCGCTTACGCGCGGGATGGCAAAGGATCAGGCGACGCATAAGCATCGGTCACGCGTATGCGTGACCACTGGTTGTGCTAGATGCATGATTCCAGCGCCAGTCCAGCGCAACTTGCTGCCTATTTTGGATTTTTGTGCACATACACACGACGCGTACGCGTCATAGACGCTTGCGCGTGGATGTGCTTTTTCTTTCTTTTTTTTTTTCATGCAGAATGCAGGTGATGATGCAAAATGTATGAATGAACATTGATAAAAATAAAACAAAATAAAACTAAGAATGAAAAGCAACGATCATACCATGGTGGGTTGTCTCCCACCTAGCACTTTTAGTTAAAGTCCTTAAGTTGGACAATTGATGAGCTCCTTGTCATGGTGGCTTGTGCTTGAACTCATCCAGGAATCCCCACCAATGTTTGTAATTCCAATAGCCTCCGGGGTCCCAAACTAGGCGCATAAAGCCTTCAATCAAGTTAAAGCAAGTGACAAGGCCCCAAGAGTATTGATTGTTGGAATGAATTCTGGGGTCCCAAACCTTACTTTTGCATCCGTCTTCTTGTTGATTATCATTTCTCCACTTGGGTGGTAAGCAAGATGAATTCTCAATGAAGTGTCCAAACAGCTTCCTAGACCCATTCGATCGAGCTCTACACCAACCTCTGCATCTAGACCTTGAGCTTCCAACCATAATGAACCTGATGCGGGTGCATCATTGCCTATTTTTGATAGTTATTTCAGTAGGTTTTAGTTAGTTTTCATACAAATTTTGCCAATAAATGAGTAATAGCATGAAAAATCTCTGCATGAAACAAAATCTTAAGCATAGGTGAATTTTAGCTAATATACAGGGTAAATATGATGAAATAGATCACACTAAGTGAAGTTTTAATTTTGGGCATTATTAGCACACTTAGTATAGTAAAGTTTATCTTGTATGTTACTTTGATACACTTTGTTTGCTTGATTTCAGACCAAAAGAAGCAGAGAAGAGCCACGTTAGTGGCTACGTTAGCGCCACTAACGTGGCCATTAAAGTGGAAGGAAGGAAAGATTGGAAAGCTAGTGAGAACGTTAACGCCACTAATGTTAGCAAAAGGCAAGAAGACCCACGTTAGCTACCCCGTTAGCTTCACTAACGTGGGCACTAACGTGGAAGAAAAGAGAAGCCCCAATGTTAGTGAGAAAGTTAATGGCATTAACTTTGAAGAAGGAAAGGAAAACGCCAACGTTAGTGGAAAAGGTGAGTACCACTAACGTTTGCGAAGGCTAGAAGACCCACGTTAGCTTCCACGTTAGTTACATTAACGTGGGAACTAACGTGGAAGGAAAGGGAAACGCCAACGTTAGTGGAAAAGGTGAGTGCCACTAACGTTTGCGAAGTAAAGGAAGACTCACGTTAATTGCCACGTTAGTGTAGTTAACGTGGACATTAACGTAGGCAAAAATCTCACCCGGCAGCCTGACCATGCCTTCTTCAAACAAGAATAACTTGAGCCACAAAGCTTCAAATGAGGTGATTCCAATGGCATTGGAAAGTAGGATTCCAGAGAATTCCAAGCATATATGGCACTACATGGTGGACACTAAATTTGAGAGAGAAAACCTGCCCCGAAAGTACAAAGATGAATATGGTATCAACCTGTAGTAAGGCCAGCTAACCTCTTCACCTTCCAAGAAATGTAACTCGAGCTGTAGAGCTCCAAATGATGCGCTTTCAAAGGCATTGGAAAGTAGACATCTAGAGCTTTCCAACAATATATAATAGTATGGGGTAGACAGTAAGTTTGAACTTCAGAACCGGGCAATATTCATCCCCTGATCGCTAACGTTATTGTGACTCACGTTTTCCAGTAACGCTAGCGACTGTGCCAGCGACCTTGTCCCCTTCAAAGCAGCATAACTTGAGTTACAGAGATCCAATTGAGATGATTCCAGTTGCGTTAGAAAGATGACATCTAGAGCTTTCCAACGATATATAATAATCTATGGTGGGCATGAAATTGGAGTACAAACCAAAGGCATCTTTTAAGACCCAAAACACCAACTGGGTAGCAAGTGTGACGTTAGCCACACTAACTTTAGCACTAACGCCGCACTAACGACACACTTGTAGCGTTAGTATGAATAACGGCAACAATAACGCCAAGTCACCCTGGACCTCAACTTGATTCACTTCTCTCTCAAGTCCACTTCAAAAGCTCAAGCAAGCAAGCCCACAATTGTCAACCAATCAAGGCCACAAGAAGCATCTAGAATAGTTAATTTTCATTTCATTGTAATTTACTTTGAATTTCATTTTATTTTATAATTTAGGAGAGCCTATAAAAAGGCCTTAGTTTCTACATTGAAGATATTTGGAAAATGGAGAATTGAAGGAAGGGGGAGAGAGTGAAGACCAATTCAAACTTCTGTGAATTGGCACACTCCAAGGGGAGTGGGTCTTTGGACCCCTCCCGTCAAACACTCTTCTTCCTTTTCTCTTCTTTTTCTTTTCTCAGTAGTAGTTTAATTCTAGTTTGTACTTTTCATTTATGAATTTTTGAAGTTTCAATTTTAGTTTTAATCTTCATCTTTACTTTTCTGCACTTTTTTTCTTTTCTATTTTGGTAGAGCAATGATCAACTAACTCTTTTCATTGGGTTAGGGAGCTCTGTTGTAATTTGATGGATCAATATTAGTTTTCATTATTCTTCTTCTATCTTTTCTCTTGATTTTACTAGTAAGCTTTCAATCTTCATTCAATTGGGTAGTTATCTTGGAAAAGAAACTATTCATACTTGGATCTCTTCGGAACTTTGGAAGAGGAATGAAGAGATCATGCTAGAAATGCTTTCTCATGTTGGACCAAATTGGGGTTGGACAGATATGGTGACTATAATCCTACCAACACTTGATTTGGGAATGCATGTGGTATAATCAGTGACCATACTTCATCTCTTCTCATGAGCAATTGACCAAGTAATTGGCTATTGATCAAGATTTGAGAGATTGAATACCAAGAAATTGGAATTTGATCACTTAAGATTGCCAAGGAGATCAATGAATGCATTGATTGAGGAAGAGATGAGAATGAACTTGATCCGGAGGATTGCAATATCTCTTGATCCCAATGTTCATTTTATTTTTAGTTCCTACATTTACTTTTCTTGCCATTTTACTTTTCTACACTTTATTCCTTTTTCTTTCTTTTCTGTCAATTTACAATTCCTGCTGCTCATCATCCAAATCTGAACCATCTAACTAGGATAATCAATTAACCATTGATTGCTTAATCCGTTAATCTCTTGGGATTCGACCTCACTCTTTTGTGAGTTATTACTTGACGACAATTCGGTATACTTGCCAAAGAAAAATTTGTTGAGAGACAAAGTTTTTCTCGTTATCAAGTTTTTCCTGCATCAGAACCTTGCCTGACAACTCCAACCACTAACCATCTCCCTCTTACTCTTAAAGCCACAAAGAGCTCTAAGTTGACCATCCGTTTCAATAGACCATATTCAAGTGGGAAAGCAAAGGTTGAGGATAAGAATTTTACCCACTTGAATGTTGTATTGGATGGTAATGGCTTCTGGAGAGGTGTTTCTAATGATCTTGCAAGCTCCACTCCATGGTGCTCCTCTTGGAATTCCTCCACCTCTTTACAAGCCTTTTCAAATTCACCCGCAACCTCATTAACTTCTTCAAATTCTTCCCCGTCACTCTAAGTCATAAGTGGGAGGTTGGGAGAAGTCCACATCCACATCACTTTTAGATTCACTCGGGGAAGGGTCTTCAAAATCAATGGGTTCAGTTGCGGATGCGAGTTCATCACTAGGAGGTTGTGATGTGGAATCTTCATCACCAAAGGGACTTATTTCTAGTTCTATTCCATCCCATTCTTCATAAGGAACATGTCTTGGAGGTTGTGCACTATCCTCCTCAACATCAATTTCAAGCATATTGGAGGAATATTCTGCAGCTCTAGATTCCCATAGAGGTTCAGCATCTCCTAGATCTTCAACCACTTCTTCTTCTTCCTTGATAATCTCGGCTTTCCCCACTTGCTCTAATACAAAATCAAACTCCTCCTTGATGTCACTTAGTGTAGAGTTGTCTTCAAGGATGAAACTTTCCTCTTGTTCAACCTTCACCAATTCTTTAACTATTCCTTCACTTGAAGTATGTGTGCGTAAAACCGATCCAGTACATCCCTAAGATGATCCCTTCTCTCTTGTTCTGGGTCAGTAGCATAATTGGGATCATGTTGCTCCTGGATTGATGGATATGGGTATTCTTACACGGAGGGTAGTGGTGCGCTAAAGCTTGAGGGTTGAATATTAGAGGTAGAGGATTGGTCCATGCGGGATATAAGAGCTTTGAGAGTAGAGGTGAGACTAGTGAGAGTAGAGGTAAGTCTTATTTGCCCTTGGTGAATAACACTAAGGGTGTTGTTATCCAGTGGAAGTTGGGGTGGATAGGAGGGTTCATTATTTTGGGGAAAGGGTTCATAATAGGAAGTTGGTTCATCTTGATAGGGATATGGAGGGGGGTGTATATTGAGGTGGTGGTTCTTGGGAGTAATTGGGTTGCAATTAGGGTGGTTCTATGTATGGTTCGTTTGGCTCATAAGGTGGTTGGTATGGTGGATATGGGTTAGGTTCATATGGAGGTGCTTGGTTGAAGGGGGCTTGTGAGTATAGTGGCTCAAAGCTATGATGAGGAGGGGGCTCATAGATGTGTTGTGGTGGGTATTGATTGTCACGAAAAAGGTGCACCATAACCATTGTCTTGGTATGCATCATGGAATGGTTGTTGCTCGTAGTACATTGGAGGGGGTTGCGGTCAAGAGGGTTGATAAAATCCTTGTGGCTCCTCCTATCTTTGATTGTTCCATTCTTAATGCATGTTCTCATTGTAATCTCCTCTTCCTGTAACATAATTGTAACCAGACTCATAGCCAAAGTTGTGAGAATTCATAGTAGTAAGAGAAAATGAAAACAAAAACTAATAAAAATAAGCAACTAAGTCCTAAAACTAACAAAAACTAACAAACAAGCAAAAGCAAATATTTACAATAACCAATAATAAGGCACACGTTTGCAACTCCCCAGCAACGATGCCATTTTGATGAACGGATTCCTCGCGTGGTCTAGAATTCACAAATAAGTCCTCGTTGAAAGTATAGCTTCTAAACCAACAAACAATCCTTTCATGCAAAAATTTGGTTGTCACAAGTAACAAACCCCTAATAAAATTGATAACCGAAGTATTTAAACCTCGGGTCGTCTCTCAAGGAATTGTAGGGAGGTGTGCTTATAATTGGTTATGGAAAAAGTATGTTTTTGGGGTTTTGGGTTAAGAACAAGGAAAGTAAATTGCAGAGAAATTCAAATGATATAAAGAGGTCTTGGCAAGGTTTGGTGGTCAAGGATCTTTATCCTTATCACTAACCACAACGTGAGAATTGGCAAGGATCAATCCCATTAAATCATCCTCTAACTAGTAGTAAAGGAAAGTTAAATGAGCTATATTAATCCAAGTCCATAAGTCCTAGCTATCCACTAAATCAATTAGTGATGACTGGAGTCAATGGCTTCCAATCATCAATTACTTGGACATTAGTAACTCAAGAGTTCCCAAGTTACTATCCCAAGCCAAGAACATAAAAGTCTAAACTAAAACTCTCCCAAGTATTTCATCAAACACTTGGAGTGCATATGATAAAAACATAGGAAATTGATAAGAGAGTATTAGATCTAAACAACCAATAGCAAGGATTCAATAACAACAAATGAAGAAGCAAGCAATAAACATGAAATATCTCAAATTACATTGAATAGAAAATCAAGTCTAACATGAGAATTCATAAAATAAATTAATCAACAAGGGAGATCAATAAACTAGAATGCTAAGACAAATAAAAGTAGAAGAGAAATCCTAAATCCTAAAACCTAGAGAGAGGAGAGAGCATCTCTCTCTAAAAACTACATCTAAAACCTAAAATTATGTGAATGAGAAGTGTCTCCCTGATTCCTCCATTCTGTAGCCTCTAATCTGTATTTTCTGGACCGAAAACTGGGTCAAAAACAGCCCAGAAATCGCCCCCAGCAATTTCTGATACGTCCAGCACGTGGCTCATGCACGCGTACGCGTCGCTTGTCTGCGCACCATCCACGCGTGCGCGTGCGCGTCGCCTAACAGCAAGGAAACTGTTCATACCCTGGGTCGAGCTATCCGACTTGGGATGATTGGAGACAAAGCGACTGACCTGTTTAGGTCAAGCGGACCGACTTCTTTTCGAAGAACTCGGCCAAATCGACAGGAAAAGCCCAAAAAGGGCCCAACTCAAGGAACAACAGCCCAATCCAAAGGCAGCCCAAGGCTACAGAGAGAAGGGCGGTTCCGTTGAAGATAAGCTGACCTCAACTCAAAAAGATAAGATAAGGTAAGATAACTAACTTATCTTATCTAAAAAGGTCACTCTACAACCATTATAAATACGCTGGAGCACCCAGGTATAACTCATACTCTGATTCTACATAAAAACCTGTTTAATACCCGTGCTAACTTAAGCATTGGAGTCTCTTGCAGGTACCCCCCACCTTTCGATGACGAAGGATCAGCAGTGTAACCAGTCCAACAGATCGGACACGATAGCTCCGACCGTCTCCCACCAGCCGGACACGTCGGTACCGATCCGTACAGAGGATCTCAACCGAGATCGACCTCCAGTTTCAGGTAACCCTCGGAACATTGGCGTCGTTGCCGGGGAACCTGGAAGTCATCTCATCACCATGGCGGATGACCATGACAACGACCACGATTCAGATCTAGAAGATAGAACGCCGCAGAAAAACGCAGACACTACACTGAAAGATACCCCGGAATCCAACGGGGACAAAAATTCATCAAATCCGGGAGCAATAGAAGCTTTCAAGATCGCTTAAAGCAACTCGAAAAAGAAACCCAACAACAACGAGAGATCGGAAAGGATCTACAAAGAGAGGTACGACGACGTCGAGATTTGGAAGAAAAACTACAGCAATTAGAAGCCGATCTCAAATTAAAAGCTCCTCGGACCACTCCTGAGGAAAATTCACGCAAATAGCAAGACCCGTTCACCAGGGAAATCATGAAAACCAAAATTCCAAAGGACTTCAAACTCCCATATATGAATTTGTATGATGGTACCACAAATCCCAACCACCATCTCAGCAATTTCAGGAGTAGAATGTACCTCACCGACGCCTCAGATGCTGTTTGCTGTAAAGCCTTTCCAACAACTCTCACGAAGACAACAATAAGATGGTTCGACAACCTACCTCCAAAGTTCATCTCAAACTTTAACGACCTGGCCAAAAAATTCCTAGCCAGATTCTCCATCCAGAAAGATAAAGCCAAGCACGCCCCCAGTTTACTAGGGATCAAGCAAGGAGATCGGGAGAGCCTCCGCAACTACATGGAAAGATTCAACAAAACATGCATGGACATACAAAGCTTACCAACAGAGGCTGCCATCATGGGACTCATCAATGGCCTACAAGAGGGACCTTTTAGCCAATCTATATCAAAAAAGTACCTGACCTCCTTAGACGAAGTACAGGAATGAGCAGAAAAATATATCAACATGGAAGAAAATGCTCGGTTAGGAGAAACCTCAAAATCTGGGGCCCCCTACTGAGATAAAGACAAGGAATCCAAAAGGAAAGAAGATTGACAAGGGGAGAAAATCAAAAAATATTATAATTACACTCCTCTCAGGGCATCCCTGGTCGACGTATACAAAGAAGTCTGCCACACAGAGAAAATCCTCCCAGCGCGGCCACTCAAAGGCAAAAGGGGAGAAGGAAACCGGAAGGAATATTGTGAATACCATTGAGTCCGAGGGCACTCCACCAACGAGTGCTTCGACTTAAAAAATATCATAGAAAAATTGGTGAGAGAAGGAAAATTAGATCGATTTCTGGCCACCCGAGATGATGATCAAAGAAAGAGACGAAGGGATGAAGATGCCGAACGAACTGAACGATCACTTCGGACACCAGAAAGACACGTCCACATGATACACCACGGATTCGCAGGAGGTGGGATCTCCAAATCATCTCGCAAGAGATATCTCAAAGAAGTATATCATGTCGAGGGAAAGGAGGAAGCACCCGACATCCCTGCAATAACGTTCACTAAAGAGGACGCATCCGGCATCATCTCAGGACACGACGATCCCATGGTCATTACTATCATATTGGCAAACGCCAATCTACACCGCACATTAATAGACCAAGGGAGTTCTACCGACATCTTATTCAAAACAGCCTTCGACAAACTCGGCTTAGAAGAAAAGGAACTTAGAGCATACCCGAACAGTCTGTTCGGACTAGGAGATACCCCGGTACAACCATTAGGATACGTATCACTACATACAACCTTCGGAAAAGGGAATCAATCCAGGACCCTCAAAATAGACTACATTGTGGTCGACGTAAGTTCAGCCTACAATGCTCTAATAGGTCGGACAACACTCAATCAACTCGGCGCAATAGTCTCGACTCCACATCTATGCATGAAATTCCCAACTGCAGAGGGGATAGCCACGATAAAAGTAGATCAAAAGATGGCACACCGCTTTTATAACAAAAGTCTAAACCTCAGAGGCAGAGGAGAAGAGTTTCATACAATTGAGCTTGGCGGAGTTCAGCGATGAGAAGAACTCCGTCCGCAGCCAGAAGGTGAGATAGAGAAGGTTCAGATCGGAGACACCTCGGACAAAATGACTAATATCGGCACGATCCTAAGAGGAGACTCAAAAGAATTACTGATACAATTCTTACGAGATAATGTCGATCTCTTCGCATGGAAAGCCGCAGACATGCCAGGCATAGACCCTAAGCTAATGTGCCACAAGTTGGCGGTCTACTCAGGATCTCGGCCCGTGCAGCAGAGACGAAGAAAACTTGGGCCAGAGCGATCCCAAGCTGTGGAAGAACAGGTACAAGCACTACTGGAGGCAGGATTCATAAGAGAAGTCAAGTACCCACTATGGCTAGCCAACGTCGTCTTGGTGAAAAAATTAAATGGGAAGTGGCGAATGTGCACCGATTACACCGATCTCAACAAAGCCTGCCCAAAAGATCCTTACCCACTCCCAAGTATCGACGCTCTAGTAGATGCTTCCTCCGGATATAGATACCTCTCATTTATGGACGCATACTCGGGATACAACCAAATCCCCATGTATCCACCAGATCAAGAAAAAACCTCGTTTTTAACGACGAAAGCAAATTACTGCTACATCGTGATGCCTTTCGGTCTCAAGAACGCGGGAGCTACTTATCAAAGGCTAATGAATAAAGTCTTCTCAGATCACATCGGAACAATCATGGAAGTCTATGTGGACGACATGTTGATAAAGACACAAAGTGAAGATACGTTATTGTCCGACCTGGCTCAAGTATTCGACACTATAAGGAAGCACGACATGCGACTCAATCTCGCAAAATGCACATTTGCAGTAGAAGCAGGCAAGTTCTTAGGTTTCATGCTCACACAAAGAGGAATTGAAGCAAACACGGATAAATGTCAAGCCATACTCAACATGAAGAGCCCTACCTGTGTCAAAGAAGTACAGCAACTCAACGGGAGATTGGCCGCCCTATCCCGATTCTTAGCAGGAGCAGCGATAAGATCTCTCCCCTTCTATGCTACTTTAAGGAAGGGAACGCAGTTCGAATGGACGACAGAATGTGAACAAGCCTTCCAAGACTTCAAGGAGTTCTTAGGACGACCACCTATCCTATCTCGACCACGAGAAGGAGAACCGCTCATATTATATCTCGCAGTAGGAAGCCGGGCAATAGCCTCAGCACTAGTCAGAGAAGACGAAAATGGGCAACAACCCGTCTACTTCATTAGCAAAGCGCTACAGGGATCCGAGCTGAACTACCAGAAAATAGAAAAGTTTGCCTATACTCTCATTCTAACATCTCGACGACTTCGCCCGTACTTCCAGGCTCACACCATTAAGGTTCGAACTAACCAGCCCATAAAAAAAATATTGCAGAAAACAGATTTAGCAGGCAGAATTTTACAATGGGCAGTCGAGTTATCAGAGTTCGACCTTCAATATAAAGCTCGGACGGCCATCAAATCACAGTATCTGGCCGACTTTATCGCAGAATTCACAGATGCCCTGGAAACCCCCACGGAATGGAATCTCTATGTGGACGGTTCTTCAAATAAAACTGGAAGCGGCACAGGCGTGATAATAGAAAGCAACCAAGGAACCCAAGTTGAGCTCTCCCTCAAGTTCGGGTTCCCGGCCTCAAATAACCAAGCAGAATATGAAGCGTTATTAGCTGGTTTGAAGCTGGCTAAAGAGGTTGAAGCTCAAAAACTCAACATTTACAGCGATTCACAAGTGGTCACATCACAAATAACAGGGAGCTATCAAGCCAAAGATTCCACCATGAAAAAGTATTTGGATAAAACCAAGGAACATCTCAGACAACTCGGGGAATATAAGATATGCCACATATCCCGCGAATAAAATGCCCGAGCTGACGCACTCTCGAAACTAGCCAGCACCAAACCAGAGGGCAACAATAGAAGCCTCATCCAGGAAATATTACAGAACCCGTCAATCTTGGAAGAGGGAAAAGTCCTAGCCATAACAAGCCAGGACCAAGGATGGATGACCCCCATAAGCAACTACCTCAAAGCAGGAACACTCCCCACAGAAGAAAAGGAGGCAAAGAGGTTAAAAAGGGAGGCACAGTACTACACCATCATAAACAACATCATGTACAAAAGAGGGATCTCAATACCATTACTAAAATGCGTGCCAACCTCCAACACAAAGGAAGTGCTAGAATAAGTACACGGCGGCATTTGTGGCAATCATCTCGGAGCACGAGCTCTCGCCAAAAAAGTACTCCGAGCGGGATTTTATTGGCCGACTCTACAGAAAGAAGCTACATAATTTGTAAAGACATGCCCACCATGTCAGAAACATGCCAACTTTCACATCGCCCCGCCAGAAGAGCTCATTAGCGTAACTTCGCCTTGGCCGTTTGCAAGATGGGAACTCGATCTTCTCGGCCCCTTCCCCCAGGGGTCAGGACAAGTTAAATTTCTCATAGTAGGGGTAGACTATTTCACAAAGTGGATTGAGGCAGAGCCCCTAGCCAACGCCACCACTCAAAAAAGCCGGAAATTCCTATATAGAAACATTGTCATAAGGTTTGGGGTTCCATATTCAATAACCACAGACAATGGCACTCAATTCACAGATGCAGGCTTCAGAAAACTAGTAGCCGACTTGAATATAAAGCACCAGTACACCTCTACAAGATGCAAAGGGAGCCTGGGCAGAAGAGCTTCCACAGGTCCTATGGGCATATCGAACGACGCCACATTCCACCACGAAGGAATCCCCCTTCCGGTTAGCATATGGAATAGAAGCAATGATCCCAGTAGAGATCGAGGAAGGATCGCCTAGAGTGGTTCATTACAATGAGGGAGCAAACTCCCAACTTCAGAGGGAAGAGCTCGACCTACTACCTGAAATCCAAGAAAGAGCTCGGATCAGGGAAGAAGCACTAAAGCGTCGAATGGCTTCCAGATATAATCAAAGGGTAGTTCCAAGAAGTTTCGCGGAGAATGATCTCATCCTAATCCGAAATGATATTGGAACAACTCGACCAGGAGAAGGAAAGCTGGCAGCAAACTGGAAAGGACCCTACCGAGTTGTAGAAGTACTTGGGAAGGGCTACTACAGACTGTCCGAACTCGATGGATGAGAGCTTCCCAGATCATGGCACGCCTGCAACCTAAGGAGGTACTACAGTTAGAAAAGGTAAAAGATCTCATTATTGGATGCACTCTTTTTCCTGAAAAGATTTTTTAATGAGGCACCAAGTTGAGACTAAGACAATATCCGACTTAAAGGGATGAAAAATTCCCACATGTATATATTTGCACTTTTCTTTGAATAAAATATATTTTAGATATTCTACAAGATTTCAAGACGTATTAATCTGAAGCATTCATTGTCCGATTATAAAGCAACAGATCGGCAGAAAGTGAAAAACAATTTCACTGCGCGATCATGATAAAGATAACCGTCCGATAAAGGTGAAAATGCGATTCACCCAAAAGACGATCTAGAGATGACAACCACTTTCTATAAGTAAACCCTGGAAAGAGGTCTGGCCAACCCTATTAAAAAGGATTACTTTAACTTAGAAGGGCCCGACATGAGAAAGTCAGCCCAAAATGAAAAAGTTATAAAAGTAGTCCCTGAAAGAGACCTAACAAAGGTCCAAGAAAGAGGACTACAAAAATAACTTAGGAAGAGATCGACCTAACGAAGTCGGTCTCCTATAGCAAAAAAGTTATAGAAGTAATCCCTGAAAGAGACCTGATAAAGGTCCAAGAAAGAGGATTACAAAAATAACTTAGAAGAGATCGACCTAACGAAGTCGGTCTCCTATAGCAAAAAAGTTATAGAAGTAATCCCTGAAAGAGACCTGACAATGGTCCAAGAAAGAGGATTACAAAAATAACTTAGAAGAGATCGACCTAACGAAGTCGGTCTCCTACAGCAAAAAAGTTATAAAAGTAATCCCTGAAAGAGACCTGACAAAGGTCCAAGAAAGAGGATTACAAAAATAACTTAGAAGAGATCGACCTAACGAAGTCGGTCTCCTACAGCAAAAAATTTATAGAAGTAATCCCTGAAAGAGACCTAACAAAGGTCCAAGAAAGAGGATTACAAAAATAACTTAGAAGAGATCGACCTAACGAAGTCGGTCCCCTACAAACAAGTTATAAAAGTAATTCCTGAAAGAGACCTGACCAATGTCCAAAAAAGGATTACTAAAAATAACTTAGAAAGAACTGGCATGATGAAGTCGGCCAAACTAAGCTACAAAGTTACAAAAAGTAATCCATAAAAGAGACTCACCAAGGTCCAACTAAAAAATGGATTACTAAAGATAACTGAGAAAAACCGACATGACGGCGTTAAAAACTACAAAATAACTTGGAAAAAGACGACGTAAAGAAATCGGTTGTGGATTGGGTCCACGCATCTACAAAACAGTTCAAAGAAATCGAGCAGCAAGAAGTTAGGACAGATGCAAACAAGTGTGACACAAAATAATAAGCCTCAGGGCCAGACCCAAAAGCTTAGGAACTACTCATTGTGTTTTGTTTTAATGGGTTGCTAAACAAAGCAACCAAAAAGAGTGTCACCAAAATATACCAACCACAAAAGAAAGAGTTAAAAGCCCACAAGCCGGGTCAACTACACAGTGGGTGTGTAAAGGAAATAAAATTGTTGTTTGCACATAAAAATAACCACCAAATTGTTATTATATATTTATATTGTTTAATTTATTTTTAATATGTATTTTAGTATTTTATATTTTAATACATATTTTAAAAAAAAGTCTAGGAATCAACTAGTAGTCGAGCCAACTAGAATAAAAATAATTCACAAAAAAATATAAAAAACACAAAAAATTTGAACTTAATTTTACCTACACATACATTTAGAGTATACAATGAATAAAATAACTGCACCAACCCTAATCTCTCTCCCCTAAGCCCCATGCTGTGCCACCCATCCATTATCCTAAGTCCTCCATGGGATCGTTTGTTGTGCCGCCATTGCGTCGTCGCCGCACCCTCCAGAGTTCCGTCACCCGTCATCCTCGTTGCAGTCTGCCGCAGCCACCACCATTGACGTAAGAGCCCTCACGAAGGAAAAAAAGTGCCACTGCGTCGTTTGGAGATCTGTCGTCCCTCCTCCAAGACGGAATCAACTGCAGCTATCGCTTTTACCGTTGTTCACGCAGGGGTGCTCACGAAGGAAGAAATAGCAAGGAAGACGCTTGTGCCGTCCACTCAGTGACATCCCCTACCTCGTCATCGTCACCGCGCAAGTCGCAGCTGCCTCTCCTCCTTAATCCATGCGAGTTGCAAGTCGTCGGCACTCACTTTCTTCTTCTTCCTCCTTTTTCTTCTTTTTCGTCTCGCGTCTGTTGCCGCTTTTTCTTCTTCTCCCCGCGTCTATCGCTACCGTGACGCCTTTCTTCATCTTCGTTTTGGATTTTTTTTTGTCTTAGATTTTGGATTTTTTTTTATAGTTTTATATGTTTCTTTTCTTAGTTTTCGGACTTTTCTTTTCTAATAATATTGGGGTTCTCATTTTGTTAAGTCTTGAATTTTTTAAAAAAGATTGAAATTTTTAAAAGGATAAACTACCAAAATGGTACTCAAAAAATTTTAGTGCTGACAAAAAGACCTTAAAAAACGCGATAGGCAAAATAACCCCTGAAAAATTTTAAAATTTGAGAAAAACACCCAAATGTGAAAAAGCATGACGTTACAGTGAACGAAAAACGCTGACCTGTCAATCGAAAAAACTTTAGTGATGGCGACAGAGAGCTCCGATGTCATTTTCTTCCTTTTCTTCCAATCCAAGATCCTGTTCATAACCATTCATTCATCATCTACCATGAGAGCTTCAATGGCTTCCCTCCTTTTTCCAATCCAAAATCCTCTTCGTACCTTTGCAAGGCAGTCTTGCTCCATAGAATCAATGATTGCTTGCTCCTCCAAGAGAAGATCTTCTATGAGATCGGTGAACCCTTGTTGTCGTGGTTGGTGAAAGTGGCAGTGGCATCATTGTTGTTGTTGTTCTTGTAGATGTAGCTTTTGCGGGTTTTGTGGTTAAAGAAGATGAACTCGTGGCGTTTAGGTGAGACTTGAAGGTACAATTCAAAAAAAGAGTTGTTGAAGAGAAGGGTGCACCATCTCTTACATATAGAATGAGCTTGGAAGAAAGCGAGGGAAAGGAAGAAGGCGAGAATGCGATCGATGAGCCTCTAAGGAAGAAAGTGAGGATGCGATCGATGAGCCCTATGAGAAAGCATGTTCTATATTCTGTTGTTCATCCATGGTGAGGTGTTAAAGGTTCTTGTTGTTGCAACAGTGGTGGTGGTACCGCTGGTGATGGCGAAGGTGTAAGAGAAAGGGTGGAAATGGTGATGGTGACGAAGAAAGTAAAGGATGTGATTTAGAAAAATTAGGGTTTAGGGTTCTCTCTCAGCACTTTCGATTGACAGGTCAGCATTTTTCGTTCACTGTGACGTCATGCTTTTATGTTTGGGTATTTTTGTCAAATTTTAAAATTTTTTAGAAGTTATTTTATCTTTCAGGATTCTTTTTGTCAGCACCAAAATATTTCAGATACCATTTTGATACTTTACTCATTTTTAAAATGAATTTTGCAATTTTACAATTTTTAAAATAATTTTAAAAATAAATTTTAAAAATATTTTTAGATGTTTTTTAGATTTTGGATTTTTCATTAGGTTTTGGATGTTTATCGTGATAATTTGAATTGATGTTCTCTCCAAAAAAATTTTAAAAAGTTTTTTAATATCTCTTTTTTGCTAGGTCTTGTTAAGTTTCGAATGTTTTTTGCTTCTCTGATTGGTATTGAATTATTCTTTTTCCTAAGTTTTGTATGTTTTTTTTCTTATGTTTTGAATGTTTCTTTGTTTTGGATTTTAGATTTTTTTTAAAATAATTTTAGAAGTTTCTTTTTTTTTAGTTTTCGAAAGTTCTTTTTCTAATATTTTTGGATGTCTCATTTTGTTAAGTTTTAGAATTTTTAAAATTATTTTGGATATTCTTTTTTTAGATATGCTTCTTTTTGTTACGTTTAAGATATTTTTTATTAGAAATTTTTAAGATGATCTTAAATTTTTAAAATGAATTTTGAAATTTTTAAAATGATTTTAGAAATAATTTTAGAATTTTTAAATTATTT
>NC_029786.2:7144158-7147450 GCF_000816755.2 Arachis ipaensis
TTAGATATATTTTTAAAATTTTAAATATTTTTTATTAGATTTTGAATGTTTTTCGTGATAATTTAAATTTATAGTTTTTCTAAAAAAAATTAATTGCTAGTTGGCTATATTCTTTATTAATTCGCTAGTGGGATTGTATATTTCATATGTGTGTTAATTTAGTTGTTAATCTTTTTTATATACGTAATATGATTAAAATGAGATTTATTTGGAGAGCGGTTTATGCTAATATAGATGTTCTGCAAAGTCTAATGCTATACTATGTGACTAAATTGGTCCATTTTTCAAAAGGTTTCTAACAAATTGAGAAGAAAAAGAAAACCTTAGCTTCTCACAAATTGCGAAAAATCTAAGACTCATATTTTTGTATTTCACTAAAAGATCCAAATTTAATAATACTACACCAAATTAGATTCGTATCTAAATTTTTTAGTTGATGAAAAAAACTTTAAATAGTTTTTGATAATTATTTCGAAAGACAACGAGATCTTAATAAAAAATATTCTGTTTATCCCTTAAATTTTATTTTTGTGAGATTGTTTAGTCTTTTTGTCAATATTTTTTTCTATATTAATAGAATAAGCCTACGTAGCATGTTAAACTATTAATTTATTATCCATTAAAAATCAATTAGAATTGATAAATTCTATTTTGTCAGGAGTCTCATTGCTTTTTAAAAGTAATTGTTAATTTTTTTTATTTTTTTGTTTTTTTTAAATACATTGACTAAATTTATTATATAAAATTAAAAAATATTAATAATTTTTAAATTATTTTTACTTATAAAAATTAAATGGAGAATATATTAGTGATTAACGAATCACAGTCCCTAAGATTGGAAAAATTGCACCATAGTAGTCCCTGACTCGTTTTCCATTAACGACGCACTGACGTGACTTGATGACGTGGATATTTGGTGACACGTGTCACCTCATGATTTGACCACGTGCAACGGTATGATGACGTGTCGGTCAATGACACGTGGCATGCTGACGTGGATGAGTATGTCACGTGTCACAATACTATTTTGCCACGTGTCAGATTATGCCACGTGTTGCAATGCTATTTGTCCACGTGTTATCCACTATGTCATCGTTACATGTGCACCAAATTAGTCTCTTATTTTACATCAAATGACTCATTTTAGTCCCTGAAACTGAATGCCGTGCACCAAATTATTTCCTTTATCACTTTTTTCTTATTTTTTTATAAATTTAAAATTCTCATTATATATTTGAATACACTAATTTTAATTTTATCTTTTCACAAGTTATTTAAATACATATTGATATTGATTTAATAAAGAGTGTAAGTTAAGAGTATAATAATATTCCTTAATACAATTTTTTTAATATTTAACACTTTAATAAATATTTTAGGAATACTTGATAAGGCACTTATTAACTAATATAAATTTATTATTCCATCCATTTTAAGAATATCCGATTTCTCATATAATTAACTTCTCACTAAATTAATAAGATAGATTTATACTGTCGATTATAATAATTCATTTTATCTATAACTTTAGTTAGGTGACTTTTTCATATATTACACTATTAATCAATATAAGTACATATTATAATGTAACCATGACTTGAACTGTATTAAAACAGATACAAATAAACACAAGAGGCAATAATAAAATTTTGGTTTTAGTTACGTTAACATGTACTCTAATGATACAAGTTAACATTATTAATTAAAAAATTTATTATAAAATATGTATAATAAAAAATATAATTAAAATTAGTGTATAAAAAAATATTGAGAATTTTAAATTTATAAAAAAATTGAGATAAAACTGATGAAAGGACTAATTTGGTGCATGATATTCAATTGAATGGACTAAAATGAGTCATTTGATGCAAAGTAAAGGACCAATTTGGTGCACATGTAATGATGACATAATGAATGACATGTGGACAAATAGCATTGCGACACGTGGCATAATCTGACATGTGGCAAAATAGCACTGTGACACGTGGCATACTCATCCACGTCATCATACCATTACACGTGGCTAAATCATGAGGTGACACATGTCACCAAATGTCCACGTCATCAAACAACGTCAGCGCGTCGTTAATGAAAAACGGGACAGGAATTACTATGGTGCAATTTTTTCAATCTCAGGAACGTAATTAGTGCAATTGGAATCTCAGGGACGATTTTAATGCACGGCGTCAATCTCGGAAACCATTACGGGGATTTACTCTACATAAGTATATTTTGGAGAGAGATAGTTGACAGAAAAATTAACCAACCTCAGGAAGTTAAGTATTAGAGATTAAAATGGATAATTTTTTTCTTAAAAATCTGGTAGTCTTTTAAAAAATTATGGTATTCACCTTTTTTTAGTTCCAAGTTTTGATAAAGTTATTGCATATATATGGAGGAAATTCAGGCTCATCACTTGTTTAACCATTTTTGCAGTTCAATCCATCACTTCGGGTAGTCACATGCAAATCAAATACCAAATGCAAGGTTCATGAAATTTGACTCTTGGAGAATTAAAAAGCTGGGTCCAACCAATAAAAGGAAACAAATCAAACAAACTTCTTAATAATAAAACATGACCCTTGACATTTTGTAAGGACAATAACTTAGTGACACAACTTTTTGGTCATGCAAAATCGGATAACATTTATTTCCATTCATTTCAACCAGAAAATCAGATATTTATTATTTATGTACTTCATTTTTATGTGATCTTTTATAACGTGTTTTTTTTTTCGCCTTCAAATGAAACCCTCGTATACCACTAATAATAGAGACTGAGTATACGTTGGGGGTGTGTGTGATTTTCATATATATTAAGAAATTAGGACTATAGCATTTTGCATCATGAAGATAAAAATGGGAAACGTAAGCAAATAGCAATATATATATAGTCAAATTAAAGTTTAATAGAGTGTACGTCAGTGGCGGAATTTGAAGGAAACTTTTGAAGGCGGCAAAAAATTTTAACGTAAAAATTATATAATTATATTCAAAAACTCATTTGGACTATAAAAAAGTAAATTAAAAATTAATAAAATATAAGATATCACTAAATTAAATAAATGAATATACCTAATTTTTCTTCTGAATTTGCAGTGATTCTTATTTTTCTTTCTAGGATTTTCAGTTGGTTTCTGTATTTCTTTTAATTGGTTTTGTTTAAGTTGTGTGAGCCCTAACTATTATAATGATACTGTCTTTTAATTATTACAATGATATTAGATTTCATTATGTTCAAAGTAAAAAATTTGAGGTAATTGTGTGCATGGTAGAGTTATTAGAGTTATTA
>NC_029786.2:7147524-7148936 GCF_000816755.2 Arachis ipaensis
TTTATTTATTTATTTATTTATTTATTTATTTTTGTTATTCAGGTAGAGATATTACTTATTAGTTTAGGTGAGGGAGAAAAACTTATAATTCTATTCATTTAGTCTTGTTGTTTTGTGTTTGAGCTGAATTTTCTGAGCCTTACTCTGAAAAAAAATAAAAATAAAAATAAAAAACATTGAATGAATAGTGAAATTGAATGTCGAACATGGTTAGAGAGAATTGAGAGCATAGAATCTCAAATCCTCAACCAACTAAATTACTTTCTTCTTTTTAAAGTAGAATTATTAAGTTTTTTTTAATAAAATCTTAGGAGAATCATATACTCTCATTGTCTAAACAAAACTCCGACTCTAAGATTGCGTTTGTTTATAGAGACAGGACACTAAAATAGAGATATAGAAATACAGAATTGTGTTTGGTAGAAAAGACATGGACAGAAACAATGTGTCCAGAGACACTAAATTAGTATATTTTGTGTCCATCCTGACAGGAAGGACACGGAGACACTAACAAGAGACACAACTTATTTTTTATTTTTTCTTTCATTATTTTTATTAATTTTTCATGATTATATTTTTTGTTATTATATTTTTCATCTCAAATTTTTTAAATGAAAAAAATGAGAATAAATTAAATTTTTATAATTTGTTGTTTATCACCAAATAGAATACAAGAACACAAAAATTTGTGTCTCTGTCCTTGAATGTCTTGTTCTCAGTGTCTTGTCCTGTCATGTTCTCAGAAACAAACGCAGTCTAAGGTTGTGTTTATTTTTGTGTACAGGATAAAATACTGAAAGATAATAGAATAAAGATACTAAAAATTATTCTTTGTATATTATTTTTGAATATAATATATAAAATATTAATGTAATGTGTAATATTATGTTTGGATACACATGAACATATTTCTCATATCTTTCTCTCCCTCCTTTTGTCGCTCACTCCTTTCTTGTCGCATAACCCTTCTCTAGTTTTTGAAGGAAGAATGATACCTATTATATTTGTTAAACTCTGCCAATTCAGTCTTTCTTACCCAACTCAATATTCAAAATTTTTTGGGTACAATTTATTTTTAATTTGTATTTTTTTAGATTTTTTATTTTTAATTTGTATTTCTTTAAATTTTTCAATAGGTGTTGGATTTGATCTTTTTATTCCAATTAAAAGAAAAAGAAAAAGAACATAAAGAACATAAAAGCTTAAATTATGGTTTTTAAAAAAAAGGATAATTATCTATAGACAAATTTTTTTTTATTAAAAACCTGTGTTCACTCTCTCAAATTCTATATCTATTATTATCTTTCGTTTAAAAGTGGACAAAAAAATACTGTATTTAGTGTCTATATTTTTCTATTTAAATATTTTTTAAATATTTACTTTTTATGTTTTTGTATCTTGTCTATACAAAT
>NC_029786.2:7148972-7149266 GCF_000816755.2 Arachis ipaensis
GTTCGTTGACAATCATCTCTTGTTTTTAGTCAAACTGATTTATTATTATTTATTATAATTTTTTATACATATAGTCAAACTGATTTATTTATCTCCTGATAAATTTTTCAGCATTTAAAATTTTTAAGGATAAAAATAGTAATTTATCTTTTTTTTTCAATTAATATTTATCTAACTGTTATTATCTCTGGCTACCTGGCTCTTTCTCTTTCTTATTGCTGAGGGGAAAAAACTGAGTTTTCTAATAATTGGACTACTATTCGTTTTATTATACTAATTACTAAACACTATATT
>NC_029786.2:7149375-7152297 GCF_000816755.2 Arachis ipaensis
TCCACCTCTCGTCGGCTCTCTCTAAAAGAAGATGAGAGCTGCGTACGGCCTGGATGACCCGCCGATACGGAACGCTTTCCCTCGTGCCCTGTTCTTGTATTTGGGAAACATAGGCGCTATAGGTGAGCTCAGATAGAAGCTTCCCTTACTTGAACGGTCGCCCCCTCAGGAAACAAGCATGGGTCGAGAAGGGAGAAAGCCCGGGGAACTGGCTCACAGAAGAAGGGGACTCTTCTAAACCATTAAGGAGAAGTCCATTTTCGTCATGATCGATCCACGTCCTTTTCGAGTATAGCCTTGTGAGGAACTTTACTTTAGCTCTTCGAATGACAGAAACATCTTTCTTGCTCTATGCGAAGAATAGCCCTTAAAGCTGGAGAAGGAAGAAGTGTGAAAGCAAGCAAGTCAAATTCAGGCACATTGGTATGCCCAGCGTGCGGAGGATCCATTGAGAGTGTGTCTGTTGTCTCGGTAGGGAACTTTACGAGATTTCCCCTATTGTATTGAATCAATAAAAAAAAATAGGTCAGTGCTACGGCCCTCTATTGTTTGATCCAATATTGACCGGGGACGAGCCCTGACTTTTGAACCCCTACTTTGCATCATCTCTCTTTACATGCTTTCCACGGGCGCTGCTACTATTTGATTTACGGGCACCGTCGGTGGCCTTACAGTGCAAATTGGACTTTATTGAATAAAGTTCCGATATATATATATATTCAAAAACTCATTTGGATCATACTAATAAATAAAGATAAACTTGAGATGCAAAACTTTTTCTAGCTGTCTTCTAAATAAAAAATTCATGTATTCTTTTATACTTTTTGAAAATGAGAAAAAATATATATCTCTATTGTTGCATTTTTGTCCTTCATTATTATATTCTATCTCCAAGTTATAGTATATAAATACAATTTTAGAATTCCATTAGGATGCTTGTTTAATTTCATACTTTCGTGTGTATGTATATATATAGTCCGAACGAGAGAATCCTAGATCTGTCACAAGGTAAGTGAGTAAAATAGCAACTAATTTCATACTTTGCAATAAGAAAGAGAAAGAGTCAGGTAGCCAGAGATAATAACAGTTAGATAAATAATAATTGAAAAAAAAAAGATAAATTACTATTTTTATCCACAGAAATTTTAAAGGCTGAAAAATTTATCTACGAAATATCAAAATTAAAATTATATCTATAAAAGATCGATTCCGTACGACAAAACTATTCAAATCCTAAAAAATTATCAAAAAAAATCCAAATTACCCTTCCCTCAAAGCATTGAAGCAAGAACTTCTCTCTCCCTTCCATGGCCGATACAAATCCTTTTTGCAAGCCAAACGACGAGATTATTAGTAACCTACCAGACTTTATTCTCTGCCATATCTTCTCCTTTCTCCCAATAAGTATCTCTGTCAGAACTTGCATCCTGTCCTTAGGGGTGGCAAACGGGCCTAAATCCGCCGGGTCGGCCCGCGTAACCCGCCAAAATAGGCGGGTTGGGCTGGAAAACTGGGACCGCCAAATAGCAAAAGCCCACCTAACCCGCACCGCTTAAACCGCGGGCTTTGGCGGGGCGGGGCGGGCTTCCCCGCCGGGCTTAGTATTTTTTTAGTGAGGGGGTATTTTTATAATTTTTTGGCCAAAATCTAACTTCTCCCAACCTAACTTACAAGAGTATGAAGATAAAAATTAAGTGGTTTGGATTATATTTATGTTACTTTGGAGACAATATTTATAATTATATTTTAAATTATGTTTATTTTATTTTGGAGAGAATATTTATACTTATGTTTTGGATGAAAATTTGGTTTATAATTATGTTTATTAGATATTTATAATTACAAAGATTTTAATGTTTATGAATATAAACAAAGGGTGGGCTTTTGGCGGGGCGGGACGGGCTTCCCCGCTTGCCACCCCTACTTGTCCCACAGGTGGTGCCACCTCTGGAAGGATCTCCAAATCTTCAACTTCTCCTTCATCCTTGAGCTAAAGTAACGTGGTGGTGAAAGTCTAGAAAAACACAGGATAACCGACTCTTGGATCTAGCGAATGCAATTCTGGTCCAGTGAAACCTGCTCCAGAACCGAAACTTGAGCCTGGTTTATCGACCGTTCTACCTTGACTTCAATAAGGACGTTGTCATAAGGTGAGTTAAAGCTGCCATCGGATCCCACTTGAAAGAACTTCGGCTCAAGGTGTGGAGCGACAAAATTGAATTCAGGTATGTGGTGCCACCCGGCGTGTTCAGTTGCCGTGCATCGGTGAACCTCAACGTGCTTGGCGTGACTCTTGAGCTAACTCCAGAAGCATCGTCGTTGATTCACCTGCCATCGCTCAAGACTCTCCACTTATTTCTTGACTCTGCTGATAACGTGGATTTTATTCTCTCCGGTTGTCCTCTTTTGGAAACCATGCACTTCACCATCTAGAGATTCCAGCATTGTGCCCCTAACATAAGCACCCTCAAGATCCACGTGCCTTCCTTGAAACGTTTAGAGTTTATAGATTCGGGAAATTCTGGAATCGTGCTTTTTGATGAATTGGATACGCCATCTCTTGAATACCTTGTTATCCGCCTATGGTATCCGTTTTACTGCCGCTTCTCAGTCACCAATACACGTGATGGGGTTGACGGTTGGCGGCGATGGTGTTGGTGAAGATGATGAAATCCAGAATAAAAGGAGGGTTGAGATTTGGAGGAGGAAGGTTGAGATTAGGATTAATAGAAGGACAAGTGGGATTTTTAATTGAATTTTTAGTATTTGGTTAATTTTGTCATACTTAACTCATTTTTTTATGAGTACAACTTTGATTTCTTTTTTTCATAAATAGATTTGTTCATGTTTAAAATTTTTGTGATAAAAATAGTAGTTTACTAAAAAAAATGTATAATAATATTCAAGCAATTTTAGCAATTT
>NC_029786.2:7152433-7153987 GCF_000816755.2 Arachis ipaensis
TACCTAATTATTTATATGCACCGTTCAAGTTAGCTCCATGTGTCATATATACATATCTATATCAAGTATCAACCATCACCAAATCCATATCGTCTCAATTTAATTATGTTAGTTTTTGACCCTATAATCTAATGATTGGTTCAACTACTCCTTTTTCCACCCTAGAGCTAGCACGTTACAATGTTGAATCCTGGGGAGACAACTTGAACAGGACTTTAGTTCAGAGTAAAATTATTATATATTTAAATCTACAAAAGTTCAGAATATCATTTTATTTTATCTAAAAATAAAAGACACTGATGCGAAATTGAGAATATGAGATGTAGTTTTCTAGAACTTTCTTCTTTCGTCTCTGCATGTTTATTTATTTCCTAGACTACGTGCAGAATAGTGGCGCAATGTGGGCACGGTCCTAAAAAAAAATTGATGTAAATATTTTTTTCTTCTACTAATATAGTATAAATTAGTGTATGTTTTATTATTAATTATTAGAAAAAATTTCACTCTTTTTTTCTGCGAGATGCTAAAATAACACTCTCTTCCCTTTTATTTATAAAATATAAATTTTTCTCCCTTATAACTTTTAGAAAACCTCATCTTTAATCCATTTTAAATTTTTTGTGTTAACTAATGTTAACTTTATCTATTTTTCAAGAAAAATAAATTATTTTTTGTAAAAATATGCTTTAGCAAAAATTTTATTTTTTTGTCATTAAATTTTGCTTACTAAAATATCCTTTAATAAATTATTTTCTATTGATTAAATTGTATTTTTACAAAATATTTTTAAAAAAATTAATAATTAAATTATTTTTTCTAAAAAATTATTGAAGGGTATCTTAAAAAAATAATTTAATTATTAATTTTTTAAAAAATATTTTGATAAAAATATAATTTAATTAATAAAAAATAATTTATTAAAGGATATTTTGGTAAGCAAAATTTAATGACAAAAAAAATAAAATTTTTGTTAAAGGGTATTTTTGTAAAAAATAATTTATTTTTGTCTTGAAAAATGGATAAAGTTAACATTAATTAACACAAAAAAATTAAAATAGATTAAAGAAAAGATTTTTTAAAAATTATAAGGGAGTGGAATGTACATTTTATAAATAGAGGGGAGAGGGATGTTATTTTAGCATCTCGCAAGGGAGGAAAGTGAAATTTTCTCTAATTATTAATAGTATATCTGAGAGTAAAATGAAATATTTTTTTAGTTTTTTATGGTATTCTCCAGTACGGTAAGTCAAAGACTAATTTATCGTGATACTGAACTCTATTTAAAAATTTGTCGTTGATCAATAAATTATTATATGTACAAGACAAAATTCGAATAATCCTCAATACTTACTTAAACAAATTAATGAGCTAACTATTAGAACAACCCATATAATATAATATGTGTTAGTAAATACTTTTTTATAGTTTTACAAAATTTTTATAAAATTAACATATAAAATACTTATAAGAAATAACATCAACTATTACATAAACACATACTACTATCATCGATCATCTAGAAAAGCAAGGCAACATTGTTCATTAATCTAGGAT
>NC_029786.2:7154204-7173607 GCF_000816755.2 Arachis ipaensis
TGGATATTAAAAAATATAATAAATTTAAATATAAGTGAATATAAAATTAAAATAATATCTAAAAAATTATTGTACAATTTTACTATATAATTAGTAATTAATATATAAAATAATAAGGAATAACATAGTTTAGTGGTAAGAGGAGCATGCAGTACAAAAAGGATTTAGGTTCAAACCATATCTTCATCAATTTTGGAATTTTCTTTTGAGTAGTTAGGTCGGACCATTTTTCACGGGTTCAGTTTAACAGTTTTTCGGTCGAACCGATCGGTCTGATTCGATTTTTACAACTATGATATATAGGATTTCATGACATCTCTGTTTCGATTTCGTGATGAAACCATGGTGTGGACAAATAAGATTGAGTGACTCCTTTTCTTACTGTAGCTAAGAATTAGATAGAAGGTATATTATTGAGTGATTAGAGGTATAAAAACTCCCCTTTCTGAATTTCATGATGAAATTAGGGTATGGACAAGTGAGGTTGAATGAGTCTTTTTTTTTTATTGTATCGAGAAATTAGATAGAAGATTGAGTAAATCCCTTCATTTAATTCTCAAATTATAGTGTGGACAAATTACATTGAGAAGTCCCTTTCTTGTTGCATAAAAAAATTGAATAAAAAATTAATTTTTTTTTTGTATTCAATTTTAACATATTCTTTTTTTTATTTCAATATTAATATATCTTTTTTATTCAATTTCAATTTATATCTTTTTGTTTATTTTGTTTTGTATCAACTTGACACTTTGAAAGACAATTTTTTTAGTATTAATGAATGCAATAAAGTTCTATATCAAAGTCATTTAATCAACCAAGTCCAATCAAGTTACTATAACGTAATTCAGCTTCATGCGCTACTATCTCTAACAACTTTTTCTATGCAGATTTCTTTTTTTTTTTTTTAATTTTCTCAACGTTTTCTACATTTTCTTCCTTCTCTGCATTTGTTTTCGAAGACAATGAATGATGCAAGTCTACATTGTGAGTTGAATTAGGGCAAATTGGATTATTGTTTTGAAACGAATCAAGTGGACGAGGTTTGGTTAGAACCTCGTTAATGTAGTTCATTAGTATTTGATACTCCTGTAGTTGTGTAATTTTATTTTTGTTCTTGAAAATTAGTGTTCATGATTGAAAGTTTGAATTTGAATGTAATGTAGGATTTTGAATTTTTTTTTTCCGTTGAATATGTTTTTGTTCCTAATTTCGGTGCATTCTGGATTTAATTTTGGTGTAAAAACTAAGACATTTATGTGTTATTGTTAAGAAATTTAGGTATATTTTTATTCTGATAAGTTCTGCATAATTCAAAACTCATCCTCTTCATCTTCTGCTGCTTCTTCTTCTTCTTTTTTTTCATCATCATCATCATCATCTTTTTTTTTTCTTTATTCATTTTTCCTTCTTATTTTACCTTCTCAAGTTTCTTCTTGTTTTACCCACTTAACAAGAATAAAAACAAAAAAAATCAAATAAAGAAGAAGAAGAAACACATAATACTGCAAAATTACTAGGAAGATGATGAACCTACATTCATTCAACTAAAAGAAAGAAAGAAATAAGAAAAAATGCAGTATTAAAAAAGATATTTTTGTGTTTTTTATAGCAAAATTTCGGTGTAAAGACTAAAAAATTTATGTGTTATTGTTAAGAAATTTCGGTGTATTCTTATTCTGATAAGTTCTACATAATTCAAAAAAATTTTTCTTCCTCATCCTCATCTTTTGCTACTTCTTCTTATTTTATTTTTTCATAATTCTTCTTATTTCATTCTCTTAAGAAGAATAAAAATTAATGCTGTAAAATTATTAGAAAAGAAAAAACGTAACAACAACAGTAGGAATAAAAGAACGACAATAGAGAGAAAACAAGCGAATAAAAAGAAGGAACACGAAAAAGAATAAAGAAGAACGCAAAAAAAAAAGATGAAACGTGAAGAAGAAGGATATATTTATTTTAGTGAAGCACGCGTGTGTATATGATATATATAATGACTAATGAGAGTGATTTTTGTTAAATTTAAATTAATTTAGTTAAAATTGATTAAAAAAAAATATATGTAACAGCACTCTAATAAATGTTTACCCTTAGATTCGGAAGTTACTTCTCTCCTCTTGATGATCATGTCAAAGGAAAATTGAGAACGGTTGGTTTACTTAAGAAAAGAAAAATCTTTTTGAGTTGAAAGCATTTTTTTAGATATAAAATTTGAATAATAAATATCTTTTTATACTTATAAAAAAAGGGACTTTATAAATGATTAATATGCTAAATCTGATGTTTCGTTATTGCATCTTTGCTTCTAAATTCTAAACACCATTTTCAGGCAATCTTGCTTTCTCGGATTTACTCTCTTGTTCTCAATTGATTGAACTTCACAATTTCACATATTTACATATTTTTAAAAAAAATAATTTACTTATATGTATATATCCGATAATCCTATGAAGATTTATGGTCCTCATAAATGGTAATGATAGATATGAACACACGGCGCAATATAGGGAAGAGAAACCAACAATTAGCGAAAAGTAGAAAAGACTCACTCAACATGTCAATTTCTCCCACAAGGGAAATGAAAAATGAATTAAATAATCAATGAAAAGAATCCATCCACAGTTGTAATTTAAAAAAAAAAAAGAAAAATAATAAATACACAAGATTCTGAAAACCGGTTTGGGCCGACCGGTCAAATCGTGAACCGTTGAAAAAAGCGGTTCTGACAATAAATAAAATCGCAAATTTCAAAAACTGTTATTAAACCGGTGAACCGATCGAGAACCGGTCAGTCGAATCGAACTGTAACCCGATCGGTTTTTAGAGAAGACAACTAAACGTCGCCGTTTCAATCACCAGCAATCCCTAACTCTTACTCCATCGCGTAAGCCAAGACCTAATCGAGCTCCTCTCAGTCTCTCGCACACACTCAGTCAGGGGGAGGGCTCCTCAATCCTCTCAATCTCATCGAGCTCACCTCCGTCCAGCCACCGTCTCGTGCCGCCGCCGTCTTCGTTCCTTCGAACAGCACCGCCTCATGCTCGCTCACTTCCCCTCCATCGCGCAGCAGCTAGTTTTCAGAACATTGGCCCTCACTCACTCACCCCCTTCCCCCAACACCTCCTGTTCATGAATCACTATCTTTGAACTCGAGCAAAGTTCAAAATCACCCAACCAAAACCCTAGGTTCTCCCCGCAACGGTTCTGAGACAGTGCCGCCGCCGTCCTTGCTGTCGGTGCCTCCGCGTCCTCTCTTGTAGCCCAGGCCCTCTCTTGTAGCTCAGCGTCCTCCTTCCCCATGTCCCCGTCCTCCCTGGCTTCTCTGTTCGATGTTGGAGTAGCTCGGCGCCGTCTCGCCGGTAGCCGTTCGTGTCTCCATCGAAGGTTAGTGCACTGCTTTCACTTCTTCGGTTCTTCTCTTTCTTTTATACTCTGTTTGCTAATTTTTGAATGTGAAATTGTGAATGGATTAATAAAAATAAAATAATTGATTTTGTGCTACTGTTCTTTTTTTTTAATTCCTGGATTTTTTGTTGAAATTTTCTTATTGCTGCTAAAAATGGAAATCAAATCATTATTGAATTTTTTTTTGTTTAGCTTTATTGATTTCATGTTTAGTGTGATTAGGTATTATTTGTTGCTGTTTTGTAATATTTGTTGCTGAATGTTAAAAATGGAAATAAAATAAAATGCTGTTTGTTGCTGAATGATCATTTTTATTGCTGAATGCTAAATGCTATTGGTAGTATTAATCTTGTGCTGCTATTAATTTTCTGGCTGTGCTGCTGCTGCTGTGGGTTCTGGGTTCTGGTGTGCTGTGGTGTGTTTTGTGGCTCTGCTGTGTTGATCATCTTTCTCAATTTTGGATGTTCACTCCCCACTCTTCACTTGCTTTGTGTTGATCATCTTTCTCAATTCTCACACTCGCAGGAACAAGAAAACTAACTCTTTTTCTACCCCCTGGTACCACTTCATCTTTCTTTCTATTTCTGCACTCCTTCATTGTATAGTAAGTCAACTCTTTGGATTACTGGCATAATTGAATTGGAGATTCAAGAGATGCAGTTAATTTCTTAATACTGAAAATTCACCCTTAGTTTTGATCTAATTGTTTTGTTTAGTAGGAACTAATAGAATCACTTCATGGCTTTATCATTGTTGTTTTCCAATTTATACTAGTTTCTTGTAAGATAATTAAAGCTAGCTAGTCTTGCCTTCCATTTTGCACAAATAGGAATATGTAAATAGGGCCATTTTATCAAAACTATAGTTACAATTAGGAACTTTAATTTAATAGTATATGATGCAGATATGCCTATGGTACAGATATTTGAGTAGAAACAAAGTATTTGTACATTATAGCTTGCATATGTTGCGGAATAAGATAATAACAATTAAGAGTATCGAGTATTGATATACTTGTTATCTCTCAGAACCTTGGTGGTAAGGGTTGTTGGGGGTTACTGAATGCTAAACGCTACGTTTTGAGGTTTTTGGGCAAACTAAAAAAACCGGCCGGGTTCCGTGACTTCACCAATAGAGCCTCCATCTTCATGCGGGTGCTGAATTCAACACTCTCACTTTGTGTTGATGGGGATCACAAAACCTCCCTGCACTACTTCTTATGCTTCCCATTCCGATTTATACGCCGATGTTCTCCAATCCGCTATCAAATCCAGAGACCCTTTTGTCGGAAGATCCGTTCATGCTCAAATCATCAAACACGACCTTCACTTGGATGTCTTCTTGATGAACAATCTCCTCAATTTTTATGCTAAAACTGGTTCCTTCTCTGATGTTCACCGCGTGTTCACTAAAATGCCGCTGAAGACCATTTTCTCCTGGAACACCATTCTGTCAGCATATGCCAAAAGGGGGAACTTCAAAGCTGCACAGCGAGTGTTTGATGAAATTCCTGAACCCGATTCTGTTTCCTAGACTTCAATGATAGTGGGGTATAACATGTTGGGTCATTTTGATAATTCCATTCATATGTTTCTCAGGATGATTTCATGTGGAGTGTCGCCAACCCAGTTCACATTTACCAATGTTCTTGCTTCATGTGCTGCAACTGAAGCACTGGATATTGGTAGAAAGGTTCACTCCTTCATTGTAAAACTTGGATTATCTAGTGTTGTTCCTGTGGCCAATTTACTTCTTAACATGTATGCAAAGTCAGGTGATTCAGTAATGGCAAATGTTGTGTTTGACCGGATGAGGTTAAAAGACAAATCAACTTGGAATACTATGATTTCGAAGCATATGCATTTTGGTCAACTTGACCTTGGACTTGCCCTTTTTCAGGAAATGACTAATCCAGACATTGTCTCTTGAAATTCGATCATTACAAGATATACTCATCAAGGACATGATGTCAAAGCCCTTGAAATTTTTTCGCTTATGCTTAACAGTTCATCTTCAAAGCCAGATAAGTACACCTTGGAAAGTGTTCTGTCAGCTTGTGCCAATCTTGAAAATTTGAAACTTGGGAAACAAATCCATGCGTACATGGTAAGAGCTAATATAGACATATCTGGAGCCGTGAGAAATGCTCTGATCTTAATGTATGCAAAGGCTGGTGGCATTAAAATTTCTCATAGGATTGTAGATATTACAGGTATCTCAAATCTTGATGTTATAGCATTCACATCACTGCTAGACGGCTTTGTCAAAATTGGGGATTGTTCATACCCTGGGTCAAGATGTCCGACCCAGGATGTTTAGCGACAAGCCGACCGACCTCTTCAGGTCAGACTATCCGACCTCTTCTCAAAGAGCTCGGCCAATGATCGACCTCTTCTCAAAGAGCTCGGCCAAAACGCTACAGAGGCCCAATAAGGGCCCAAATAGAGGGACACAGCCCAATCTAAAGGCAGCCAAAGCCTAGAAGGATAAAGGCGGTTCCCCAGAAGATAAGATGACCTCACTTAAAGATAAGATAAGATAAGATAACTATCTTATCTCCAGAAAGGTCACTCCACACTACTATAAATACACTGGAGCACCCAGGTATAACTCATACTCTAATTCTACATAAAACCTATTTAATACCCATGCTAACTTAAGCATCGGAGTCTCTTGCAGGTACCCCCCACCCTCCGGTGGCCAAGGATCAGCAGTGCAGCCAGTCCAACAAGTCGGACGCGGCGGCTCCGGCCACTATCAACAAGTCTGACGCGGCGGCTCCGGCCACCATCAACAAGTCGGACACAACAGCTCCGACTAGCACAGAAGATCTCATCCGAGATCGACCTACAGTTTCAGGTAACCCTCGGAACATTGGCGCCGTTGCCGGGGAACCTGGAAGTCATCCCAATACCATGGCGGATGGCCATGACAACGACCACGATTCAGATCTAGAAAACAGAACGCCGCACAAGAACGCGGACACTACACTGAAGGATGCTCCGGAATCCAACGGGGACAAAAACTCATCAAATCCCAGAGTAATAGAAGCGCTTCAAGATCACCTAAAGCAACTTGAAAAAGAAAGCCAGCATCAACAAGAAGTTGGCAAGGATCTACAAAGAGAGGTAAGGCGATGCCGCGAGTTAAAGGACAAGCTCCTAAAACTCGAAGCAGATCTCAAGGACAAAACAACTCAATCCGGTCACGAAGACAGCCCCCACAAAGATCAAGACCCATTCACCAAAGAGATCATGAAATCTAAAGTCCCAAAGGACTTCAAAGCTCCCGACATGGCTCCGTACGACGACACATCGGATCCAAGCCATCATCTTAGCAATTTCAGAAGCAGGATGTATCTCACGGAGGCCTCAGATGCAATCCGTTATTCTCCATCCAGAAGGACAAAGCCAAGCACGCCCCAAGTCAATCAAGCAAGGAGATCGGAAAAATCTCCGCAGCTACATGGAAAGATTCAACAAAGCATGCCTTGACACACAAAGTCTTCCAACAGAAGCGGCCATCATAGGACTCATCAATGGCCTAAGAGAAGGACCTTTTAGCTAGTCTATATCAAAAAAGTACCCAACATCTCTAAAACGAGGTTCAAAAAAGGACGGAAAAATACATCAACATGGAGGAGAACTCTCGGCTAGGATAGAGCTCAGAAACCGAATTCTCCTAACACAGGACAAGGATAAAGAGTCCAGGAAGAAAGAAGACCAACCCACTGAGAAACCTATCTCTTGTGGATGTTTAACGAGAAATACGCAACACTGAGAAGATCTCACCACCTCGCCCAATCAAAAGCAAAAAGGAGAAAGAGGTCGGACGAGTTGAAGATCCACCTCACAACAAAGAGGTCAGACAAAGGTCCACCTCACACCAAAGAGGTCGGACAAGTTGAAAGTCCACCTCACAAAGAGGTCGGACGAGTTGAAGGTCCACCTCACAAAAAGAGGTCAGACAAGTTGAAGGTCCACCTCACACCAAAGAGGTCGGACAAGTTGAAGGTCCACCTTACAACAAAGAGGTCGGACAAAGGTCCACCTCACACCAAAGAGGTCGGACAAGTTGAAGGTCCACCTCACAATAAAGAGGTCGGACGAGTTGAAGGTCCACCTCACAACAAAGAGGTCGGACAAGTTGAAGGTCCCCCTTAGACCAAAGAGGTCGGACCAGTTAAAGGTCCACCTCACACCAAAGAGGTCGGACAAGTTGAAGGTCCACCTCACACCAAAGAGGTCGGACGAGTTGAAGGTCCACCTCACACCAAAGAGGTCGGACGAGTTAAACATCTACCTCACACCAAAGAGGTCGGACGAGTTGAAGGTCCACCTCACAACAAAGAGGTCGGACGAGTTGAAGGTCCACCTCACAACAAAGAGGTCGGGCGAGTTGAAGGTCCACCTCACACCAAAGAGGTTGGACGAGTTGAACGTCCACCTCACACCAAAGAGGTCGGACGAGTTGAAAAGGACAACGGAGTGCGAACAAGCCTTCCGAGATTTCAAAATTCTTAGGGCAACCACCCATTCTTTCCAGACCACGGGAAAGTGAAGAACTCATTATACCTCGCAGTGGGAAGTCAGGCAATAGCCTCAGCACTAGTCAGAGAAGACGAAAGTGGGCAACAACCCGTCTACTTCCTCAGCAAATCTCTACAAGGGACCGAACTAAATTATCAACAGATAGAAAAAGTTCGTCTACACCCTCATACTCACCTCTCGATGACTACTTTCAAGCTCACACTATCAGAGTTCGGACCAACTAGCCCATAAAAGGCATCCTACAGAAAAAACTTAGCTGGAAGAATCCTACAGAGGACAGCTCAGATAATTCGGGGGACCCTGGACAAAATCAGAGAACATCTCGGATAATTCAGGGGACCCTGGACAAAAATAGAAAACAGCTCGGACAAATTGGGAAAAATGAAGTCCAACACATAGAATGCCCGAGCTGATGCATTTTCAAAACCAGCCAGCACCAACAGCTCGGACAATTCGGGGATATGAGGTCCGACGCATACCTCGGGAGCAGAATGCCCGAGCTGATGCATTTTCAAAACTAGCCAACACCAAACCAGGGGGCAATAACATAAGCCTCATCCAGGCTACATTACAAGACCACAACAAGTCAATCTCGAAGGCGGTATAAGGGATGTACTCAGGGTCAGCCACAGTAACACGCATTAAAACTATGGAATCCAGCCAATCAGACATGCCATCCGGGATCTTAGTATACACCTCAAAGACATAGGTCAACTATGGGGTTACTACCAAACAACTCGGGAAATAAGGAAACAACTCGGACAATAATAGCAAAACATTAGGTGTCAGATACAGCAGTAAAAGGAAAACCCCAGGACTCACACGAAGGTCCAGGGGCACCCTTTGGAGGCAACAATAGAGCAAAAACCCAAATACAAAGTCAAAGCTTTACATCAAAAAGCATGCCAACTTCCACATTGCCCCACCAGAGGAGCTCATCAGTGTAACATCACCTTGGCCGTTCGCAAAGAGGGGACTCGACCTCCTCAGACTATTTCCCCAAGGATCGGGACAAGTCAAGTTCCTCATTGTAGGGGTGGATTACTTCATAAAATGGATTGAGGCAGAGCCCCTAGCTAATGCCACTGCTCAAAGAAGTCAGAAATTCTTGTACAGAAACATTATTACAAGGTTTGAGGTTCCTTACTCCATCACCACAAACAATGGCACTCAATTCACGGACACAGGTTTTAAGAAGTTGGTGGTTGACTTGAAAATAAAGTACCAATTCACATCCGTAGAACACCCACAAGCCAATGGACAAGCAGAAGCTGCCAACAAAGTCATACTAGCTCAGTTAAAATGGAGACTACAGGACGCAAAGGGAGCTTAGGCTGAAGAGCTCCCACAAGTCCTATGGACATATCGGACAACTTCACACTTCACCACGGGGGAATCACCCTTCCGATTGATTTACGGAATGGAGGCAATGATCCCAGTAGAGATCGAAGAAGGATCCCCCAGAATGATCCTCTACAATGAAGAGGTCAACTCTCAAATCCAAAGGAAAGAACTCAACCTACTTCCAAAAGTCCGAGAGAGAGCTCCGATCAAAGAAGAGGTGTTAAAACGTCGAATGGCCTCAAGATACAATTAGAAGGTAGTACAGCGAAGCTTTTCCAACAACAACCTCATCCTAATCCGAAATGATATCGAAACAACTCGACCTGGAGAAGGAAAGCTGGCAGCAAACTGGAAAGGACCCTACCGAATCATAGAAGTACTTGGAAAGGGCTACTACAGACTGTCCAAACTCGAAGGGCAAGAGCTACCAAGGTCATGGTATGCCTGCAATCTAAAAAGGGCGCCAGGCCGAGATCTAAAAAGATTGTCCGACCTAGAAGGGTAAGCACTAACACACTCTTATCCTCATTTTATTGTTTAAAAGATTGCAGATTCCCTAAAAAGTTTCCTACCAAGACGCCCGATTACGGCAGATCGGCAAGGTGAAAACCAAACTCATCGTCCGATTACAAAGCGACATGTCGGCAAGGTGAAAACCAACTTCACCGTCCGACCATGATGAAAACCGAATTCATCGTTCGGTTTCGACAAAGTGAAAACAAAATTCACTACTATACCAAGACGCATTAATCTGAAACGCAAATTTCACTGCCAGATCACGACAAGGTCGGCGGGGTGAAAACCAAATTCACCGCCCGATCACGATAAAAGTCGGCAAAGATGAAACCAGAATTCATCTCCCGATTTCGACAAGGTCGGCAACAAAGTGAAAACAGAGTTCATCGCCCGATTATAAAGCAACAGATCGGCAGAAAGTGAAAAACAAATTCACTGCACGATCACAATGGAAGACCAATAAAGATGAAAACGCGATTCATCTAAAGGTCGACCAAACAAAGATAGAAATCACCTTCTACAAATCGGCAAAGATGAACACAGAATAATGCAAGAAGTTATCGAAAGTGATCCGAAAAAAGAACCTGACGAGGTCTTAATGGATTGCTAAATAGTAACTTAAAGACTGGCCGACGTTAAGAAGTCAGACCAAGTCAACCCAAGTTATCAGCAAATCCCTGGAAAGAGGTCTGGCCAACCCTATAAAAGAGGAATTGCTATAACTTAGAAGAGATCGACCTAACGAAGTCGGTCTCCTACAACAAACAAGTTATAAAAGTAATCCCTGAAAGAGACCTGATAAGGGTCCAAGAAAGAGGATTACGAAATAACTTAGAAGAGATCGACCTAACGAAGTCGGTCTCCTACAACAAACAAGTTATAAAAGTAATCCCTGAAAGATACCTGACAAGGGTCCAAGAAAGAGGATTACAAAAATAACTTAGAAGTGACCGACATGAAGAAGTCGCACCCGAGCCAATTAAAGCTACAGTTTGGACCGACAAGAAGAAGTCGGACCAACGAAAGCTACAACTTGGACCGACAAGAAGAAGTCGGACCAACGAAAGCTACAGCTTGGACCGACAGGAAGAAGTCGGACCAACGAAAGCTACAGCTTGGACCGACAAGAAGAAGTCGGACCAACGAAAGCTACATCTTGGACCGACAGGAAGAAGTCGGACCAACGAAAGCTACAGCTCGAATCGACACGAGAGATCGGACCAACGAAAAGCGTGCGCTAAAAGGGACATAGGTCCGCCCAAAAATCCACGGCTTCATGACAAGGCTATCAAAATTGTTCAGACTAACTAAAAAGGTTCTACCAAGAACACTAAAAAGTTGTCGGACAAGTTAGCCCCAAAAGTCATCCCGCCTAAACAGAAGACGGACTAAAAAAGATCTAATCAAAAAGAGGCTGGACAACAAAGTACCAACACTCTACAAAGATCCACAAAAGGGACAAAGACATCTCGCAACGGCCAGAGGAAGGCCAGGAATGCTTTGCTGAAAGCTACGAAGTCTTGAAAAAAGAGACTACTTAAAAGGCAAAACCATAGATTAGAACGGCGCTAAAAAGTCATCCAAACAAACTATAAAAAGGTTCCCCATCGAAACACTACCTAAAAAGTTGTTGGATTATGACTAAAAAGCTCGAGCAGTGGAGACAAACAAGTCGAAAGAAGGCTGAAGTCCTCTCAACAAACTAAAAAGGGGGCAAATACCAGACTCGCACAAGGAGAAACTACTCAAGATCGACCAAAGCCAAGATGCTTGAGCACGACTTCCCCAAAGAGATCGAAGCTCCGAAAGCACGATCTCGCGGAAAGGTCCAAACTCAAGCAGGGGCAAAGTCGTACAGGTCGACGTTAGTTAAGAAGAGGCGTAAGTACGATCTCAAAAAAGAACAAGCCAAAAGGTTGAGAAACAACTTAAGGCTCAAATGTGCTTAGCTAAAAGGGATACAACTCCACTCAAAGAAGGCACAATCTCAAACAGGGCTACGTACGTCATCCGAGGCTAAAAAGGTTCAATATAAAGAACACTAAAAAGTCATTGGACAAGTCACTAAAAGCCCGGATATCAAGCCGCAAGGATAACTTCGCCAAAGCAGAGGGTTGTCAACACAAAAGCAAGGCGTGATCCATAAGGTAAGGGTAGAAAACCCACACCACCACTCAAAAGAGGACGGACTGTGAAGTACCAAACCTCTAGAAAATCTGCCAGAATTGCAAAGCAATGAAGAAACAAGCCAGACAGATGCTTGAGCACGACTTCCAAAGAGATCGAAGCTCGATCTCACGGAAAGATCGAACTCAAGCAGGGGCACTGTTCATACCCTGGGTCAAGATGTCCGACCCGGGATGTTTAGCGACAAGCCGACTGACCTCTTCAGGTCAGACTATCCGACCTCTTCTCAAAGAGCTCGGCCAATGACCGACCTCTTCTCAAAGAGCTCGGCCAAAACGCTACAGAGGCCCAATAAGGGCCCAAATAGAGGGACACAGCCCAATCTAAAGGCAGCCAAAGCCTAGAAGGATAAAGGCGGTTCCCCAGAAGATAAGATGACCTCATTTAAAGATAAGATAAGATAAGATAGTTATCTTATCTCCAGAAAGGTCACTCCACACTACTATAAATACACTGGAGCACCCAGGTATAACTCATACTCTGATTCTACATAAAACCTGTTTAATACCCATGCTAACTTAAGCATCGGAGTCTCTTGCAGGTACCCCCCACCCTCCGGTGGCCAAGGATCAGCAGTGCAGCCAGTCCAACAAGTCGGACGCGGCGGCTCCGGCCACTATCAACAAGTCAGACGCGGCGGCTCCGGCCACCATCAACAAGTCGGACACAACAGCTCCGACCAGCACAGAAGATCTCATCCGAGATCGACCTACAGTTTCAGGTAACCCTCGGAACAGGGATATAAACCCGGCAAGAGATATATTTGACTCATTAGAATTTTGAGATGTAGTTGCATGGACAGTCATGATTGTAGGTTATGCACAGAATGGTTTACTTAGCGATGCTTTGGATCTCTTCAAGAAAATGGTTAGAGAAGGTCCAAAGCCAAACAACTATACTTTAGCAGCAGTTTTAAGTGTCTTTTCAAGCTTGGCTTCTCTTGGTCACGGTAATCACCTTCATGCAACTGCCATAAGATTACAAGAAGCATCATCAATTTTTGTTGGTAATGCTTTAATTACTATGTATTCAAGATCAGGAAGCATCAAAGATGCAGGGAAAGTATTCAAACAAATATGCTCTAACAAGAATAAATTGACTTGGACTTACATGATTATAGCTCTAGCTCAACATGGTTTTGGAAAAGATGCCGCAGAACTGTTCGACACTATGCTGAAACTTGACATAGAGCCTGACCAAATTACTTATGTTGGTGTCTTGTTTGCTTGTTCGCACGTGGGATTGGTACAACAGGGTAAGAGTTACTTTAGTTTAATGAAAAATGTTCATCACATTGAACCCACCTCTAGCCATTATGCTTGCATGATTGACCTGCTTGGGCGTGCTGGATTGCTTGAAGAAGCATATCATTTTATAAAAAACATGCCTGTTGAACCAGATGTTATAGCTTGGGGTTCACTTTTGGCTTCTTGCAGGGTTCATAAAAATGTGGATTTAGCTAAAGTGGCACCTGAAAATTTGCTTCTTCTTGATCCCAACAATAGTGGGGCTTACTCAGCACTTGCTAATACGCTTTCAGCTTGTAGAAGATGGAAAGATGCTGCTATGATTAGGAAATCAATGAAGGACAGAGTAGTAAAGAAGGAACAAGGAATCAGCTGGGTTCAAATCCACAACAAGGTCCATATTTTTAGGGTTGAAGATAGGCTTCATCCACAAAGAGATCCAATATATAGAATGATTTCAAAAATATGGATGGAGATAAAGAAAATGGGCTTTATTCCAAACACTAATTCTGTCTTGCATGATCTAGACCAGGAAGTGAAGGAACAAATCCTTAGACACCATAGCGAAAAACTCGCTATTGCATTTGCTTTGTTAAATACTCCAGGATATGCGACATTGCGACATTGAGGATCATGAAAAACCTTAGAGTCTGCAATAACTGTCATTTCGCCATAAAATATATCTCTAAGCTTGTTGGTAGAGAAATTATTGTAAGAGACTCCACACGTTTTCATCATTTCAATGATGGTTCATGTTCATGTCAGGATTACTGGTAGAAGAAAATGTGAAATTTCATGAAGAATCCAACTAGAACTGAGGAGTAATTTACAAGTATATTAAACTGAAAATATATAAATGTACACTGGAGCTTAAAATCATCCACTTTTTTAGATGAGTTTGCCTTAGGTCTGACTTCAAGTGGACGCGCGCTAGAATGCTTCTGAGTCAATCAAATGATTGTGTTCTTGTTCATGCCTGTCAAGATATCTTGTAGTTGAGGTCTAATCTTACCAAATTGGAGGCGGCACATTTTCTATAACCCTGGATTTGAATCAATCAGTTCAGATAATTCGGTGGTCTCTCTTTACCTGGTCTGCTTTAGTTCATAGTATCCACACCTATTTTAATTGACTTTCAATTTCTTGCATCTGGGAAATGACTTTTCATTTTTTATTTTTTGGGGTATATTGATGACAGTTAATCATTGTATTACTCATAGTGGCTTAAGGGATGACAGTATATTGATGACAGTTACCATCGCCAGCTTTGTTCCTGACTTCCTGCCTCCGTCGCCAGCTTAGTTGTTGCCTCCTCGCCAGCTCTGTTCTTCACTTGTTATAGGTATTTTACTTTTTTTTACAATAATTGTTAAATAATTATTGTTGAATAATCTGTGAGGTTGAATAATTGTTGACTGATATGTGAATTACTAGGTAGAATAATAGATTAAATAATTGTTGAATAATTGTTCTTAATCAATCTGTGAACCTTGTTATTGTTATTAAGTTGAATAATTGTTGAATAATTGTTGTTAGTTAGTCTGGAAACCACTAAATCATGCTGTTGTTAATGGGTTGGATAATTATTGATTAATTTTGTTTTCGATGGATTCCACTCGGAATCCAGCATGATTGTAAGAACCGCAATTAATCGACCGGTTAATTAAGTAATTAATGTTGTCCAAATTAGATTCCAAAAAGTTAGAAAGATAATTTGAGGATTTAAAGGTGATTTTTGGACTCAGTGGGTTTTTTTGAGTCAGAAAATGTGCTTTCTGCAAAAAACCGTGAAAAACCGCGAACCGATAGTTGAACCGGTTGAACCGGTTCAAGTCTGCCCGGTACCGCATGAGAAAAATGTGAAAATAGTCAAAAACCTTAGAAAAAATGTTAGAAATGGAAAATCGGGCGTTAATTTTAAAGGTTTGGCCCGAAGATGGGCCAAACGGGCTAAAAACGCTAACGGGTTGGACCGGACCCAAGTTGGGCCCAAGCCCAACATATAAAAGGGTCTTTAAGTGAACCAAACCAGCCACAACTCCATTAAATACACACACACTTCAGAAATAGAAAAGGGGAGGAGGGGAAGAAGAAACACTATTCACCCTCTTCTTCTCTAGCTCATATCTTGAGCTACGGAGCTCCGATCGCCGCACCGTTTGAGGCTACGCGTTCCTCGTGAAGAGATCTACAAAACCCATACAAGAAACTGGAGAGGTAACCACGAAATCTTTTCTATTTTTCTCTCCAAAATTTCGGTTCTTAGGGTTTGTGATTAAGTGAGTTTTTGTTATTTTGGATGTTTAGGTTTGCTCTAAGCCTTGCTTAGCATTGGGTTTTGACATCCAAATCTATTGGAAGAGGTAAGAGCCATTAAACCCTTGTGAATTTATGTTTAATTGAAACCCTATGTTGATTTGAGATGATTTATATGTATATAGTTTGATTATTGTGGCTTTGGGAGCTTTTGGAACTTAATTTTTGCTTATTGGAGTGGAAGTGAAAGCTTGGATTTTGGTTGAAAGCTCTTGGGTGCTCAATATTGAGTTTTGGACATATAGGGGATCGGCCAAGTGATAAACCACTATTTTATGGTTTATCTTGTGCTCAATTGAGTGGTTTCATCAAGTCTTTGCACACTTATTCATACAAATTGCATGGTTTTACAATTCCTTCCTAGTTTTGTTCTATGGTTAAAAACTTGCTTCTTAAACCTTTAATTTGTGTATTTTAATCCCTCTTTATACCATTCGATACCGTGATCTATGTGTTCAGTGTTTTCAGGCTTTATAGGGCAGGAATGGCTTAGAGGATGGAGAGGAAGCTTACAAAAATGGAAGGAGCACAAGAAATAAAGGAGACAATCGGCGAGGAGTGACGCGCACGCATGGCTCACGCGTGCGTGTAAATTGGAGTTTGCACAACGACGCGTGCGCGTGCCTGACACGTACGCGTGACAAGGAAAATTGGATTGTTTTCTAGTTTATTTTCTTATTCCCTTACTCTTCCATATCCTTAATCTTTGTTCAGAGTTACCATTGGATTGTTTTTAGAATTTATTAATGCGAAGAATTATTTTTACTTTTAATTAATTTTCATTTCCTATTTCATTTAATTTATTATGTCTTCTTTTTATATTTCTGTGAGCGTTATATTCATGTCAATGGAGTAGACTCTCAACTTGACTTGGGGATTGATTAAATGGAGACCCTAGAGTTGGAATGCTCAAGTGATTAGTTAAATTGGAAGTTGTTGGCTAATTCTCTATTTACTAACGCTAGTCCTTCCCAAGGGAGAGGATTATGATTTGCGAATAAGAGTTAGCTCAATCACTTGACTTTTCTTTATTTAGTAAGGGTTAACTAAGTGAAAACAACAACCTCTTGATACTACACTTGAGAGAATTCCAACAAGGATAGAACTTCCAATTAATCTTCCCCCGGTCAAGGCTTTTTATTTTGAATATATAAATCTCTTTTAATTTTCATTGCGATAATTTACAATTATTTATTTTCTGTTATTCAACTCTCAAAATTTCTCGGAAAATTCCTGATTAATAAGATAGCACCCTTTTGTCAACTTGTTGGGAGACGACCTGGGATTCATACTCCTAGTATTTTTATTCTAATTTTGTGACAACCTTTCTAAATTGATAAGCGGATTTTCGCTGGTTAAGAACTGTACTCACAAAGTATTTCTTATATTAATTTCTTAATCGGCCAATTTCCGCCCGCATCACCAAGGTATGGTTTCGGTTTCCTCTATGTAGTATATAATATTCATGGACACTTAGGCTAGTGACCCATAGGACAGGTTTGAATTTAATTAGTTGTTGAGTTGTTAAATGAGGATATGTGGTGAATTATGATGAATTAATGATTGTTGGGTTTGAGTATAATGAGTGATGGTAATATGATAATGATGATTGATTGTGTAAATTGAAATAGCATAATGATGATATAAGTGGTATTGGATTTGATGAATTGGCATTATGGTTGTAAAATTGTGATATATTGGTGTTGATGTTGAAGATGATGAAATATGAAGGGAAATATGGTAATGTTGGTGCATTAGGGCACAACAGGTCAATTTTGATGAAAGATGGAGTTTTTGAATGGTTTGGTATGAGTTGGAATGTGTATGGTAAGAAATTGTGTAAATTGTGAAGTTTCGTAAAATGGGGTTTTTGGTGAACTTTGTTCGATCATAACTTTTGCCTCGGTTTTCAAAAATTGATAAAACTTCTCTAGAATTAAAGATCTTTGAAAATCCTTTAATCGATATAAAGTTTGTAAAATTTGGAATTTTGTGAAGGGAGTTATTATCATTCAAAGTTGGTGTTAAAAATCTGAAATTCTGCAAAGTTGCAGAATTTCATGATTTCTGATATGTGCGAGCGCACACCCTCGTGCGGATGCACACCTTGCGAAAAATTTTGACCTGTGCGGACGCACACATCTGTGCACACGCACAGGCAGAGAAGTGCGTTCTGTTTGCAGCGCTAGCACAGCTTGTGCGCGCGCATATCTAAGGAAGAATGTCAACCTGTGCAGACGCACACGTTGGGAAGGCCAGTCTGTTGGGAGTGCTGGCACAGGTTGTGCGGGTGAATAGACTATTTTGAGTTTTGACACCTGTGCGTACGCACACTTTTAAAAATTTCCTGGGCGTGCGCACGCACACCCCTGTGCGGACGCACACGCCCTGTTTCTCAAATTTTGCTTTGTTTTTCAACTATTTCACCTTCCCGACGAGGTTGTAAGCTTCTATAACACCATTTAAGACTTTTGGGCCTAGTTTCGAGTATTAGAACATGGGATATAACTTAAGGTTTCTAGTACATGATTTTATGATAAATTAGAAAATGGAGGCATAGGTTTCTGGCGTGCTAAGAATGGTTTGACGTTAGGTGAAGGATGATTGATATATGAGATGAGGAATGATGAACTTTTGATATTTGGAAACTGAGTTATGAATGGATAGTGGTTGAGATGAGTCGGGGACTCGGATTGAGATGATGGATCTCTGTATACTGAAAATTCTTTTTGAAAACCACTGAAATAATATTTTTACTGAGATTATGAGACGCTATGCGTCCGGCAGGGACGGTGGTTAATCCCGCCTGTCGTGGTAGCGGCGGCGGTGTAAGGACGGTGGTTAATCCCGCTTACGTTGAGATGTGAGGTCTGAGGCAAGAGTATCCCGCTCGCATCCCTTCGGATCTATAGAGCGTGCAGGCGCCGGTACCTGCATAGTGATCCGGGCACTATATCTCGGGGGTTCTGATGAGCGGATAATTTATACGCTTTTTGGCATTGTTTTTAGTATGTTTTTAGTATATTTTAGTTAGTTTTTATTATGTTTTTATTAGTTTTTAAATAAAAATCACATTTCTGGACTTTACTATGAGTTTGTGTGTTTTTATATGATTTCAGGTATTTTCTAGCTGAAATTGGGGGACCTGAGCAAAAATATGATTCAGAGGCTGAAAAAGGACTGCATATGCTGTTGGATTCTGACCTCCCTGCACTCAAAGTGGATTTTCTAGAGCTATAGAAACCCAATTGGTGTGCTCTCAATTGCGTTGGAAAGTAGACATCCTGGACTTTTCAGAAATATATAATAGTTTATACTTTGCCTGAGATTTGATGGCCCAAACCGGCATTTCAAGTCAGCACAAAAATTCTAGCGTCAAAACGCCAGAACTGGCATAAAAGCTGGAGTTAAACGCCCAAACTGGCACAAAAGCTGGCGTTTAACTCCAAGAAAAGTCTCTACACATGGAAGCTTCAATACTCAGCCCAAGCACACACCAAGTGGGCCCAGAAGAAGATTTCTGCATTAATTACTTATTTCTGTAAACCATAGGCTACTAGTTCTCTATAAATAGGACCTTTTACTATTGTATAAAAATATATACTTTTGATAGACCTTTTCACGCTTTTGGGAGGCTGGCCTCACGGCCATGCCTAGACCTTGTTCTTATGTATTTTCAACGGTGGAGTTTCTACACACCATAGATTAAGGTGTGGAGCTCTGCTGTTCTTCATGAATTAATGCAAAGTACTACTATTTTTCTATTCAATTCACACCTACTTATTCTCTAAGATATCCATTCGTTCTTCAACTTGATGAATGTGATGATCCGTGACAC